>NC_051200.1:22536383-22848597 GCF_015220075.1 Falco rusticolus | reverse complement strand
TGAGAGGTTTACTAGTGCTTTCATGGGCTTTGGAAGATGAGCAAAGTGTGCTGGGTGGCTGCACCCTGGTCAGGACTTGGCTAGGGACCAGCCTGCCATTCTTTAGCAGATGATGCTTAGAAACATCTCTCCAGGTCTCAGCAAGGGAGAAGGAGGCTGGAGTAAGCACCTGGGATTCAGGAGCCCTATTCTGGGGAGACAGATCCATGCGGTAGGTTTGGCACTCCACATTTCTGATATGCCACGTGACTGCAGCCCAGTGACTTTGCCTCAGTTTCTCTACTCTCCACCAGTTTACTCCCACTTATTTTTGCTGAGTGGTGCGGCACTATGTAAAAGCTTACCATGAGGGATCTCATCTCACCTTCTTCCAGGGCTGGTAAGTCAAAATCAACCACCTCAAAGACCTGTGTCTTTGTCATACAGACATAGATATTTTTTTTCCAGAAGTCCTCGTCTCAATGGTACCCAGACAGTATTTTCAGGGCTCACAACTTCTTTCCAGCTCTATGGGGGCTGTGTGTGCCCCAGGCTGCTGGCCAGGGTGGCTAACAGGGCTCAGAGTGCCCCTTTGCAGCACCCATGGGGAGCATTTACCCAGGGAGCTGCTTGAGAGTCACAGCTCTCTGGAATCAGCCCAGCAATGAGGACAAATTCCCTCAGCAGCTGGGCTTGCAGAGCCCATTTTCATTATGTGCAGAGAGCTTCTTTGCTAAAAGCAAGTTAACATGGTAAAATCAGGCATTCAGATGTAGGAAAAACAGCGTGGAGGGTGTTTGCGAAGCCTTTGGTGCCTCTTCTCGTGGTGCACCCTTGCACCCTTTCCCATGGCAGGATCACACTAACTCCTTCTATTGCTCAGCCTGTCCAGGAGCCTCTTTCTGTTGCAGAGCTCAGCTCTGAGCCACTGGCAGGGGCTCTGCCCTCAGCCCATCCCACTGGCACGGAAAAACCCAGAGTCCTGGGAAGCATTTGCCCCCCTGGATAGAATCAATAGAAAATCTGCTTGCCAAACTGTGTAGGAGCAATCACAGATTTCTTTAAAAGTTTGTCATTTGACTAAATTTGGGTGGATTTTGACTGGCTTGGCAAATAGCACTTTCTGATGCCCTCTGCCCCTCGAGGAACACCACAGTCAGCCAGGTCTTTGTCACTGAAACAGTGTCACCAGTTTTGTTCTTGTTGCTTTCAGTATGAGAAAAAACAAGATGTTGTCCCCTCGGCTTGTTTCCTTCAGAAATCGAATTAACTGGTTTTCCATTGAAATTTCCAAAAGCCAGAACAGCTGGAAGCAAAGTTCAGCCCAGAATAGTTCACCCTGGATAATGAAAATGTGGTGAGCCCTGCTTTAAGCCTTTAAAATCAGAGCCGCGTGATGGGAAATGGTAAGCCATCATAGCTGAAGGACTTGCTGCTCATATTCCCTTTGCCACATGTAAAAATCAGGTGGTTACAAAGCAACATCCTCTGTTTATATGAATTACTTTAATAAAGGACAAGAAAGCTCCAGGTAATCCCTGAGTAATTGCTCATTGTTTTTCTTTAACCTGAAGTCAGTGATCACAGTACGGAGCAGAACACCTGAGGAGCTGGGAGCTGTGTCCAGGATGGCACTGGGAAGGGAGCAATCTCCAGGGTTTCTGCTGGGATGAATGCTTTGCTCCCTGCATTATCTGACAGAGCCAGCTGCAGCCCAGCATCCAGCACAGGTGCGTGCTCCCTGAGCTGGGCATGCAGTGAGCATCCCGCACCCACACATCCTCATGGATTTCCCTAGGATTTCCCTAGGAAAGGGGTTGGTTGGCTTGCGGATTAAGGAGTTGTTGGACTATGTGTCACGGTCACAGCAGAAAAGCAGAACTGAGAAGCTAAAGGGTTTTGCTAATCTGCTTGCTTTGATTTAGCAGTACCAACCATTTGCAAACACAGCTATAATCTCCATTGCTGATTTCCAGCGTGCAGGGCCTGAGCTCAACTTAAAGAGACCAGAAAATGAGGATGCTCAAATAAAAATTGTTCAGCAGAAGCCGGGCTGAGGAAGAACCCATTTTGCACAAGCTGAGAACCATTCCATAGACACTGGATTTTATTAGCCAGATCTGCACCCTCACAGCTGCTTGGTGACCGCATGCAGTTGCCGCTCAGCATTGGAGAAACTCTTCCTCATCCCCTTTATCCGGATGAAATACCTGCACTGGCTCAGAGCTGCTCATAAAGAGCACCAGTGTCACCTGCCACGGGGCAAAGGCTTCAGATGGAGATGTTGCAAGGAGGAAGAACCTGGTGCTTGTATTTATACCAGTATGAGAGGGGACATGAAGGAGGCATGGGGTCCTGCATCCTTTCTGGGGTTTTCAGAGCAAAGCCGGCAGTTGAGAAGATGAATTTTTAGTTGCTGTCAGTTTTTTACTGCGTGAGCTCCATCTAAGCACTCTCTGTGCATACATCCTCCCAGGGCACAGGTGTCAGGAGCAAGAATAACATTTTCAGGCTTGTCCTTGGGGGAAATGGGACAGAAGGAGAGAAGCAATGCCCCGGTGGGGGCTGTGGCTGTCTTCCCAGCAGTGCCAGCAAGAGATGCTGCCAAGGGATGGGATGTCACCTGGCCACCTTCTTCAGCAGCCAGAGCAGGTGTGTGGTGGAGGGTGATGACCAGCCGGACATCTGCCAGCACATCTAGCCAACACCATGGGGAAAACACCTTGCCCCCTCCTGTCCTCACAAAAAGTGGGGAGTGTGGGAAGTATGAGAGACCATGAAGAATTTCCTCTCATTAATTAGCTCATGGAGAGGGCAGATTGTCTCTTACCACAAGGCATCACGGACTTTGGTCTAGCTCCTTAATTGACACCCAAGCCCTTTCCCAGCACGGATGATGACTGGGGCAGCAGCAGGAGCAGATCACAGACCCCGAGTGAAGGACCTTGACAAGAGAAAGGTAAGGGTTCCTCTCACTCTTCTCTCCATCTCATTCATCACATCACAAATGCATTAGCACAGGGTAATTATTAAAGATCAAAGTAAGACATTTGCAAAGGTTGCACAGGCAATGAAGCCAGAAATATGTTTTGAGAGAAGCTGTGCCTGTGTGCCAGGATCTCAAGGAGACCATTGTAAAGGACTGATGAAACAGTTGACTGTGCTTCAGAGTTGGTATTACTGTGATTCATTTAGAACTTGACCCACTTTTATTTTCCATATTGGCATATTCTATCTTTTTTTCTTCTTCTTTTTTTTTTTTTTTAAGTAGAGAATAATTGAGCATACCCAGCAAAACTGCAACAAATGTTTTGTTTGAGCTAAATCTGTATGTTTCAAGGAAAAAGCAGTTGGCAAAGTTTTTTCCCAGAGTGAGAATGAGGGAGAATGAGCATGTACATGCCAACACGTGAGCACAGGCATGTGCACATGCATGTGCTCATGGGAGGGACCTGCTGACAGCAGGGTGCCAGCAAGCCAGCATGCAACGCACGTGGACAGCAGCTGTGTGTGCTGCAGGGTCCTTCTGCCTCTCACCGAGAGATGGAGACCCACTCAGGAGGGAGTTTTGTCCTGATTTAGTGACTGCTCAACAGAAATTATACACCCAGATCGTAGGGCAGGTGAACAGGCATTGCCTGGCAGGAGGGAGCGATGGCCTCGCTGTGTTGGCATGCCTTTGCTGAGCTTCTGCTTGCGATGATGGATTGATCTCACACTGGTGCTGGGGCACACCTTCACCAGCATCTGCACCAGCGGCAGCAGGAGTAATGAGCCATGTTCAGTGGGAGAAAGGCTCAGCATAGCATTGCTTTTTCTGTATGGGATATGCACCTCCACTCATCTGGTTACCTTCAGGGCATGAAAGGGAAGCAATTTTTTCACCTAATAGAAATTTTCTTTGGCGTGGAGATTGCAGACTAAAAACCGCCTTGTGTGCAGGAAAGTGGGGAGGAACGGAAGGCAAGTGCTCTGAGGCTGCAGGGAGCAGCTCCAGGCACACTTAGACCTGAGACAGGCAAATATATCAGGAAGAGAAAATAAAGAGCTCAGTCGTGACAGTTTGCTACCGGTCTTTCCCGAGGAGCTCCTGGGAATGAGAGCACCCCTGGGAGGGAGGGTGGTTGACAGGTATAGTCCATGTGCTTTGCATCTCTGGGTTGGTGGCCCCACCAGGGACATGCTTCTGGGGCCACAGCCTCTTCAGAAGAGAAGAGCTCTTATAAAAGAAAAGCAGGGCTAAGCAGCAGCATTTATCTTTCTCAGCCTGCATTTTTTCTTCTCCCCTGGCAAGCAGCCACCTCTGCCCAACCTTGCTGACTCTGTTTGCTCCCTGGGAAGGCCAGGGGACACATCTCCATCTAATGCCTGCTGAGACTGGTGATGTCCCACACGCAAGATGAGCTCCTGGAACTGGCCAGGCTGGGCACGGCACTACAATGCTCCATGGAAATGCCCCACCAAGGAGCTGGAGCGATGCTGGCTGAGCATGGCATGTGCTGAGTGCTGCTGGGCTCAGAGTCCACTGTAGCCTTGGCTCAAGCCCTGGCACGTCAGCAGCAGAGAGGAGCAGTCCAGGACTTGTCTCCACTCCCCTCTTCCCTATGCAGTTACACCCCCTGCAAGAAACAGAGCCGGCTGCTGCCATGGCTGCTGCTTTTGAGGGGATTTAGTCTTCTCTAAGTAAACATGGAGGCAGTTGATATGCACCTTATAATTACATTGCTCCACTCTGCAATTATTACATTTTCCAAGCTACAGCTGCTTCCTACTCATTATCAGGTTAAGAAACTTCTCTTGATAGTAACATGGCATTAACCCTGTAATTAAGAGGCAGACCACCCAGTGACTGGCTGCTGAGAGGGGCTTCTCCGAGCAAGGAGCGGCCATGCCTGAGCTTGGAGGTGGCTTTCCATGATGCAGAGTCACTTTTCCATCACTCACACAGATGCCCTTTCGCTTATTATTTTTTTAATGACATGACAGGAGCATCCTCACAAATGTGCCACCACGGAGGAGATTAGCTGAGTGCTCAGCGAGGGGGATCTGCTGAGCCCTGCGTTTCAGTAGGCATGGATGCTGGAGCTCCCCAGGCACCTCACTCGAAGCTCCAGCAAACAGTTCATCTGATGAGTTTTGCATCTCCCGTTTGCAAGCACAAATTTGTTTAAATGAAACTCTTTGGTGTTGGAAACGCCTGTTTCCTGCGACCCTGCCCACAGGCTGTTGGCTGTAGCTGCTGGTCAGCAGCGGTTGGGTCAGAGGCTTCTGTTTGTGTCTCCAAGAGGACAAGGGATCGTTTCTGAAAGGTCGGGACATCACCTAAAGCAAGTTGGAGAGATGCCAGAAAGGTTGTGACAGTGCCCAGCCATGACCCCTGCAGTGCCCACCCATGTTTCCAGCCCTGGGGTACAGCACCAGTGCAGGCAGCAGTGCTCCGGGTACCCTCCTTGCAGGGAGCAGAGCTGCTGAGGCAGCTCGAGACTTGTGGCTGAGCATCTGCTATTTCTGGGGCATATCCAGAGACGACAAGGCACAAGGGCTACAGATGGGCCTCAGCCACAGATCGAGGAATTTTAACCCTGATCCTAATGAGTCTCCTCAGCCAGGCCCTTTTAGTTTGGTTTGGACTTTTTTATGAGAAAAGGGCACTTCTCAGCCCAAGACGTTCAGAGCACCAGCATACCCTCACCATGCAGAGGCTGTAAATTCATGACACTCCAAGATCTCCATAATTTAATGTACTTGGGAAGAACTTCTGCTGCTGAATTCAGTGTATGGCATAACTTGACACCTTTAATTACAGGAAGCAGAGCTAGGTTCCAGATACAGCAGCATATCTGGAGTGGGATCATATCAGTGCAATCAAATCCACCAAGAGAGCACCCACAGGACGGCCAGGCAGGGTGCGTGTTTAGCAGAGGAGCAGCTGAGCTTGTCCTGCCCTGCAGCCGGCATAGCCACCTCCTGCAGTCACTTTCTTTTGGCTTGAGGAATAAATCTGGGAACAGTTCTACCTGCTAGAGCAGTTTGCAAAAAAAGGGTTGGAGCAAACATATTTAAGCTCTTACTGTGCTTGTCAGGAGCAGCAGAATCTGCCTCTGCAAGCAGAGATCTGCAAGCCATGGGACAAAAACCCTTGCCAGGCAGGGGAGCTAGGAGGTCTACCTCCTGACACTCACCTAGGCTAGGCTGGAGCCCTGCTGGTCTTCGCACTTTGTATCAGCACAGCAGCCAATGCTGGAGCAGAGCACACACAGCAGCAGAACAAGCTAACAACAAAGCAATGCCTTGTGTGCCCCAGCACCTGTACATTCGACTATCGCATTCAGTACCTCAGCTGGCAACCAGGACTGTCATGTACATCACCTTGCTCAGTGGATCCAGGGCCAGTTCCCCAGCGCTAGAAAAGCAGTGACAAGTGTAGCAAATGCATGCACAAAACTTCCCTGGATTTCTTTTCAGGTTCACATGCAGAAAAATCAGTGGCCCCAAGCACTTTCTGAAGCATGGCCCCTGTAGCTGCCTTCTCAAGCCTGCTCCCCAGAAAGGAGAGAGTGATTCCTGTCTCGGCAGAGACACCCACCTCCAGCACACTGTCCCCTTCACCCCAGGCAGGGGACACCAGCCTGTGCCCTCAGGCACAACAGGGTCCAACACAGAGCATGGGAAGGGCTCGGGGCATAAGTGCAGCATCAATGGGTGATGTGTCCAGCCCCAGGGATGAGGGACAGTCGGCAGCGAAGCACGGGGGTGCCCTATCCAAGCCGTTGCCACAGGGGGCTGCAGAAGGTGATGATAGCAGTGCTTGCTCCAGAAGCTCCCCCTCTAATGGGACATTTCCCGTGTTATCCCGACAGCTCTGGTTTCCAGGCAGTTTATCACCCACCTAAAAATCGATGACAAGAAAGAGTGAACCCCTGACCTGGAAATATAAATTGCCCCTAATTATCACAGTGGCTCACCATGCACTGGGTGCTTTGACCGGGGCCCCAAGCTGGGAGCAGTGCTGCCCTCTGACCCCGCTGCATTTCTCTTGGTTTAAGGGCTTTTCTCCCTGTCCCAGCCTGTGATTCCCCTGCCCGTGGGATCTGTAGCCACTCCCAGGTCCTTCCCACTCCCTCCGAGCCTCCCCAGAACATCTGGGGCTTCTGAGGATGGTGCCAGGGATGCTGTCAGTGGCGCAGTCGCTGTCAGGCAGAGCATGGAGGGGGGGTGAAGCCAGACCATTAAAGTTCCATCTCCCTGACTCCTGGGTTTTATTCCCAGTCCTGAGAAATGCTGCTCATTTTATTTGTTTTCAGCCAGCCCATCTTTAAAATGAGGGTAAAGGATACCCTTAGGAGGCATGTTTAATTAAAGTTTGCAAGATGCTTGAGGAGTGTCAGATAAATAAAGAGGGGCCACAATAGCATAGAAGTATTCCTAGGAGTGATGGGTGCCTGGGGAACCAAGGCAGGTTCCTGGGGGAGACCCAGGGGAATGCAGAGGTTTCTCCCTCTCTTCTTCCCAAACCCTTGGCATTTGTTTAGCCCTAGGCTCTATCCAAGGTAAATGGGGCCGTCTGACCCTGCCACCTCTTCCCACTCCAGTTGCCAGGGGCTGCTGAGTGCCCTGGCAGTTGAGCAACCCTTGAAAGGCTCCTTTCACTGTAATTAGACATGTAAAAATGAAAAACCTAAGGAAAAGAATTTATGCATCTTCTAATAGCCCTCAAGTGTCCATCCAGCCACAGCCTTTTTTTTCCTGGGCTTTTATTTGGAGAGTTGCTATAATTTATGTCATGCAATTAGGTTTTTGTCTGCAGGGTCTGGGAGGGAGTGTGAGTGTGGAGCAGGGGAAGGAGCACTGAGCCTTATGAATAGATGGAGTACGGGCAGCAGCTCCAGCATGTGTGCTTCCACTCATCCCAGAGAGCCAGCAGCCCTGCTTGCTGTATGGCAGAGCCAGGGTTCATTCCAGTCCAGGAGTGACCAGCTCGCTGCCCAAAAGTATGGATCAGAAGAATGATAGAACATGAGAAAAAAAATCCCCCAGTGGAGCCTAGCTCTGATGGGACCTGTGCCCATTCCTCCAGCAAACTCGCAGGGGAGGGTGGTGCTGGGTATCAGGTGGGGTTAAAGCTGCATCCTTCATCAGTTGCTAAGTAACAGTGTCCTGTCCTCAGCTTCACCCATCTGCCAGAGGAGAGCATTTGGGTGGGAACTGCTCCTCCCCATGCAGCTAGGGTGAGCATCTCACCCCTGTGCCAGAGGGGAGAAGAGGGACCCATGAGGGAAGGAATTGGTGAGTGTCCCAGGGCACCTGGGGCTGAGCCCTTGCTCTGGCTGGGGAAGGCTGTCATAAGCCACACGAGGGGTTGCTTCTCTCCTCTTTCCTCCAGACAGGCTTCTCTAAACAAAACAAGGCTATGTTTTTCAGAGTGCCAGCCCGCATGCAGCAGGATAAACCCCGCAGACAGAGCCAAAGTCACAGCAGAACAGGCTTCCTCTGACTACTTGCTTAAAGTCATGTGAAATTTGGATTCAGAAAAACCCACAACCCACTGACTCTTTCTTTGCACAGCAAAATCCTTCAACTTCAGTCCCCAAAAGAGGGGTTTTAGCTCTATGTCCACTTCATGCCCATTACGTTGCGTATGGCCTCAGCATTTGCAGGCCAGGGTAGCCACGTGCTGCTTTCCCAGCCCCGCGCTGCCCGACATCTGCAACAAATCCCCGTGGCTGCAGAGAGCTACAGGCAGCGGCTGCAGCCTCCTGGCTGCCTGGTGCTGCCTGCTGGGGAGGCTGGAGGAGACCTAACAAGCAGAGGTGGAAAAAAACTCAGGAACAGTCAGAAACCATGCTGCCAAAACATGCACATTCAGCATATGCTGTATCTGGGGTATCAGCAAAAGTAATCACATCCCAGATTGTGCCGGGCAAGGCAGATCCCAGGGTGCAGGAGGCCCCTTATCTCCCCTAAACCTGCTGACTGACTGAACAAACATGGGCCCCCGCTCCTCCCCAGAGAAGCGAGTTCCTCCCCACAGCTGGAACCTGGCTGCACATGCAGGACTTTCTCCTCTGGAGCTGGGTCCGAGCCCCCATCCCTGGCGTGGTGCAATACAGCCAGCTGTGCCAAGCCCTGGCAGCGCCAGCAGATGTGAAAGCCAGATGATGCTCCCGGCTCCTGTCTCTCTCTCATCTCACCGTCAGAGGAAAAGCATCGCCTAATCCGACACGCAGATGGTGCAGGCGGATTTCCCCTGTGCTTGGCCGGCCGTCTCCTGCCATGTCCCCCCATCACAGGTCACTGGCACTTGGGGGGAGGCAGGAGGGGCTGTGCCGGGGTGGCAGGAGAGTGTGAGGGGGTTTAAGTGCTAACTGTGCATTCAAAGATCTTTCTGACAACAAGAGCAGATGAGACAGATGCAGCTCCCGTGCAGTGCTGCTGCTCTGGGGGGGAACCGCAGCGTTCTGCACCTCCCAGGGGTCCAATTCTGGGGAGGGAAACATTTTAGTAAAATAGAAATTGGGTCATATCCCCTTGATTGTCTGAGTAAATGGGACAGTATGTACATTTTATTTACCTTCCTACAGGGCAAATGTAGTGAGCATGTAATAAATCATTTCTGCAGCTGCTGGGCAAGCCTCCTGCTGCAAACCCAGCAAAATTCATGCATGCTAAACCTGCCCTAATTACAGCTCCCTCTCCTCTTTCACTCCTCCCAGCTCCTTCTTACACATCCACTTGATGGCTTGTCACTCTCTCTGTCTTGCTCCTCCTTTTCCCCATCTGCTCCTTCCTTTCTTTCCCTCTGCTATTTACAGAGGGACTCCCTGGTCACCACCAGTGTGGCTCCTGCCCTCGAAGCCATGTGCTTTAGCTCCAGCTTGGCTGATGCCAGTCAGGATGTAAGTGATCACCATCAGCTGAGGGCTGGAAACCTCTGGAGTCCCTTTGGGAGTGCACAGACTGCTGACACATCTAAACCTTCTTTTCGGCTGTTTGGCCCAAGGTTTCTTCTTCCTCAAGACACAGCTGAGGAATTCCCCCAATTCTTTGGGATGGCAGCAGGATGGGAAAGGGGCTTCTCAGTAGGTGACCTGCCATGGGTGCCCATGGGGGTCTGGGCAGACCCAGATATTGTCCAGATCTGAGGTTTCTCACAGCACTTCAAACATTAGAGCAAACAAGCTGTGTCTGAGTCAAGGATGGGAAAAATGACAATAGTCCTGAATTGCAGCAAAAAAGATCCAGATTGGTGTTTACAAAAGCCTTTCTAAGGATAGCAAATCGTTGGAGCAGATTGTCTGGGACAGTGCCAGACTCCCCAGCACTCAGATCTTGTGGGAGCATCAGACAAATAGCTGCTGGGAGTCAACTAGGAAGAGCTGGTCCTGCCTGGGAGAGGGGAGTGGGACAGGATGGGGGACCCCTGCGGACCCCCAGGACACAGCCTGGTGTCAGTCCCTCTGGGGAAGGCTGCTGAGACAGAGCCTGAGGCTGATTCCCAAAATCAGCTTCCCGAGCAAAGGCAAGATGGGAGCAGAGACGGGTACAGGAGCGAGGTTGGCAGGAACCAGAGGCGAGCCCAGAGGAGGGTCCCAAAGGCAGCAGGGGCAGGTGGAGGGGCTTCCCAGGGAACAGTTGGGCTCTCAGGGACCCCTCATCCCAGCTCCAGGCAGGTCTCCAGCCTTTGGACACAACCTGAAGCACCTAGATCATGGCAGTACAGCAGGTCCCCAGGCAGCTGCACTGACCAAGGGATGCAACGAGTATCGTTTCATCAGTGATGCTTTCTCCAATGGAAATGCAACTGCAGACATGCTGAGGGCCCTGGCTCCCTCAAAGCAGAAGGAAGCAGTACATCTCAGCGAGCAAGGTAATCTACCTGTACCCTGCAGGTAGATGGAGAAAGTGGGATATGAACTCCCTCCATTCCTCTGCCATCAGAGCCGTGGCTCTCAGCTGTCACTGAGGGGAACAGCCGCACAGCACGTGTGCTGCCTGCCTCTCTAGCTGTGGGGACCTCTAGGTCCTTAAAATAATCCCAAAGAAATAAACAAACAAACAAAAAAATTAATGCCAAAATCAAATACAGAACAGACTTATTCCAGTCATTTTCTCCAGCAGAGTCTATTCAAAGACCGGAGAGAGGATGACACACTGGGCCAAGCTAAACACCCCTGCAACACATTGCAAACAATAGCTTCACAGAGCATGAAGCCAGAGGGAATCATTGTGGTCATTTACTCTGATTTTCTGCAGAACATATGCCATGGCATTTCCCAGAATTCATTGTTTAAACTAGGCAAGGCTTGCAGAAAAATATTCACTCTTGACTTAAACTTTTCCAGGGAGGGTGGATGCACTGCAGAACAGCACCAGGGAAGAGGGGAAAGTTTCTTCCCTTAACCAGTTTGAGGACTCTGTAACTGAGTGACTGAAAACAGCAGTTCTAGGGACATGGAAAATATTTGCAAATTTGGGCTAAGACCAGACTTAACTGAGACGGGCATTTTCAGCACAGCGTGCTTGGACTTTTCATCCTGAGATTAATTCTTCTCCAGAGAGGGAAGAGGGCCAAAGCAAAAATGCCACCTCCTAAAAGAAAAAAGTATTCTGTTTGAGTTTGGGGGAGTGCCCCCTCCCTGTGCTTTGCTTTAGAATTTGCTAAGCTACCTTGCTTTTAGCCTAGGGCAAGGGAAGGGCATTTGACTCACTGAAAATATTTGCCTTCGTTCTCCATCTCTCCTCAGCTGTGATGCCAACTAATCATCTTTGTTGCACTCTTCATTTCAACACTTCATTTTCTGATCCTTTTCCTTGATTGTTGTCTCTGGTCAACAAAGATGGCAATGCCAGAGAAGGGTGCTTTATCTGAAAGAAGCGTTCTCTGCCATGGAAATCAAGACACTGTTTACCCATAGTTACACGAACCAAACTTTACCCTCAATTCCAGCCCATGGCTTAGTCCAAACTAAGATCCAGCCAAAATATTCCCTCAGTTGAGGAGGTAGAGGAATTTTCGCTGCACCTCAGGAATCTGGACATTGCTCTGCAGGGCAGGGTTTCTCCACAGCTGAACAAGACCTGTCATGATGAGCCAACACCACCAAAACACTTGCATCAGGGCTGAGTAGTGCTTCAGCGCAGGGAAAGCTGCGTACCATGGGGTGAGCAATCGATTTGGGTTGCATTTGGGATCTCCTCCTCCTCTTCCTCTGAGCTGTAACTCATATGAGCAATGTGCTCATCCCCCACTTCTGCACAGCAGGGTCAGAAACGGGAAAGAAGCCAATTCTCCTTCCAGTGTGCCTGGTCACATGAAAACTAAGGAAAACCAGGAAGGAGAAAAATAAAGGACGTAGGGTAGCTCAACAAATGAAAGGGCAAAGAGTGGGCAAGGGCTGGGATGCTGGGGAACAGGGAGTTTACAAGCTGTTGCCAAACCACTGCAAACCCAGCGACAAGATTATACTTTGATGAGCCTGCTGGAAAAAACAGCTGAAGGAGGGAGGCAAATGTGGCCAGGGATTAATGAGCGCTGAAATCCACTTCCACTGACAGTGCCCAGTGACTGCTGGAGATGACAGCCATGCCTGAGTCAATGCACTAAGAGAGGTGTAGCTACTAATCCAGCAGCACGGAGGCCTAAAGCGAGGCAGACAGACAGACAGACGTCATCCAAACCACAGGACGCTCCCCAAGCCCTTTCCCACCATGGCTCAGAAACCTGCCGGCCCTCTTGCCCTGGGGCTTGGCTGACCCCGAGCCCAGCGGGAAGGCGTACAGAGCGGTTTAAGGCTGGCAGGAGCAGAACCAAGAATCTCGCTTAGCAGGAATAGCAATGGGCATAATGCATACCTTCATCTAAAGGCAGCGCAGAGTGTGTGTGCATCCATGCGTGAACAGGGAGAGGGCAACAGTGTGGTCAAGGTGGGATGGAGGAACCACCTCCTGAGGCTGGGGATGAAGCCTGTGTTATTGGGTACTACAGAGCTGGGGGTCCTCCAGAGGAAAGGAGCAGAAGTGGGATGAGATGTTCTGGTTTCCCCCTGAAGCTGCAGCTCTGGTGGGTTCACAGAGATGCATGTGAAAGCCCCTCTCCCCCATCACTCCCCAGACCCAGTTAGGCCCTGTGCCACCCCAGCCTGGCTGCGGGAGGCTCAGGCAAATTCTGAAAGATGCAAAAGACCAGGCCCAGCAGTAATTCCTCAGCAATGACATCCTTGCAGCAGGAAAATCTCTTTTATTAAGGGAAAACCACTAAACAGAAGCACTGGTTTCAGAGGAATAACCATTCAAAGCCCACCACAGCCAGGGAAGCCAAAGGCCTTCCCCACAAGCCCTGGGCTGCTTCCAAGGGGCTGATGGGTGTCAGATGCCCGTCCAGTTTTCAAAAACACCAGGCTCTCATTTTTAAAGACAGCGATTTCTGAATCTTGGGTAAGAAATGTCAACATTAGAGCTGCCTTCCTCACCCTGATGAAAGGGAAACAGATCTACTACTATTTTTTCAGTAAATGTTTTTGCTGGCTACAGGGCCTGCTGGCTCTTCAAAGGCAAGTGAAAATTTTGTTCCATCCAGCTGTTCCCATGCATGGGGAGTGGGGGCGAGGTGGGAAACCAGGGCTGGCCAGGCTGCGATGGGGCAGAAAGCCAGGTAATGACAAGCTGGGGAACAAACCCCATCAATCAATGCTAAGGACCTTCCCTTCCCCCAGGTCTCCCTGCTCACCAGCTTGTGGCCACAAATGGAGGCTCTCAGGGGAAGGAGTCAGCAGCAGACGAGAGCTTGCCATGGCCCCTGCCTGGGCAGGGGCTCTGGGCTGAAACATCCCCCTCGGGGGGCTTATTACAGACACCCTGCTCCAGGCAAGCTCCAGGCTTAGTGCTGAATGACTCAGGGTGGATGCTATCCTTTGTAATCTCGCTGGGGTGCAAATACCACTGGTGATGGAAACTAATCTGAACTCATTCCTGCTACCATTTTTTCTCTTGCTGGATGATCCTTTTCCCCAGTGGTGCTCACCTGCAGCTTCATGCATGTGTTGTCACTCCCATCTCAGAAAACTCATCTCTGTAAGCATGGTCATGGCAAAATATTTCTGACAAGTGATCCTGACACACGAGACCCTCAGGACCCACAGTCCTTTTTGAGTTCCTTATTTCTGACACAACACCTCTTTTGGAAACGACCTGGGTATCATTACCCCTGTTTCACAGGTGGGATAGCAGGTACGGAGAGAGGCAAACTTGACCCAAGCAATGTCAGCCAGTGACTGCTAGAGAAGATGCTGGTAGCCCCACCAAGCCCTGAACTGGTGCTCTACACCAAGCTGTGCAGAGCAGCAAGATGCCCGCTCACCCATCCACGTGATTATTCACCTGGAGGCTGAGGTGCAGGGAAATGAAAAGATTTGTCCGAGGAAGCCAAAGGCTGGTTTGCCCAAGAAGCCATAGGAAGCCAGTGGCAGAGTTAAAATTTGAGTTGTGATCCCATGAGCCTTGAGTGCAAGAGCATCCTGGATGCATCTCGCACGCCTGAATATTCATAGGAAATCAGTGTTAACAGCTCAGCCAGGGAGACTGACAAAGGCCTGCCCAGATGCTCTGCATCCTGGCCTGGGCATCTACACGGGGCTGCTGTGAGTGAGCATGATGAAGAAAATTAAATGAAACCTCAGCCAACAAACCTGACAGTGGCCTAATTTGAATAGGCACCATGCCCCAGGCCGTGCCTGCAGGGCTGGGAGAGAAAACGTTTCTAAATGTTGGAAAATTCCCCCAGTTCTGCTCCCTCACCCCAGGAAACTCAGAGCCCCGGGAGTATCTGTGAGTGCTCCCCATGATCCACCTCATCCAGCTGGGGATGTGCCGCAGCACAGGACAGGTCAGAACAGTCTGGAGGGAGACAGCCCGGCTGTCGCTCAGAGCTGCACATCACTCCCAGCTAATTGCTTGTGATGAATCAGTGTGCAGGGCTACAGGATGGTGCTACAAAAATCGATCAATCAGTCCCTCGGGAACACAGTGATGCAGTCAATCTTCATCCCGGGGCACCTGCCTGGGACAGTCCTTAAGCAGGGTAAGAAGTCTGATTTTCTTGTGACTTATGCACTTGGATGATTTTGCTGGTACTGCCTTACACCCTGCAGCCCTTCGGGTCTCGTCTGTTAGCTCTCCTACTATCCATCCACATGCCCTGTGTTCTCCCTGTGCCTGTTAACCTTGTGCATATTTTTAAATGATGCCATTTCCTTTGGCTTGCACAGCATTTTATTTGTTCTTTATAGCACCGGTCTCACACAGGGTGGACGTTGCTTGGAGAGAAATAGATGCTGCTGGCTGCATGGAGGAGAGGACGGGCTGGCTCTCGAGGCTAAAGCCCTCGCTTTGACATTGACTCATCGCAAGCCAAGTGCCCGCTCTCTGCCTGTAAAATGGGGGCAATAATATTTACCAGGATGCTGGAGAACATGGGAGGGTGCATTAAGCATTTTAGACAAAAAGCACTTTTTAACCAGGTGACACTGCCAGTGCAGTGGTCAGGGACGGGAGGCACATTATAAATGCTCATATTATGAGCACATCTGGGGTGGACAATGCTCGTGTGCCTTTGGGCCACCTCTAGTGCATGATACAGAGGCTGCCTGTGAAGCCCAGGGCAGAAGGGAGTCTTCTCCCCTTTCAGGGGTGTAAGGCATTTGGCCAAATTCAGCCTAACCTCAATTTGCACATCTGATCCTTTCAGGGTTGCATGAGTCACACCGTTGGTCCCATGCCAGCGAGGATAAGGAGCCAACAAAATGCCCTGGTACTTGCTCTTTTCTCTTCAAGAAAAGTTGCAAGAAGTGATGGATGCTGCCCTTTCATACTCAGTGATAAAGAGGTGAGGGCAGTTGGCAGGGAGGGCAGCTCTGGCGCTCTGACACCTCTCCCATGCCACACTGCAGCTGGACGTGCAACGCCGAGCACCACAGCGAGCAGTTGTAGGCATCTAAGGCTTTCCTTATCTCTGGCCCCTTGCCTTGGGTCTGCCTCTGGACTAATGCACCTGAAACCACATCTTGTCCTAGGTAACACGGCAGATTATCTCCTGGCTCACTCCTCATCACCACATGCTCCGCCGGCCCGGCCCGCTGTGCTCGCCGTGCTGCCATGCACAGGCTGCTGCTGCCAGCGCTCCGCACTGACCCGGCCCAGACATCCTCCCCTCTGCCCTCGGCTGCTCCTCCCACACCGCTTCCCTCCCCATGGTCTCTCTGCTTCCCGAGGGATACTGCCTGTCCCCACTGGTCTGCTCCTGGATGAGCAGGCAGGGCAGGCAGCTGGTGGCACAGTCCAGCCCCAGCTTGCTGTGGGCTGTCAAAGGCGCATCCCACAGCAAAGGAGGGAGCGTGCAGCACACCGTGGTGTTTCCAGCCAGGATTGCTCTGCTCAGTTGTTGGGGTTTTTTTCTACCATGCAATGTACCATGCCATCTGCAGAGACCAGCTGGGCAGGTGTGCTCCTGCTGGGCCAGCTACTGGGGAAGCACAATGCTGACCAGTTCTGTGCAGCGCTGGCGCGGGTCCCACGGGGTTGCCAGCACCATGCCCACACTGCAACTCTTTGCACAGCACCAAACTCCACTGGCCCCACTTGCCAGATGGGCTCACTGCTGCCCTTGCAGCACCTGTGCCTTTCTCCCACCCGTGGCTGCGGGGCTGGTGAGGTGTGGGGGAGCATCCCTGCACCCACCCAGCGACCAGGACAAGGCAGGCCCCAGAAGAGCTGCCGTGGTTAGTTATGAAGTGGCCGTCACCCAGACAGCCCTTGAGTGTGCAGGACAAGCTGTGAACTCAGACCCAACACTTGTAAAGCCTCTTGCCCCTTGAGCCTTGTTTTGCATTACGGCACTAGCTAGGAGGCAGCTTTTTACTAGATTATTAATTGTATTTCTATATAAAGCTTTACACCTCCGCCTGCGAGTTGGCGTGTTGTGAAACGTGATTAGGCTTTTGTAATTCTGTCCTGACGGCTCCATTTGTGCCTCCCCTCCAGCCAAAAAGCGGGGTTATGGATCAGCCGAGAGGCAGCGAACACAGCACACCGCTTCCCAAGAGAAAAAAAGGCCAGATTTCTCCACAGTGGCAGACCCCAAAAAGCATACCTGGAGCCAGCCCGAGCCAGCTGGCCAGCCGGAGGAGGAAGAGGAGCTAATGGATCCCACCGGCTCTCACTCAGCAACAAACAACAGCGATTAACGGTGAAGAGCAGAGACTAATTGGACATTTAACCCAAGGCTGGCACAGGAGACACTGTGCTGTAGCTGAAGAGAGGAAAGAAAGATTCACTCCTCAGCTGCAGGCTCCTCTAATAAGCCCTTTGCTGTAACCAGATACACCCCGGTTGCGCCTGGTCAGCCTACAGACAATTTTCACCCTGAGGGATGCTCACTGGTGGCCAGCACTCACATTGGGTGGGTGGAGGAACAGGAGGAGAGAGGAGCTTTATGAAAGTTGACGTAAATAAAAACATTCCCCGATCTGGTTCTGTTTGTCTTTTTTGTTAGCTTTTCTCCTGATTTTGTTTTTTTTTTAATTCTCAGAGAAAAACAGGTTTTGAAAGATTTCAGCTTTCCCTGCAGTGCTTGAAACACAAACGTAGCAGCATCAGTCGTCTCCATGCAAATGAGCAGAAAGCAAATGTGACTTCTATTTCTTGTATGCCCGTGGTGTGCCCGGGGCGTGCACGCGTGCGCACAGGAGCCAGCCTTGCTCGCCCTGAGCCCAGCATCGCAGGCAGCATCCCGCAGCCTCAGCTCTCCACAAACTTTATGGGTGCTTTGCCTGAGTAGATACTCAAGGCCCTAATTAGAAAGGCATTGCAATTGAAAATGCTACTCATACTCTTCCAAATATATATGTTTAGTGCAGCAGACAGTTCATCCTGTGAATATAGTGCTTTTGGCTGTGCCTAAATTATCTGCAAACTGCTTGATTTTATGCCATTGCCCATTATACAGAGTGAGTCAGTGGCTGCAAACATGGGAAATCCATAGAAGCCATAGGGCCACGGCCACCCTTCCCATAGTAGTCACACCAAATGCCTTATGAACAGTCACGTGAGCCTGACAGTCTTGGACTGGATGATTCCCAAGTCCACAGGCACTCTCCAGAAAACCACTCCAGCATTCCCATCATAAATAATCATTCAGGAGAGCAGTGCTTGTGTCCTCTACCGTCAATCAGCACCGCCCGTCTGATGAATTTCTGTTAAGGCAAATGTCCACAGAGAGTATGTAGCTGATCTCCTCACGGGCCTTTCGCTCCCCGTTGGCCACAAAGCATCCTCTTCCACGTGCCATCTCCACAACCCTTCCCTTGCTGCTTTAATCCAAAGCTAGGTTCTGCATGCTGCGTTCAAGCCCTCATACATGCTGGGCGGCAAGATAGAGGTTCCTAGATGAGCACCGGGCATATGTGGGGGTTCCCAGGGTTTCATTGGCAAAATTTCACAGGAGCTGAAGCTGGTGATGCCAGCACATCTCGCAGGCTGCCAGCCAGGACGGCAGCAGCATCAAAAAGCCCTCCAGCCTCATCCACATGCTACGTTGAGTCTCGTTCTCAACTCCCTTGCAGAGCAAGACCTGGATTTTCTTCCAGCTCACTCAAATCAAACCATGGGACAGGAGAACCGGTATGCATGGCCAGCTGTGTCGGGGTATGGGTAGCATTTGCTGTTTCAGGTTTCCAGGTGAGCAGCCAGGACTGAAAGCCAGAGACTATGCACAGCTCCAGCACTGGGGAATGCTCTCCTGACGGGTCCCTCCGACGCCTTGGGCTCCTCCGAGGGATGTCTGCTCAGACTCAGGGCACTTCCTCTCTTTGAGAGCAACCACCCCCGGTGGGTTCCCCTTCGCTTCTGTTCATCGTCTCAGTAGCCAGCCCAAAGCACAGTCTGGGACTGATTAAAAAATACCAAGTGGTTCAGGGCAGGGATAAAAACTTGCAGACAACAAAAAGAAGGGCCAGAAGGAGAATCCAGCCCGCCCTTGTCCAGATAAGGTGCTCGCACAGCAGAGATCCTCAGCTGTCCCAGGTATGTAGTCATGATTTCTTAATGCTTCACAGACTTCATGGGTCCATATATCAGCACGCCTTGCCAAGGGAGCTTGGCTAATAAGGGTGATTTATGCAGCGGTCACTAATGGCTGACCTGGGCTTCCATCAATCTCTCCTGGAGGTTTCTGAGGATCGAGGGAGATTACAGCTTTACTGCCATAAATATGGAAAATGGTGCAGTGCCAGCATCACTGCTCTGGTGAGGAGAGAGGAGAGGGAGGGAGACACGATGCCTTGCCAGCCAGCAGATGAGTTGCAGCAGGAGCACCTGAGCTGTGCACCAGTCCCACCAGCAGCCATGACACTTGCACGTGGTGCCCAGCTCTACACTGCCAAAGCTGGGGCAGGGGAGCAGGACCCATCTTGAGCAGCAGCAAGAGCCCGTGATGAAGACACCCTAGGGTTCCTCTGGCCTTCTACTGCTTTGATGCATTGCCACAATGCACAGAGGGTATCTTGCTCTGTTTCTAAACTCAGACCCAATCATCTGCTCTGCAGCGAGCTGAATCCTCGGGGAGCGAACCAGGGAGCAAAACCTCTGAGCTGGGATGTCCCACGTCAACCTCCTGTGGACACCCTGCAGTCCTTCTCCTCACAAAGACATGGCACTGTTTAACAACAGGCATTTTGCTGAGGCAACCAGCCAGCATGTGGGGGTTTGCTTTTAAAATAAAACATCCTGAGCCAGCATAATTTTTATAAACTGTGAACAGCAACAGAAGGGTTAACCCAACCACAGCCAAAAAAAGGTGGAAATGGAGATACAGGAGGATAAAAGGGCTCTCAGGAGGGGTCAGCTTGAGAGAAAGAGAAACAGAAGAGAAAAGGAATTTGCTTCCACAGAAACCCCAAAGGGTTGAAAGAATTTGTGAACTGAAGGGCCAAAAGGAAGGGGCACAACCTGACCAAGGTGGCATGCCCCTAGGAGGCACAGTGACTGTGCCACCCAGACACAGCCCTGGATAGGTGGGTGCTCTGGGGAGGGGTGGGGGAGGGCAGCCTACTTCTGGTGAAAGATGCCTAAACAGGAGGAGGAGGAGCAAGCCAGCCTCACTGATGGAGCAGGGCAGGAGGCAGGCAGGTCTGCAGGAGGCAGAAGACTCCAGTGACATTTGAGCAATAGCAGCAGCAGCTTTCTCCTTGGCCTGCGGCCATTACTTGGTATATTTGCTCAAAAATGAAACGGGGGGCATTTAGGAGGCTCCCAGCTCCTGCCTTTTCCTCCCTACTTAAGGATGGCTCCTCAGCTTGTTGCTATTTGCTAGGGGAAGAAATAAATGGTGCCCTAGATAGATGGGGAGGACATGTGCTGTGCTCCGGGACCACTGCTCCTCACGGCAATGCTAAATTTGGCCTGAAGGATTTCAAACAGATGAGACTCCAAGGACGCAGAGCCCTGCTTTCAAGGTGATGCCTTTACCCTTGAGCACAACAGTTGCTAGAAATATCCTGCTAGGACAGAGGCTGCCGACGAAGGGCCAGGTCCCGGCCCACCACTTCGTTTGGGGCATCATGAGAAATAGCGAGAACAAATGGGAGCACAGCCCCCGGGCAGCCAGCAGCAAAGGCAGTGTGGTGGATGCAGCACTTCCGTCCAAACCTCTCTGCTCAGCTGAGCACCACGGGCACGGGCCGTCGGCTGTTCTGGCACAGCTCTCTGCTCTTGGCACCATCACCCTTCCTATAAAATACATTAAATACTTAGCAAAGCAGAGTGCTGAAGCTGTCCGCCTCCATGCCAGGCAAGAGTTTCAGCCATTGGGAAGCAATCCCTTCCCTGGCACCGAGAAGGGCGAAATATGTATTGAGGAGAGGAACGGCTCCAAAAGGAAAGACGGAGAGACAACTTTGTTGTCCCGGCCAAATTCTAGCCTGCCAAATTCTGCTTTAAAATGCTGCCTGCATTTTCAATAAATAACAAAAAATCAAAACAAAACCCAATCTCTCCCATTCCTGCCTGAACTGCTTTTGCAGTGGGCTGCATAGACACCTGCCACATCCACCCCAGCAGCGGCTGCCTGGCATTGTTGGGAGAGTTGATCTTTGCGTATAGCTTGCACATTTGTCTGTAAAGCTCATTAAGATCCAGCAAGATGAAAGGCTGTACGGAAATGTAAGATCATTATCATTATCAAAAGAAACACAGAAAACTGCTGCTATAGAGGCATATTTGTTTCCATATAGAAAGCTGTTCAAAGTTCTCCAAGAAGCTCTTTAATATGATGGCTGTTATATGAATAAACTTCAAGAGCTTCTCTCACACTGGGGAAAACTTCCAAGGACCCTTTTGCCTTTCACGTCTGTTGCACAAATTTTCCTTGCCATTTCTGACACATCGAAGATCATTTCTGTACAGGGAAGGAAATCCGGTCTCCCAGCCCTCCCGACTCATGCGCTGCTGAAGTCGTAACACACATCCAATGCATGACTTGATGCTCCAGCTAGCAAAGGGCTGGGACGGGTGGTCGTACGATGTGACCGCATATATCACTCAGCTTGTCCCCAGCTGCCTCCCCGCTGATGGCTGTGAAGCAGCTCTCTCTGTGGAGTGAGGGCAGGCAGAGCCCCCCGTGCTTGGGAAGGGGCACAGTGCTCATTCTCAGCAGGCGCTGGGCAGCAGGGGGTGGCACCAACAGCCCTCCAGAGAATAGTGGTTTGGGTTTAAATACACCAAATCCAATTCATAGTGGTCTCCCCAAGCAGAAATTCCCCATCAAATAGCCCCAGTATGCACCACTGTTAGCCACGGGGGGGCAGGTTTAGCCCCTCAAGTGCAAAGCAGGGACCCCCACAGCCAACGCCAGACAGACAATGCCACTGTCTCACACCTCCCACCAGTGACTCCCAGTCATGATGCCAGAGACCTTTGTGAGCAGAGTCCTGCTTGCCACGGGTGCTCCAGGAGCCTCTGAGGAGGGGTTTCACCCCGGGATCGCAGCCCCCCATGCACACAGCCTGCAAAGAAGAACTCAGTCTAAAATAGACTCCAGTTCCTACACTGGGAGGTTGCCAGTGCCAAGCCTCAGGCTCGGAGCTGGATGACGGGAATTCGAATGCAGTAAATCTGTTCCTGCCTGGAGGAAGCAGAAGAGTTAAACTTGCTCAAGGCACCATATTTTTCCAAGAAGAATCAGTTCTTCCCACACAGGGTCATTTCTTTTTCGAAACCAGCCTCCCTTTTATCCACAAGAAAATCTGCTCATAATTATAAACCAAGGAAGAAGAGGTTTCTGGAAATATTCATTTGCAGCTGAGCCATTTTCACCCTGGCACAGGCAGAGCGAGCCTTCCTCGCTCCCATCTGTCGCGTTCACGCTGAGTGTGGCAGCAGCAATGCCAGCCAGGCTCTGCCACCCAGCGTGGCACGCTCAGGCAGGAGAACGTGACACCACGGTGGAATGAGGAAGGAGGGGGGCCACGGTGAAACTGGGCAGGACTTGGAGCTTGCGTTCTGCCCAAGATGTTCGCCTTACACATGAACAGCTTGGCACCACCAGGGGCAGGGGGAAGGAGGAGAAGTAGGAGGAGTGGCGCAGGCATCGTCTGAGCTCTGTTAGGGAAGAGACAAAATGGAAAAGTCTCACAGTGCCGAGTCTGATGGGGTCCACAGGGCCAGGGCCCAGACCATCTCTGTGGACAACATCTGCAGCCATAACGGCAGCGAACTGTAACAAAAGATGCCACTTGGGCCAAAGCTGGGCAGCAAGCATTCCCCCTGCATGCTTGGTACCTCCTCTAAGTACTGAGCCCAGGTGATGGGGTCCTTGTTCCTTCTGCAGGGAAACGTCTACAGCTTCCCCCTGTCATGTCTCTCTCCCTTTTCCTTAGCTGCATCCCATTTACATTGCCACGAATAAATCAATCTGCTTCTTGGTGCCTACACCTTCAAATATTTATAGACTGTTATTATACTTTTCACTCCCTCCCTATATACACATGCCCTTTCCTTTAAACTTCTCTCCACCAAACTATGTATATTTAGTTCTTTTAATCCCTCCCCATAAATCTACCCTGATCCACTCCCTGCACCGTATCCATTGACTTCCATTAATGAGAGGCACAGCAGAGTGCACCACAGTGGATGCTCACGGCAGAGTTGTCCAGGGAGGGGCTGTTGTCACCTCCCTCCATGGCACGGTGCTTGGGGACCATGGCTCACAAATGCATTGGACTGCTCAGAGCATCTCCTGGGCACCTCTTTAACACACGGCTCTGGGCTCCAGCCAGACTTCTACTTTCTGCTGTCTTTGGATTTTGCATTTTCTTCTTTCTCCTTTTTTTTCTCCCCCCTTCTCCCAACTGCAAGTGACAAAATTGTGAGCTGCTCCCAGACAACTTGCAAACCCAGAAATACACTATTTCTGGTGAGTGAATTTAAACTTCTTTTTCTTATTTGCAAATTGCCTGTGAGCAGCTTGCAAGTATCAGGAAACCAGAAGTTGGGGAAGGTTGCAAGTTTAGGTTTGGATGCACATACCACGTGTGATCCTCGGTCTGGCAAGCTCAGAGCCATCAGGAGCAGCAACCCCATTCCCCAGGCCTCCATGCTCAACAGCTCCACTTGGCAATCGTCCTCCAGCCTCTCCCGGTGCTCAGCCGATGCCCTGGGCACACCAGTATGTCTCAGAGCGAGCACCAGGAGCATGCGAGACCCAGGTGGGGAGAATCCTGGCTGCTCTGCAGGGCTGGCCCTTGCCTGCAGCACCCCCAGAGCATCACTCTCCACCTTCTCTGGTGCTGAGCACTCGTAAGCTGGGACAGGGATGGGCGAAGAGTCCTGCTGCGTGCAGGGAAGGAACGTGCTCAGCCCAGCAGCTCTGTGGCAGCCAGTGCTGCTCACGCAAAGCCTGGTTGTTGAACAGGAAAACAAAGTTCATCTTTAAACAGAATAAAAGGGGGAAGAAAGAGAGTGCTGAGGGAAGCATGTTTGCTAGTGCCAGACAGGCCACAAGCAGAGCTGCAAAATCTACTCGAGTTTATAATTTGCTGTAATGAAGCTGCTTCAGGCAACAAACCCCCAGTGGCCACGGCTGATGGAGCCGGTGATGGGCCAGTGACACAGAACCCAGGGATTACAGCCTGCCCATCGAGTCCTATCCCCTGCCAAGATAACCCACGAGATAATCACAAAAAAAGACCTATTAAACAGTCCATGCGAAGCTGCTGTGAGCGGTTGGAAAGGCTGTGGGGATTTAGTAAGATCAGGATGTTTTTTCCAGTCAACAGATCAGATGAATGCACTTGCCTACACAAAAAAAGCCACTCCATCAGCAGGCACGCGTTCCTGTGGGGATACAGCAGCAGGCAGGGCTGGAGGCAGGGCATAGCCCATCAGTCAGCACGCACGAGGCACAGAGCCTCTGAAGGGTCAGTAAGGGGGGCTGCACAGAGATTGTAAAGAGTTACAGTGGCAAAAGTATTTGGGCCACCCCCAGGTCTGCAATGAAGCATTCTCCCCTCCATGGCTTGATCAGCTTTTGTCCAGCTGGAAACCTCCCCTATGCAAGAGCATCTCAGGTATCCCACATCCATCCCAGCTCTCCTCTTCCCTGAACCCCCCATCACCCCAGGCATAGGCACAGGGGGGATGTCTGCTCCCCAAAAAGGTTGGAGGAAGAGGCGATTACTCTGAAGTCGCTGGGGAATGACTGGCCACCCCTTGTCCCCTGGTGGCCAACAGCCACTGGCAGAGGCACACAGCCCGGCACTGCCCGCTGGCTGCGTGGCAGGCAGAGCACATTGTGCCAGTGCTGAGGCTTTTTGGGTGGCTCACGCTTTGCTGCCTCGTCCAGATCATGACAGCAATCCCACCTGAGGTGTCGGTGGTGGCTGTGCCCAGACAAACACTGTCTGCCTGTCAGTCTGATTGCTCAGCTCAGAGGAACAGGCCATCCACTTATCAGATTTGTTTAGGTTTAATAGGTAGGAAACTTGTCCACTGAGCAGAACCCCATGTCTCCAAAGACCTCCCTTCCTTGCGGCGGTACCTGGGGGTGTCTCACCCAGCACAGCTCTCAGAGGGCATGCCAAGCCCTGAGTACTGACAGCTTGTCATGGGGGGCTGAGCAGAAGCAAGGGATGATCCTTCAGCAAGACCATCACCACAGCATCACAGGGGGCTGAGCTCTGGCTTGGTGCTGCTCCTATCTCAGCCTTCTCTGTATTTTCATTTTTGTCCAGTCAGGTTTGTATATCTTTTCCATATAAGCATCTTTAACCCTCACTGCAGTGATTGCTTTTTTATCCCCTTGTTTTGTGGCATCCTGCATCTGACAAAACCCTCCCTCCTGGCAGCAGCTCATCCTCTCTCCATCCCACCCCTGAAGCTCCTCCATCACCGTGGGTAGAGCATCCATCCCAGGCAGAGCTCTCTTCCAAAACCATTCCTTTTCTGCAAGGGAGAGGTCCTCAACCCACCCACAGGTCCTGACCTCAACCTCACCCAGCAAAAAGGGAAGAAACCAGCTGTGCTGATTTTGGCTGGGATGGAGTTAATTTTCTTCATAGTAGTTGGTATGGGGTTGTGTTTTGGATTTGTGCTGGAAACAGTGTTGATAACACAGAGATGTTTAAGTTGTTGTCGAGCAGTGCTTACACAGAGTCAAGGTCTTTTCTGCTTCTCCCACCACCCCACCAGCAAGCAGGCTGGGGGGCACAAGGAGCTGGGAGGGGGCATAGCCAGGACAACCAGCCCCAACTGACCCCAGATATCCGATACCATACAAAGTCATGCTCAGCTGGGGAAAGAAGGAGGGATGGAGGGGACATTTGGAGCAATGCTGTTTGTCTTCCCGAGTCCCTGTTGCCTGTGACAGAGCCCTGCTTTCCTGGGGATGGCTGAGCACCTGCCTGCAATGGCAAGTAGCGAATGAATTCCTTGCTTCGCTTGTGTGCACAGCTTTTGCTTTGCCTGTTGAACTGTCTTTATCTCAACCCAAGGGTTTTCTCACTCTTACTCTTCCGATCCTCTCCCCCATCCCACCCGGGGGAGCAAATGAGCCGTTGCCTGGGGCCGAGTTGCCAGCTGGGATTAAACCACAACACAAGCCTTCAGCCCCTTTGCTTCTGACCCACCTTCTCTTCCCATCCAGCCTCCCAGCATTTGGCCACTTCTCCATTTCCCACCTTGCAGGTGCTGCTTTGTATGGCTGAGCAAAACCCTGCTCAGCTGAAAATCCTTATGGGATTAAAGCAACTTCACTCCCATTACAGTAGTTTTCTTAATCCTCTACAAATTCAGGGGCTCACAGCCACACAAGCAGAGCCTGTGTCAGATGGGCTTTTTGCTCACCTTCAGGGTGATGCTCCTGCTGGAGAACAAGCACCTTGTTTCTACCCTTGGCTGCTGCCATGGTGAACTGGGATGTCTCTTAGCTGCATCTTAGTCCAGGTCAGGTGAGATGAACTGGTGTCCTCGAGCAAGGGCTACACCTCCATCAGTACATGAGCTGCTCTCTGGGTTCCAGACCTCCGAACAATCAGCACTGTAATTATCCTTTGGCCATTGCACAAATTGCTTATTTGACTTTGAGCACCAAGTGCTGACTCGCTGGCTCAGTTTGGAATTGGGGCTTAAATCAAAGAGCTTCCTTCAAGGGATCTGGGGGAGAAGGAGACAATTAGATTTGAGCCCTGAAGTTTTACAAGTCTAATAAATTTCCTGGTAGCCTCCGGCTCCTGGGCTGCTGTGCAAGAGCCAGGCGAGAGACCTCAGTGAATGAAAGCAAGCATTTCTGAAGACAGGAAGCCACACCGGCACAACACAGGTCTGTCTGCTGGGGGACTGACTCGACTGACCCCCCCTCCTGCTACTGCTGGCTGCTCTGCATCTGGGCTGAGCGGCAGGGATGGAGTCACTGCACCCCTTGTGCCGCACTGGGACCACATTGGCAGGACAGCACACAGCCGGGAGTGACAGCCCTGGCTGCCCTGCATCCTGCTCCTTGCTCTGCCCATCTGCAATGGCCTCAAGGCTGGTCAGTGGCAGAGGAGAAGAGGAAGGTCAGAGCCAGAAGTGTGGAGGGAAGCAGCTGGCCACTCGCAGCTGGAGACAGGGAGAAAAGAGCATCTTCTTAATTACGCTTCACACAGCACTGCTAGGAAAGGGGTCATAGCAGAGAGGTTAGAGAGGTGCTGCACCAAAGCAGAAAGAACCTGGCAGGGACAGGGCAGAGCAGCCCAGGCAGAGGAAGCTTTCCCCCACCAAGCAGGATCACCCTCAAGCTCCTACACCCCTTGGAAGTCACAGCCTCGCCTGCAGCTACTTGCTATCCTGCCAGAGCAGCTCTTCTAGCCAGGGACCAAAACACACCCTACCTTTGCTTCAGCAATGCTAATGGAGAAGAGGATGGAGAAGGAAGCTCCCTTTCACCAGGAAACCCAGCTTCTGAGAGCCCCTGCAGCAAACCCTCTGCTGCTGCAGCCAAGCCTGGTCCTCAGCTGTGCTGAGGAGGGTTTATATCTCCTCCCACAGACAGGTGAGATGGCAGCAGCTGTGTGAGCTGGTGCTGCAGGGCTGCTGATGGCTGTCCCTGAGGGGAGCACATACCCAGCACAGCAACCGGCCCGCGCTTGCCTGAGCTCTGTGTGGGGCTGCAAGGCAGGATGCTCGGGGTCCCCCAGCGTGCTGTGTTCCATGTACCCAGCTGTGACAGCACAGGAGGAGGCAGAGACATGTAGCCCAGCGAGGAGGGGTCTGGGTCCAGCAAGCTGGGCAAGAAGGGCAGAGTCACACAGGAAAGTATATGTGAAGAAGAGCTTGTGGCTTTCCAGGAAATCTCCTGTGCTGCGTTGCCATAGATGTGGTGGCACTGGCTGTCACTTGTCCCTGCACTGGCATGGCTAGATGCAGCGGTCCCGGTGCCAGCACCTCTCTGGAGAGGAGCAGGAGAGGCACCACGCTGTCATACCCTTTCTCCATGCACCAGAGAAAGCCACACCTTTGCTGCTCAAAGGGAAGCTCCTCTGCTCTGTCCCCCACTTTTACAGCTGCCTCTAGTGTTTGTTTAACATCATATTGCGGTAAATTACATATTCCTCTGACATGATGTAAAGTGTGTTTTATGCTCCCATTTTCCCCCTGTCTTTTTTTCTTTTCCAATTTGAGCTGGATACACTGTGCTGGGGATTAGCAGAGACTTATTTAAGCAGCCAGTCAACTCTAAACCATCGCTCATAAAACCTGGAGGTCTCTGCAAGTCCTTTGCACTTGTCGCTGGTGACCATAAATCCCCATTTCATGGGGGCCTTTCTCTCCCTCCTCATTCCTTGACTTTCTCCTGCTGCAGGCTGGTGAGGGATGCAGAATAGCATGATGACAGGCTGGGGAGCAAGCATACAGCCTTGCTCAGCAGCATGCGGAGTGGGACCGGGTGGGCTTCAGCAAGGTCGTGAGCACGTCAAACTGAAGTGTTCAGAGCATTGGCAAAGAACAACATATCCTGAACAAGCAGAGCGTGGGCTGGGTCCAAATGCTCTGACCAGGATCAGGGGGAGGAGGTGCAAGCCCTCACAGGAGAGGGTCTCCATCACCTGGTGACCACCAAGGAAGGGATATTTGGGTCTGATGGGGCAGCCAGTGTGGCTGTCAACAGGTACCTGCCTTCCACAGGGATAGCAAACATGTCCTGTGCAGCTGGCCCTGAGGGATGTGGTGCAGTCAGAGATGATGGGAGCACACAGTCCCACCTGGAGACCTGGGAGGAAGACCAAGGCTGCCAGTGCCCCAGCCAGGCCAGTGGACTCAGGCCAGCATGGGCTCTAACACCTCACCATCATTTTGTCACCTATGGAGGGACAGAAGCAGCACAATGGAGGCCTTGGATATGTTTTGATCTGGACGTTTGTGGAAAAAAATATTCCAGAGCGAGTTAGAAAAAGTCCTGCAGTAGGGCGTGGGCAGATGCAGCAGAGGTGAAGGCTGAATTTGCAGCCCACCCAGGGTCAGCACAGGCTGAGGTGAGACCAGCAAAGGGACTGCCACCGGGGGAGAGGAGCGCACTGGAGATCAGCCTTCCTCCTGCACTCTCCTACACCAGGGACAGCAGCACCTGACCTAACCTGACGCTGAGACAGGGCTTACAGCCGGCAAAACCTCAGATCCCTTGGCTGCTCTGGGCTCTCTGCTCTGCCAGTGCAGGAGGGCACAGGGGATGCTCTGTCACTGGTCAGGCCCTGTGTGACATCCTCCTGTGGGAAACCCACTAAAGCCATAAATAAGGACTTCTACAGGGAAGATGGGACCCCTCGCTTTTACTGGGAGCAGGGTTGGATCCTGCTGCTGTGTAAAGCAATAGAAGAAAATGCTGGCACTGTCTGCAGGAGCAGAATAGGACCAGATGGCTTCAATCTTCATTTTTTCCAGGTTGTTGGTTAGTTTGGGATTTTTTTTCTCCTTTTCTTTGGTGGTGCAGATGGGGAAAGAGCAGGTTATGCAAATGGTCCATGGGCAGCTTTACCTGCTGTCATCCAGGCAATGCAGAGTGGGCAGTGGGGTGGCAGGCAGAGCAGCAGGCAGCAGGGCAGGGGGCAGTGGGCAGCCCTGCCCAAGCTCTGCCCCACCAGGAGCAGGCAGCCATCAGGCATCACAGCAGTCCTCCAGAAACCCTGCTTCATGCAGCAGGACAGCCTCCCTGGCCTCCCCAAGCCCCTCAGTGAGGGCAGACAGCTCCAGCAGTGAGGGCAGAGATCTGGCTACTCTTCCCCAGGACAAAGCACTCTGCAGAAATGGTGCCTGGTCAAGCATCCTTGCAGGTGCCCTGGCTCCCTGGCACCAAGGGAGTAAACACTGAGCAGCAGTGCAGAACAGAGAGCAGCAGGTAATGAGGAAGTCTTATCAACATTTTTCTTTTAATTTTCCAAGTGCACCACAAAAAATATTGTCCTGGGGACATGTGTAACTAATTAAATGGTACACAGAGAAGAAAAACACAGATTTTTTAAGAGACTTTGAACTATGTCTGGAGGTGTAGGAGTCAGCAGGCTCAGGGGATAATTAATCACCAGAGGCGAGATGCCCTGGCTCCCTGTGCCAGTGCACGCCCCCAGCTGCTGGACCTCACAAGGCACCAGCCACCGCCAGCACTGAGAGCAGCCCGGGGAGCTGGCACGGGGCTTTGAGGTGTCTGCAATGCCCTGGGCAGAGCCACATGCCCATGAAGCACAGGACATTGCACCTGCATGCCAGGTCCACCACAGCATTTGAAGCACCCTTCCAAGCAGCTTCGTGGTGGCTTACATGGAGTGCATCCATCTCTTGCTATGTGTTCCCCTCCACTCAACTCACCCATCAGGGTCACCCAAATTCCCTCAATGTCCCCTCAGCAGCCTGAAACCAAACACCCGACTTTCACTGCTGCATCCCTCTATTGGACCATGTAGTATGAAAAGACTCTTAACATCCCAAAACCAGTTTTCATCATGGTCCAGGCAAAGAGGCTGAGAAGTCTCCAGAGAGAAAGACAACCCTGAGGCATCTGTTCCAGGAAACACTGAATTCACCCCAAAAAGAAAGTGATGGAGAGTGGGCTGGGGAGTGACTGTTTCTTGATGCTGTTTCTCCAGGGGCTGCAGAGGGGTCTGGTGCAGCTTCTCCCAAGCAACAAGTACTGCCCCCTCAAAGCATCTCAAAGACACCCAACCTCTTAATTACAAGGTTGTCCTTCCCAGTGCCAGAAAGTAGGGCTCAGCCTCAGCTCTGCTGCTTGGAAAGTTTACCACAGTCTTGTTCCAGTTGTTCTGTACACAAGACATAAGAAGCTAGCAAGAGCTATTGTCAAATCAAGAGATGCATTTGCTACAGCTCTGCTGGAAACAGCCGTGGAGATACCCCCCAGTCCTACATTAGCTCATGTCCTTTCCCCACTCTGTGCAAGCACTAAACCCAAACAAACATGCCACCTGGCCACGGCAACCACAGCCCTTCTCTGGCTGCTACAGAACACTATGCATTCAGTGCACGTCACAGAGCAACTGCCTCTGCCTGGCTGTGCCGTTCAGGAGAGGTCCACATGGACCCACATCCATCTCTGCTGCTGCTGCTCACCAAGCTGTGTGTGAATCTTCCTCCAGCCTTATCACCTGAGGAGTGAGGTGAGGACCAGTCCTGGCACACACAGAGCCACCCATCCCTGCCTTTGGGGAGCATGGTCAGCTGGTGTCTAAAGTCAGAATGATCCTTTCTCCTGTCCAAGAGATCATCAGGGAAGGAGGTTCCCAACTTCACTCTGCTCTAAGCTGTGGAGGTGGAATTGCTGGCTGCTGCCCCCCAGCTTTGAGGCATCCCAGGTGGACAGGACACCTCTGCATGGAGGGGACAAGCAGCTGCCTGAATGTCCCTGCCTGGATCAAGGAGGGCTCATCCCTTCTGCCGTCCTGGCATCAGCCTGCCCTGGCCGCTGCCCACAGAGCAGAGGAGCCGGGCTCCTGGCCCAGCCTGTGCAAACATGGTCCAAGGAGGCTGGCGGCCACCAGCTGCTGGGCTGGCTGATGCAACGAGTTGTGGGCACTGAAAGGCAGCACTTACGCTGCTTGCCTGGGGAGCCTGATCACGCACAGCTGGGCAGAGCGAGGGGCTCCCACCCTGGGGATGGCCCCTGAGCCCTCTGCTCCCTGGCAGCAAAGGAAATAAAAATCATTACCTTGAGATTCTCCACTATTTCCTCCCTGATCAGCCAATGCTGTCTTGGGGTAAAGCCCACCTGCTCACCATCCTTGCCCCTAAAAACCCCAAGGAGAGGAAAGTCGCCCAGTTCATCGCAGCCCAGCCCTCACAGCATGCCCCGCAGGAGGGATGAACCAAGGGCTTTGTGCTGCCAGACTTGCCCGTGAGATGCCCGTCCCAGCCCTGCTCTGCACAGAGCTGGGGCAAAGGCAGCACCCAGGGGCGGCACCCCGCGAGGATGGTGGGTGCTGCCCGGGCATGGGAGGTGAGCATGGGCAGCGTGGGCATCTTCACCTCTGAGGAGCATGGGCATTTTTAAAAGGTAACCAAAAACTTTCCAGTGGAAATCTGTCATCAGGAAATGCTGATTCCACACATTAGAAGGACTTTGTGGAAACATATATATTTCATCAACGTGTTTTGTGAATAATTATGAAAACATACTACAAGGTCCAGGAGTCTAATTTCAAATTTAGCATTTTTTTCTGTTAGTTGAAAAATCAAAATCAAAACAAAATGCTCCAACTGCTCCAAAAACAACTTCCAGACTTCACAAGGGGAATTTTAAAAAGATAATTCCATTATTATTTAGATGATAATTTAAAAAAAAATAATTATGTTCAGCTAAAATTTCAAGATTTGAACTTCTTCTCCCAGGGATTGAATAAAGAGGTGTCAGGGCTTCCCAGCTTCAGCTTTGCTTTGAACCTGACCTTCAGCCCAGCTAGATGTGGGGATGCCAAGGAAAGACTTGTGGTCTGATGCATGTTTGAGCAACAGCTGAGTCAGGGTCTGCAGTGTCACATCCTGTATTCATTGCCCTGTCCCCCCTCCTGGGACTGCCCTGTCCCTTGTGGGCTGGCTTTGACCCCTGCTCTCGGTGGGGATGTGCCACTATGCCATGGCAGCGATACCTGCCAGGCAGGTAGGGGCTTTCCCCACCGTGGCACCGAGTCTCAGAAGGACAGTGACCTGCTGCAGCGGAGGCAGTTTGGTGGCCTTTCCCCTCCTGTCACAGCAATTAGACACCTGCTCATTTCCCAGCAATCAGCTTGGGAGAAGCAGTGAGCGGGGCTGTAACTTTGGGCCCTTTCAATTAGCATTTTGCTCTCCTGTGCTAACTGGCTATTAGAGGTGTGCCTAACTGGCACCTGGGGGCCCTCCCAGCCCATCTGAAAAACCATTTCCATTTCTGACCAGAGTAATTGATGTCCTATTTTCCCTTCATTCATATGCAGGTGGCATGGGAAGACTGGAGCTACGCGGGGCTAGGAGAGGGATGGAGCAGCAGGCTGTCCCTGAGCCCCTTGCTGCTGGCTGCTGAGCCAAGCCCACTGCACTGGCTTTACTGGAGCTGTACTGGCTTTACCCTGCCCCACCAAAACCCATAGATCTGGGGTTTGTGGTGCTGGGGGCCAAGCCAGCAGCCTCTCCATCCCCAGGGATGCCTGCCTTAACATTCAGCTCAGCCGCAGTGAAAAATAGATGTCTGCTATCCACTGTGGTCCCCAAGCAGGTATTTGCGTCACTCTTGGTACTCATCACAGGGATTGTCAAGGTGCATGTCTGCATGGCAGCCCCCTGCCTGGCCCAGCTGGAGAGGGCTCCCTAAGGCACAGAGGACCAGTGGAGCAGGGACACTGCAGCCAGGGCAGCCCCAGGGGGTAAGCAGACCCACACAGCCCCACAGCATGTGCGCCCACACGCAGGTCCTTACTCACTCCAGCTGCTGGGGCAGGTTGGGGAGCTCCCTGTCTTTGGGGGTGACACTTCCAAAGGGACAGAGGCAACAGGGCTTGGCTGCCTAGAGGCCCCAGCTCTCTGTCCCACCAGCCCTGCTAGTCAAGCCTTCCCTTACAGAGGTCCCCTTGGGTTTTCCAAGCCTTTCTTCACAGCAAGTCCCTATACTCACTGCCAGGACCATGCTGCCCATGGGAGGGAGCTCAGCCAAGCTGGATAAAGCAAGGACAAGCCACAGTGCCAGAGCAGTGGCATGGGAGGACCAGGGTCCCTGCAATCCCTTTCTCTCTGCTCCCAGGGGACAGTGACTGATGGGTGTATCAGGTTTGAAAGAGAGCAGGTGACGATGGGGAAGCCCCCACGCAGCTGTGGCTCAATGACATGAGACAGGGAACACCGATTACATTGACAGCCTCAAAGCAGACACCTCATAACAAGGCAGGGAGGGTGATGGGAAGGGTGAACAGCACAGATGCTACAGGGCCTCTGATGCCATCACCAATCTGCACGCGGGGGTGTATCGCCATGAACTTTATTTCTGCTTGATTCTTGTCTACAGACACGTACTCAGGCTGGCTCAGCACCGGGCATGCATGTGTGTGCCTGCCCACCCTCTGCTTTGTGCAGCAGGTCTGTCCAGCCCCTGGGCTTCCTGTGCTTCGCCCTGTGCAGCCTGGTCCTGCTGCCTCTTGCTTTAGCTGTGACTCACAGCCAGCAGCAGAGCAGGAAGGGCAAGGCTCCGTGTTAACTGCTTTCCCTCCAACAAAAGTGCTTTGCCAGCTAATGGGAGATGTTTTTGCTTCTGAGGTGCCAAGGTAGGCATGGTAAGTGTTGCAGTGCACGCATGGCCTCATATGAGCCTGGTCTGCATCATGCATGGGGGCATGCTTGCACATGGAGCAAAGTATGTCTGCCATGGTGCCTGGATTGTGTCCCAAGAGAGGGGTCCCATGTTGTTGTCCTCCCCCCAGTTCTCAAGAGGCAGAAGGTCTCCCTGAGACTGACTTCTTCGTGTCTGTGCCGCAGATGTCCAGAGGAAGGCATCCTCAGCTCAGACCTCTCCTCCCCACCCCAGCCTAGGGAGCATAAATGAGACAGGAGGTGAAGGAAATGGAAAAGGAGCACTGAAACACATGACCATCTCCTGCCAAAGCCCCAGGATCATCTCAGAGACATGGTCTATGTTCCCTTTGAATTTTCTGCAGCCACAAGGCTTCTTGAGGCTTTCCCGGGAGTGTGAATTTATTTGATGTAATTTCATTTTGGGGCATTTTTTAAGTAATTAAAAGAGATGAAGGAAAGAAAAGGTGAAAAATTAAAGGAAGGATTACCAGGGTCATGAGGGAATTCCTCAGGGAGGACACAGTCCCAGGACAATAGGCTTAAAATGTCCAGCCAGAAGTGACTTTTACTGTTCTGCATAACCAGAGGCTGAAGCACCAGAGTTTGTCCAAGGTGCCAAGCACAAGGCACTGCCAGAGCTCTGCGTGCATCTCCTTGCACTGGGAGAGGGAGCACATTCTGCCTGCAGGAAAGAAGCCAGGACCTGCCAGGATTCCCTCGGAGCTGAGGAGCAAGGATAGAAGCTGAGACAGCAGTCCTGGTGGGCAGCAGACCACTATACATGGTGAGGTTGGCTGCTTTGGTGGAATCTGGCAGGGCTGCCCGGGAACAGGGAAGCTGCCCCACTTGGACGAGTGTTTGAGATGTGTTTTGATGAAAATCAGTGCCAGGATTGCTCAGACAAGTTGTGCTGCTGGGGTCACTGCACAGTCTACGGCCCGTCTCTTGCCTAGGGATGTGTGCTGAGGAAGCAGAAGTCCCTGGCTGCACTCCAGGAATAGATAAGCTGTATAGTTATAGGATAACTAGATTAACCAGGCTGTGGGGGGACAACAGATCATGACTGCTAAGCCAGAGATGTAGGTCTGATATGCCCCTTGGCCTGTTATGATAAAGTAGCAGGTTCAACCTGGAGCAAAAAGAAAGGTGGGAAAGCCTTGCTGCAATGTCAGGAGCAGCACACGTATACCAGGGATCTGACTGACGCCTTCTGTGACAGCTCACAGACAGAGATGTCCACGGCTACATAACCCACACCATGCCACGCCATGCCATGCCATGTCATCCCATCTGCCTTTCCCTGGCAAGCTGGTGGCTTTACCATGGACCTCCTGAGGATCCAGATGTGCACACCGTCTGCACCAGAGTCCCAAGCAGCAGTGGCGCGGTGTGGGAGGGTGCAGTGAGGCACACTGACGTAAATTCAGCTCTACCTAGCTCAGTCACAGCAGCCCACACCAAGCACCCCGTGCCATAGCCCGTCCCAGTTGCTCGCAGTCACTTCCCTCAGCTGTGCTGGTCTCACTCAGTGCTGCCCATGTTTGCACTGCAGCACTGCTCCAGTTGCCTCTAGTCCTGCCTGCAGAGCCACCCTGCCCACCAGCCTGGGTCCCACATGGGGCAGGCAGCTCCTGCCAGCAGACCATTCCTCCATCAGTTCAGATACTCTTGCCCCTTCCCATTCCCAGCGTCACTCCATCATTTCTCAGATTTCCAGCTGCCTGACTCCTAAGCTTGCCTCCTCCCACACCTTCAGCTGAGCACTTCCAGTTCAGTCCCTCTGTGGCTGGTCCAACCTTGGTGGCTGGTTTTTGGAGACCCAGGCAGTTGCTGGTGCTCCCCAGGCTTCGTCTCACCCTGTGGCTGAAGCTGCCTCCTTACTGGAGCTATCCCAGCCTTTGCAGCGAGAGCTGCCATGCCTCCCTGCAGTTAGCACAGGCTGGGAATCAGTGGCCCAGGTGACCCGCCTGGCTTTGCTGGTGGCCCTGGATAAGGCATTTAATGCCTTTGGCTCTTAGCTCATCCTCTGAGTCCTGGAAGTAGCACTACAGATGTAATGGGCATGACCTGATTAGTTGATGCTTGATGTCTGCTTGGTAGACACCATTCAAGGTAGATACCTGAAGGCCAAGGTTGGAAAAAAGATGAGATTTTTCTGACTCACAGTAAGTGAATCTGGGAAGTGAAGAGCATGCAGAACTTTTTACAGCTGTAACAGCTTCCTTGGGATTAGCTGGAGAAGGGAAAGTCTGTTCAAGCTGGGGACAAGGGGCTCATTTGCTAAATTAAAGGACTATCCGAGAAACCAATTTTTTGGGGTGTAATTTCTCACTTTGTTATACATGGTACTTATTCTGCTAATTGCTTGTTCTCAGGGCAAGCGGTGCAGGGTGTTTTCACAGCTCACCAGAGCCCAGGAGCTGTGCTGCTGCTGTGCGGGGGCACATCAGAGCTGGCAATCCCTCCTGCGTGGAGGAAGGGCTGAAGATTGTCTCCTTCCCTGGGACAGAGAAGCATCCATGCTGTGTGCTGATCCTGCAAGCACTGCCCACGGTGTGCCAGCCCTAAGCTGGGGAAGCCGCCTGCTGTCAGGGCATGGTCTGACCAGCATGGTTCAGTCTCATGTCAGCGTCCATGCCCAGGCATCCATCAGGGTCTTTGCTAAGAACCCCTTTTTCAAGCCATGTTTTTCCACTGGCTTTACCATACAGCTTCCCAGGGTGTTCGAGCTGTGATGATTTAAATGAAGCTGATTTCAGAGACTGGTGAGTGAGGCTGGGCTCAAACCCATGGCCAAATGCTTTCATCAAAAGAGTCAGCAATTTTTAAACACTCCTTCAAAACTCCTCCTGAGGTCACGGTCAGCGGTGGGTCCATTCTCCTGCCCTCAGCCTTTCAGCTGTCTTTCAGGCCAGTGGATTTGTACTTCTTGGTCTTCCTGTTGCTCCAGGAATGCTGTGCCTGGGACCCAGTCTGTTTGTCTTAACAGTAGCCTAGGTATGGCTCAGTTTGGCTTTGACGGTGAAGCAATGCCTCATGCCATGTGAGACACACCACCATGTGGAGGACAGATCAGCAAAACCCACCATTTCCATTCTTCAGACCATGAGATGCAGAAGAACAGATTTGTGGAGATGGAAGTTGCGTGAAGGGATGCACAGAGACACGGTGCTGGTTCAGCTGGTCCCTGGTCCGTCATATCCAACTTGGTTTTCTAGGTGGGTTCCCCTCTTTCAGCCATCCAGTGCTGTGGGGTGTTTTCTTTTCATGAAAGATGTCTCCACTTTCCCCACAACACATAATAAAGCAACCACACAAACCAGAGGATGTGAGTAGGAGCAGCTTTGAATGCATTGGGCAAATCTGATCCTGCCAGATTAGGGAAGGCATTAACGAGGCTTTGAGCCCTTGCCTGGGTCTCGGGTTTATATATGGCCATGGCCACCACTCTGAGAGTGACATTGTAATACATCACGCCTGCCAGCCGCAGCCCACAGCTCCCTGGCACCTGGCCAGACAAAGGTAATTTTGTGCTGAGTGATATCAGAAGTCGAAATGAGCCCCACATACTTTGTGTAATTCCCAGAGGCTGTAAAACACCTCAGCCGTCTCCCATCCAACATTTATGTGTTTTGCATTAAACTTTCCCAAATTAGTGCTAAGTGCATTAAAGTTGTAAAAATAGTCTGCGTAAAACCCCATTAAATGCTTAAATGTATGGATCCGGTGTACGGGGATCTATAATTTAGGTTTAGATTCAGGAGCCCTGTAAAGCTCAGGTCCTGTGCCGAGAGCAGCCCCAGGAACACCGGAGCTCTCCGCCACCGCAGAAGGGATGTGCTGGCCCCAGTGCCAGCCCCTGGAGCAGCTTTTTTCCCAACAGGGGATTCCTTTGAGACGTCAGACGTTGCAACTCTATTAATACTCGCTGGAGCATCGGATGCAGACAAGACAGGCCAGGGGGATGGGAGGGGAGGAGGGAGGCAGAGAGGAAACATCCAGGCTTGGATTCATCTTCCACTGTCCTGGCATGTCTGGGGGACAGCGGGGTGGAAGGACGCCCCAGGGGACGTGGGCTGGCCCACACTTGGCTATTGTCAGGAAGCAGAAATCTCACTCCTGCCCTGGCTGCTCTGGACGAGGCTGCTGCCACGTTTCAGAGGGAGCCCAGAGAGCTGTCAGCATGTTGGCAGGAAACTTTGCAGGGATCCCCTCTCCTGGTGTTCACTGCTGAGGTCAGAGGGACTGGTGGAGACACCCCCCCCAGAAAGGCAGCAGAGGCTGGGGGTCCTGGGGGGCCCAAAGTACATTTCCCAGTCCCCCCCAAAGCCTCTAAGTGTGCCTCATCCCACCGAGACGTTCTGCTAGACCTAAATGCCCTGTGCCACCAGGAACCTGGCACCGAGCCTGCATTTTTCATTTCATCCCATCTCCTCTGGCAACCCCGTGTGTGTTTGGTGTTTACATCCCGGGATGCCTGGATACTGTCCCTCCTCGACCACACTCGCGGTGCTTCCCAGCGTTTCCCATCATCGGCTGACATCTTCCTCCTGATGCGTTTCCACTGCAGCCTGTTGTCAGGAAGCAGGCTGGCTACTGCGTTTTCTCCTATTCCAGGCTGCAGAGGACTCTGTGTGAACCCAGCAATGGCAAAACCATTGCACTGACAAGCCCGAGGAGTAAAGTGTCCAACAAAATGCCTACAGAGGAGAGGGTGGGGATGGAAGGCAGGTGAATTTGAAGGCAGCCATGCAGACCCTGGCAGGCGCGGTGAGCATGCAGACAGGCAGGGTGGTGGGAGCACAGGACACCTGGGTGCTGTGGTGCCCTTGGCACCCTGCAGCAAAACTGATCCCCCAACTGCCCGTGCTGGGTGAAACCAGCTTTCCTGACAGCACGGCAACACCAGCAAGAGCTGCCCACGGGGCAAGGGAGGGAAAGGAAGGAAGATTTCCTTGTGTTAGCTTTTCCCATGTGTTTCCATAAAGGTGAGGATCTCTTCCAGGCTGGGTCCCAGCCAAAGCCAGCCAGGAAAGGTGCAAACAGCCATAAAATCGCCCTATCTGAAGAGGAAATAGCTCTGCCTCCCTGGTGGCTTTTCATAAGGAAGCAAATTATCTGCATGGCCTCCAGCTCAAGGAAAGCAGTCAGAGGGCCAGGGACAGAGGTTTGGCTTATTTGATCTGTCTAGTCAAACCCCAAAGGCTCTGTCCCTTTCCCTCCACTCTGCCTCTGCCACCACCATACATTCCACAATTCCCAGCATTTCCACAGACCCACCCCAAACTCAGACTGGTGAAGAAGAGGCTTGCCATCCCATCCCATCCCATCCCATTCCATCCCATCCCATCCCATTCCATCCCATCCCATCCCATCCCATCCCATCCCATCCCATCCCATGCCATCCACTTTTCTGTTATTATTATTTCCCCACTCTGCAGCCTCTCTCCCTTGCTCTGCTCCTGTGGCAAACAGAGAAGCCCATCAGTGACAAGCAGGACGGGTGCATGGCCAGGTCTGTGCGGGCTCGTGGCCATTACACCCCGTGCTTGGTCTCAAAGGTACCTGTCTAGTTTTATTACTGTCACTTCCCAACCCTTTGGAAACTTTCCCAAGTTGTACTTACGGTATTACTGTTCCTGCTCTGAAGAGAAAACAGCTAAAGCCTTGTTGTAACCCCTTAATGTTAACATCTGAATGGAGAGATTATCCTCTCTTACAAAAGGCTACATGTTTGTTTAACACTGTTTTCACTTGTTTGAAAGTGTATTTTTTAAAGTCTGTTTCCCTCCCTGCATGTTCCTCCTGGCTCCAGCCCTTTGAGTTGCCACCAGGGACAGGGCAAACTCTGGTCTCAAAACCACACCGAGATCAGGAATTTGTTTTGATTTAGTGCAAGGTTCCCAGTTCATCTGCATCCCCCCCCAGCCCATCACTGGTCATGCTGGAAGGTTGTGGGATGAGTATGGAGGGGGCTGCCGCTGTTCCAGAGACTGTCAGCACTGCTGATCCGACCCAAAAGAAATGCAGCATCAACACGAAAGAATTTGTCCAGTCCCCAGGCTGGGGGCAGAGAACCAACCCCCGCAGAAATGAGACGCAGTGCCCTCACTGTCTTCTGTGCCAAGCAGTGTGCCCATCCCAGCAGTGCCGACAGGATCCAGCCCATGGCCAGGCAGGACAGGGATAGAACCAAGTCGAGAACAGACTTCCCCGCAGTTGGGAGCAGCTGCTACAGTTTTTCCCACATTCAGCTCCAGAAAACAGAGAGACTGGGGATAAACAGGAACAAGACTCCTCCAGATCTGAAAACCTTCCAGCAGGTCCTAGCTGCCACCTCCATGTCCCATGCTGGATCCTCCATCCTGCCGGACCACACTGCCGCAGGCACAGCTCGCACCAAGCATGGAGCCTCTGAAGCTTTTTGACCAACCGTGTTGTCTTTTTTAGCAGCCATGATATTTATAAATGGTTGGTAAAATATTTATGTTACAAGCCAGTTTGCCTTGTTGGTTTAAAAAATTAATATAACATTAACTCAGCTCAGAACATTTAGGTTTTTAAAAATTGAGCTGAAAATTAAACAATCATTGAATTTGTGGTGGGAGTAACATGGCAGCAGGAGTATTTATCACACGCAAAACAAATGGGACCACCACTTCTCTGCCAAAGACATCAGAATTCAGGGGTATTTTTATGCCCTGAGTAAATATTCTCAATTTTTTTGAATAGTTTAAAATAATAATAATAATAATAAAACCTGGTAGTTAAGGACAATCAAAACAAAGCCAAGACATTGATGTCATATTTTAAAAATACAGGAGACTTAAAGATAAACTTTTACATTGGTCAAATATAGAAACTAATTATACCACCGGAGCCCCTACAAGGATTTCTCTGTAAAGTCCCTCTGGTTTTGTCCTCTTTAAAGAACTGCTGAAGCCTCATGGAAAATACTGATAAACAAATCGCTCTCACGCACAGCCTGGCTCTTCCCTCTTTCCTTCTCTGTTGTCCTCTACTGTTGAGTTCCATGAATGGAAACAGAGGCCAAACTAATTTTTGGTGTGTTTGCACCTAGCAGTTCATGCCAGAACCAGGGTACATGGGTGGATGGTGGCCCCCCCATGGCCACCCCCGTGTAGCCCCCCGTCACCTCTGCTGCCACCATCCCCAGGCAGAGCTCAGGCTATGGAGCGGCGGCAGCAGTTTGTAAAACTTCAGGAACACACTGCTTTTTGCTAGGAGCTTTCCAAGCCACAGGAGTGTGGTGCCAGAGGTCCACAGTCAGGTGGAGAAAGGGTAGAGTCAGAGGAAGAGGAGGAGGTGGCTTTTGGATGGTTTCCTCCTGCCCTAGAGACAAATCTTTCTCTTCACGATGGTACATGCTGGAACTTGAAACAAGCCCTTGAGTTTGCTTTGACAAAAGAGGTAGAAAAGGGTGAGTGAGGAGGAAGAGCTCTTCTCTTAGGGATGAATATCTAGTTGAGTAACCCTAGTTTGAGTAACCCTACCTAATAACACTCTTCCATTAATGCTTACTGTTAGTTGAGTCATCAGCAGCAGAATAACAGCCTACATTTTCAAGAACCAGTGATTTTGTGAACCCAACTTGATGGCACTTAGAAAGCAATCAATTCTGTCTGCTCATCCTCCCGACATCAGGCGGCTTTAAAAGGTCTTGAGCTTGGCACCAAACAAAGCCCCTCTGCTTTTCAACTGCCAGGCAAACACTCATTGTGGATCCAAGAAACATTTTCATGGAGTAATTGTGCAAGAGCAGGCTTGTCCATTAAACTGTTAGCCCTACCCATGGTTATAAAACCAGAGATAAAATGGCTGAGATGGAGCAGCCAGCTGAGGAAGAGAGGGGGAATAATAAACCTTGCAGAACACCGCAGAGGAGAAAGACTGCCGAGAGTATCAGATCAAGCTTGATAAGCTGAACCACCAAGGGAGCAAACCAATTACTTGCAGAAAAAGGACATAATGTAGAAGGTCAGAGTGGATTGTTGTGTCATGGATGTGCTAAGGTCAAGGAGAAGGAAAAACAAGCCTAAGCAAGGTGTGGTGGCAGGGAAGGAGTCACTAACCTCCACTACTCCTCACATTCCTTGAATAGCTAAAGTAATAACAATAATAAAATCCAAACTAAACTGAATACACTGATGTCATCTCAGAAAATATTTAAAAGACCTGCATTTTTTATACAAGTAAAATAAAGGCAGCAATTAATTAAATCCCAGCATGCCTTAAAAGGCACTTCTCTCAGCGGCATGTCTCCTTTCCATGAGGTGGTTTCTATGCAATGGTGATGACACACGGTGCGGGAACAGGCTATTCCTGAACGAGAAAGGAGGTCATGGAGCTGAGGAAGGGCGAGCTCTGAGAAAGGGAGGTGAGACGTGTGTGTCATGGGAAGGAAGGGCGATGGCAGGCGGCGGGCGGGGAGGGGAGCGGAGCATCAGCCATGCCGGGACCGGCTGCATGACCCCACCAGCATGGGGAGACAGCAGTCTGCAGAAACTGAGGCATCAAAATGCGCTGGGAGAAAGTCAGCAAGGGACACCTCGTAGTCCCGGTCTGTGAAGTGAGGCAGGCAGCAGCAGTGGTGGCTTCTGTAGCCCTTTCAGCCATCCAGCACTGGTTGCAGTCAGAGAGAAGAGATGAGCGTAGGTGGGACACCTCTGCTATCCCAGGCCACCCAAGGAAGCCACCAGAAGGAATCTGCTGGGGCCACCACTGGTGTCAGGACCTCTCCCATCCCTGTGAGGATGCTCTCCCTGCGGGCAGCACCCACGTACCCCCCACACCTGCGAAGGAAGGGGTCCCACCGGGCAGAGGAGCAGCCCCAATGGGCCAGGCAGCAGAGAAGCCTCTGTGTAAATTGCTTCACTTAATCTATTGTTCAGCTGACTACATTGAAAATGGAGCATGTAATTGTTTCCCCGAATAGAGTCGAACACCATTAAACGTTGGTCTGAAGCTTTGCCATCCAGCAAATACTCCAGCTGGCTGGGGATCCTCTGGGATTGGCTCTGCGTCACCATGGTTACGGACTGTCCACGGCTTTATTCCTACGGTTAATTAAAAAGCCTGTTTTACGAGGTGGCTATGCCCAGAGGTACGCTGGTATGCCGGCCCTTCTGATGCCAATCCACGAACTCCACACGACTGCCACAGCCCCGCTCTGCCGAGCGGGCACCGGGTGCGACGGCCAGCGGGAGATGCTGCTGGGGACAGGCATCCTGTGCATGGGGCTGTGGGCTTTTGGGGGGTATTTTGGACTTGTAAACTAAAGGGCCAGCCCCAGGTGGAGGGTTGCATAGGGGCCGTCTTGTTCCTCAGCTGCTTGTCCATCTCCCATGGACATGCCAGGGGTGGTCCTCGAGCAGAAGCGGGTCCTCTCTGCTGGCGTGAGAGCTGCATCCGCGGGGCGGATGGGACTCAAGGGAGCAGGATGGCTCTTGCAGGAGCCTTGTGCCCTCAGAAGTCTGAGTTCAAAGCACAGCCCAGCTGCCAGGAGGAGGTTTTCCTGTCCTAGGGTGCACTTTTAGCAGCAGAGCTGTGTGACCACCCTCCCAGGCAGGGCAACAGGGAGAGCAGGTCCCAGGGAGGGGTTGGCTTTGGGAGCCCACGGCTGGGATAGCAGAGAGGGTACAGCAGAGCAGAGAGACCAGGGAGCACAGATGGGCTGGGACAGGCCACATGGAAAATCCTCTCACCCCTTTCTTCAAACACGGCGTTACTCATGGCCTTTCCAGCACCTTGAGCTTTCCGCGATGAATCCCACCGCCCAGAGGAAAAGCAGCTGGGCATGGGACATCACCCACCGCTCCCTCCCCAGCAGCCCTGGGGACACCCCCAGCAGAGCAGGTGCTACTGGACAGACCCCACGAGATGCAGTAGCAGGGGGAGCCGGCCAAGTTATGTGGGAAATTACCTAATTAGTGCACAAAATGAGCGAACCACAGGGAAATGCAAACAAACAATGCTCCAAAATGGCCGGGCACAAATTACCGGAATCAGCCCAATTAGGAGAAATAAACCCCATCCAAGCGCTGCCCACGAACGACCCCGGCAGCAGGAGGCCCTGGCTTTCCTCACCACAAGGACTTGCTGGGATTAATCTCCAAGACTGTGGCTGATTTTAGTGCCACACAGAGCCCTTCAGCGGGGGGACCCCTGCGCCCTGAGCTGGCTGGGCACCCCTGCTGCTGCTGGAGGAGCCAGGGTGCTCGGGGGGGCTGCCTGCCTCACCTGGGAGACAACTGCATCGCCCCTCAGATGGAGGTTGTGGGGTGAAGTCTGGAGGACCCGGGATGTCAGCCCGGCTGGGACAGAGCGGGTCCCCTGGATGGCCGCTGCAAGGGCAGCATTCGGCCCGGCAGCCTCGTCAGGGGCAACTCTGCCCATGGGCTCACCCCGTGCTGGCAGCCGGGGCCGGGGCCTGCGGTAAGAAAGGAGGAATGCAAGGAGGGAAGGAGGGAAGGGGAAGGGGAAGGGGAAGGGGAAGGGGAAGGGGAAGGGGAAGGGGAAGGGGAAGGGGAAGGGGAAGGGGAAGGGGAAGGGGAAGGGGAAGGGGAAGGGGAAGGGGAAGGGAAGGGAAGGGAAGGGAAGGGAAGGGAAGGGAAGGGAAGGGAAGGAAAGGAAAGGAAAGGAAAGGAAAGGAAAGGAAAGGAAAGGAAAGGAAAGGAAAGGAAAGGAAAGGAAAGGAAAGGAAAGGAAAGGAAAGGAAAGGAAAGGAAAGGAAAGGAAAGGAAAGGAAAGGAAAGGAAGGGAAAGGAAAGGAAAGGAAAGGAAAGGAAAGGAAAGGAAAGGAAAGGAAAGGAAAGGAAAGGAAAGGAAAGGAAAGGAAAGGAAAGGAAAGGAAAGGAAAGGAAAGGAAAGGAAAGGAAGAAGGAAAGAAAGAAAGAAAGAAGGGAAGGAAAGGAAAGAAATGCAGAGAGGAAAGGAGAGGAGAGAATAAAGAAGGAAAGCCTGCAGACAAATGAGGCTTAATTATAATAATGGTATGTAGCTGATTATCAAAGCTAACATTTAGAGCTGGCTATCAGATACCATCTGGTGCTTTGCAGCAGGCTGGGAAGGGCCAGGAGAAAACAAACTCAGGTTAAATCGCTGAGAGTGCTGGCTGGGGCCTGGGGCTGTGCTGGGGGCTCAGCTTTCCCTGGGCCACTCCAGCTCATCCTCTGCCCCTCCTGCCATCAAACCCCACCACTCCAGGGCTGGACCCTCTGAGGCTGAACCCCACCAGCTCTGCTCTGAAGCACCAACCACGACTCTTGGGGCCGTGTTTCATACTCAGGTTATTCCAAAAGCAAAATCTGCATTGCAAGAGAAGTTCAGTGCTCAGGATTTATGCTGGTGAGCAAACCAGCTGCTTTATGAAAGAAAAGTTTTGAATCCTTTTGTCAACAGCCAAATGTTTCAGTTGACAAAGTCAATGCATGATGCAATATTATAAACAATATATTAATTGTATTATGTAGAGTTTATATCACATAAAGATCCAAGAAGTTATTTTTACCTCTGTGAAAAATAAAGCAAAAGAGTTAAATTGATTTGTTCAGACATATTTCTCTCAAAAACTTTGTCAAAATCCACTCATTCCCTGGGAACACTTTGATTTCCGTAAAACTGCATTTCTCAGTAAAAATACCAACCTGTCAACAATTTCAGCCAGCTCTGCTGAACATAGCCTGAGCACTCATAAAGAAACAAACTGGCTCCAGAGAGGCACTTTCCTTATTGCAGAGGCTGCTGTCCTTGTGAGGGGCTGTGGGAGCCTGGCGGTCCCCCCCGGGCTGCCCCTGCCTCCCTGAGGGTTACACACCATGTCCCTGCAACAGCTGGGGAGGTCCATTGAGTTCCATCACCCAGCGGTGCCATGTATGTCCTGTCCCCATGCAGACAAAGCCTCAGAGATGCTGCTTGCAGTTGTGGCAGCCCAGTGCAAGCTCCTGCTGGGATGGGATGCAGAAGCAGCTGGGGCTGATCCAGTGTCCCCCGCAGCCGCTGAGCCTCAGCCCGGCTCGGTCGCTAGGCCAGGGTTGTGCCAGGCAGTGCCGAGCCTCCTCCCCAACAGCTGCAAGGATGGGATGTGTGCTCCTGGGCATGCAGCATCCCTGCCTGGGAGGCATGGCCCTGCTAGCTCCCCTTAGCACATGAGAGTCTCCAGCCTCCTCTTAAAACCCTTTATAGGTAATGGACCTCAAACATTCTAGCCGTCTCTTTCTGTCCCTGATGATGCTCTCAACCAGATTGTCATCTCTGAAGGAGCACATGTGCACGTGTGTGTCCGGAGCATCTCTTGCTGCTGATGGATGCACTTTGGAGCAAAGATGATCGCGTGCTTGTTTGCTCAAGCAACTGCTTTGCTTCCCGTGCCGAGACAGCGCTGCGGCACCGAGTGCTGGGCTGGTGCTACCGGCAGCACTGCCGAGGGGATGCCCGTCCGGCTGCAGCCCCCTGGCACTGCCCCGCTCCCACCCTGCCCGTGTTTCCCACAGCCCCTTCCCAGGGCTGCCTCCACTGCTTCCCCTCCAGTTCTGGCTCCGGTGGCTGCTGCTAAAATTAGTGAGGAGCTTCTGTCCATTCTAATACTAATAGGCCCATTTTTAATAATGATGTTTTTGCAGCAATTTCAACCCATCATGGTGTCACAGGGGTATTGATGAAAAAAGTATCTAATCCCTTTTAATAGATTCCATTTGACAGTGAACGTGTCTCAGTGTTCGTTCCCAAAGGCCCCTGGTGGTTTCAGTGTCACTTATGGCTGACCTTGGAGGGTAACAAGACCTTCTCCAGAAGAATGGTGCAGTGTCCATCTGGGACTGGGCTCCTAGCCCCCCTACTCCCATTCCCCACTTCTCAGATGACAAGGCTTTCCCTGCTGCTGCCAGGGTGTCCAGAGAAGGTCTATTTTTGGGAGATCCCGTGGGGATGGTGTTTTATTTGCTCTTTTTTGTCTGCTGGACATGAACTGGATGCAAGGGTGGATGGTCCTTCCCAGCCCTGCTGCTGGGAAAAGGAAAATCCTCCTTCTCCATGCCTAGGGGATGGGGAGACAAGATGCAAGGGCATGCAGCCGTGCAGAGCAGTGGCAGCTCCAGGGAGCAAGAGCACCTGGCTGCCTGTGCCCATGGTCTCAGTCCTGGCTCACCCCTGGATGGGCACGAGGCGGGCGGCCACACCGAGCGAAGCAGCCTGAAGCCTCACAGCCTCTCCAGAGCCAGCCTGCTTGACCTGTATACATAAATATCCCAGCAAGCACCTGCTGAAAGGTGCCAGACGGCACGTAACGAAGCTGCAGGTCCAGAAATCATTAAACAGGGAAGAATAATTGGCAGCTCTTTTCCAGCATCGCTGAGGTTGGGAGCTAAGGCAGCACCCTCCCGGCTGGAAGCATGTCCTGCCCATCGTCCTGCTGTAGGCAGCGATGTGCTGAGACCTGCAGGATCTGTCCCCCAGCACCTCACAGGATGGGACAAACAAGTGGTGAAAAAGGGATGCACTGCAGTGGAAGTGCCCTATGGCCAGACAACCTCCTGCCTAGGCTCTGCTGAGCTGCAAGCTGCCAGGAAGGTGCAAGAGCCACCCCCCACCCTCCTGCACTGCCCCTGTGCCGCCCCTCCCCGCCCCCCCCCGAGGCTAATGAAGCCCAGAGGTGCTCTGGAAATGGGCAGGTTATCCCTGCCCGGCTGTGAGCCCTGACCCCTGCAAGCCCCCAGCCCCTGAACCCTGGTCCCCCCTGCTCTCAGCTCTCCCCCTATGCCTGCCCCACACTCTGTCTGCTTTCTTCCCCTCCTGTCCCCACCTTTCTTCCTCCACGGGTAGAGAAGGGAGCTCTGTGTGTGTCCAGGGCACTAGAGGAGTGAGTCATGCCTTGTGGCGGAGGGCTGGGAGGGCTGGCTCCCCTGGCAGCAGGCTGGGGGGCAGGAGGAAGGGCAGAGCCCTGCTGTAGCTCACAGCTAAATGCTGCCTTTCACTCCAGCATTCCCAAGGAAAGTAATGAGAATAATTAAAGGTAATTTCATTTATTTCAGCTTCAGCCTGTAAAGCAGACAGGGAGGGGGATTTCCAGCTTCTCACTGAAGGAGGGAAGGGAAGAAAGAGCTCTGAAGCTGAGCTGCCCGCAGGCAGAAGGACCTGATAGCAGCCCCTGTTTCCACCTTGGGGACATGTTCCCTTTCTCTCAACCCGTTTGTTTGTGGGGCTCACCTGGGAAAGGGGGCCCCACAGTGGTATGGAGTCACTCAGAGAGCAGTTCTAGATGGGGAAGAGCCTTCCCTTTGAGAGACCTGTGCTGGAAATGCCTGAGCATCCTGCACTAGAATTACCCTCTAGCACAGCTGAAGAGAGGTGCAGAGTGAAAGAGCATCCCTGAGCTGTGCTTTCCTCTCATCCCTTGCAAAAAGAATGCAGAGTGATGCTCACTGAGACAGTGCCAACTCAGATCAGTCCTGGTGAGGTGGAGCCGTGCCTGCAGCCCATTCACAGGCTCGCATGAGAGCAGGGACCATGATCCTGGGAAGCAAGTCCCCCCCCGAAAGCAGTGTCAAGAGCTTGTCAGGCACTACCACGCTGCATCACTGCCTGACTCCAAGGAAAGCAGCCCTGGGGAGCTGGGAGCGGGGACTTTAATCAGTTGTTAGTTACACAAATACCCAGGACTGAAGGGATGTAATTGGATGGTGACGATGCTGAGCTGGATAATTAGGAGACCGTAAACCTCACAGGTCACAGCTCCTCCAGCAGTACATTCAGCCACCACTCCACAAGCACAGCGATCCCGAGCCCTCCTGCTTCTGTGTCACACGCAGACACTTCTTGGGTAAAGGAACTCCTTCAGCATGAGACTCCATCTCCATCCTCAGCACCATGACAGTGGGCCTAGGTGGCTATCTGGTGACGGGAGAGCTGAGAAGACCCTGCATTGCAAAATTTAATCCTTTTTTAACATCTTCAAGCGCAGGGGACTGTCTCCCAGAGCATCCCCAAACACCTCCCTGCCATACGGGATGGCTGGGGACCGAGTGGCAGCACTGCCAGGAGGTGATGAAGCAGCCTCGGCAGAGAAAACCACATCCCACAAGTGCTTGTTCTGACATGGGGACCGCTTCGATTCACCTGTGCTCTTGACCCCATTGTGTCTCTTCCGTATGAATTATGTTGGTGCTCAAACTTTCCCAGCACTTGTGCTCATTAAATATGAGCTTTATACTCAAATATTCAACAGCAGCATTTTGAACAGTGTGTTTGGATGTATTTGAAATCCTCCCTGCACCGGTAAGCAAGAGGAGCCGTCCAGCTGCAGGAGAGGAGAAATGCCAGGTGATGCCCACAGCCAGCCAACACAAGCAGGAGTTTCAGGATGAGCATGTGGTCTACAAGCAGATTCACAGACAGGAATGAATGTCAAGGGTAAATTTGCAAATCATTCCTTATAGTAAATATGATTCAGAGAATCCACCTCCTCACTGAAGTGACATTAAAAAAAAAAAAAAAAAAAAAAAAAAGGAAAAGGGCAAATGCCTCAGAAGGAATGCTTTCACCATATTCTTCCCCATCTTCCCATCACCAAAACCGTATCACTGGCTTGCTGGCCTGAAGGCATCTGAGTGGCCTGTGGGTGCATTCACTACAAGAAAAGGGTCCTGCCACTGCTGGATAGCTGTAGTTGCTCGTCCCAGGGGCTGTAGGATGCCGTGAGAGCTCAGAGCTGCACATCTGAGGACATCACCTCACCCACCAGCCCCTGGTGCATCCGGGGTTGCAGCTGCCCGCTCACCCTTCTCTCTGCTCCCTGTTCCCAACGTGACTGTGTGAATGTGCTGCCCTTTCCTGGTGCCCCCCAGCCCAAGGGAAGGTCTGCGGGGGATGAAGGCTGGCAGGGAGCCCGCGGGTCCCCTCTGTCCCAATCAGCTGTGATTGAACACAGCCCCGAGCCCCCAGTTCCTCTGCACGTTTGACTACGAGCATCCGTGGAATCTGCAAGCCATTAGCTCTCTGTTATCTTTCTGGAGATGCTGAGGTGAGCCATATGGAAGCACTTACTCATCAACAGCCTGGGACAGAGTTTGGTGGGGTGGTCAGGACTCAGCCCTTTGTGAACTGCAGAGAAGCTGGAACACGTCCATTGACCCATTTAATGAGCTCCGGCAAGGGGAATTTCACACTGTGCCTGGAGCGGCAGTAACCTTATATGTAGAGAGAGGGGGAGATAATTTCTAATCTTGTCAATCACACCGTTGTGAAATCCGCAGCAGGGTTTCTTATAGCGTGAGGGCCAAGGAGAAGGCGAGGGCCTGATCCAGGTTCTTGCAGAGCAGGACTGCACAAGAAAGGCTTTTCATTATTTTTCTTTGCAGTCTCCTCATTTCCTCACTGAAAAAAACAACAATATATTTATTCACTAGACAAATATTTGACTGGGACAACATGCTGAAATGACCTGCAAACACCTCCTCGTTCCCACCAAGAGGGGCTCCTGCTCCCACCCACAGCCGCTTTCACACTCCCTGTTAGTGTGAAACCCTGCAGAGCCTCCAGCAGCTCTTTCTGCTCCCTCCTCCTCCTCCTTTGGAGGAGGAAGAGAGGAAAACACCCCCCCAGCTACCCCACTGGTTCAGTCCCACTTGCCTGCATGCCAGAGTTACTTGGATGGTCTTTCAGACACTACCTCAGGGCTACCTACAGCTTCTGACTTGAAGGTACATCCTTGCTACGGGGAACATGGTTGGTCCAAGCATCATGGTGCAAGGCAGGACGGGGGACAAAAGGGTGGGTTGCACCATCTGGTGTGCTCACACACCCAGATCACCAGCAGCCATTCCACATGTGCCCATCTGCACTGCTGTGCCAGTGGCCATGTGTGTTATTTGAAGGCAGAGGAGAGGCTGTGCCGATTTGCAGAAGTGCCCATGGAGGGTCCCTCAGCAGAGCTGCTCTCTCCAGCAGTCAGCGTTTGGGGTGCACTGCTCTTTGTGGCCCCTAAAAAAGAAATATCACACCCCAAAACTCTAAAATATTTAAAACCTGAACACAGGCATGGGCTTTGCTGGTCTCCTATCTCCAAGGACCTGTGTCCCCACTGGTTTGGCTGGGGAAGCTCCTTCTGCTCCTTCTGCTGTGTCCCTCCCTGCAAGATCGCCTGTACTCAGGGAACAGCAGTGTTACCCCAAGCCGGCCCTTTGCACATCAGCGGGACCCTCTGATGCCATGGCGCTGTCTGCACCGTCATCTCCAATACAAGGAACCACTCCAAGATTGAGCTCCAAGCTAAAGAAACAAACAGAGCCTTTTTTGCCTGTTGTTTTTCCTGTTTGCCTAAGAAACATAATCTTCCCCCAAAATGAAAAAAATAATAATAACTTACAGGAAGGCCTCAAGCATGAGCTGGTTTGTGTGCAATTTCAATCAAAACAGGCTTTAAAAAACAAATTCCTTCGATATTCATCACATGTGTAAAACACATTAAAGGGGGACGGTGGACCAGGCTGGAGGAGGGAAGCCCTCCGACCTCTGCCCACACCGGGAGATGTGTCCAAGCATCAGGGGGAGGTGCCTGATTATCCTGCCTGGCAGCACCCTGCATCCCCATCGGAGCTGGGAAAGGACAGGGCACCCTCGCTGGGCAGGCACCCAGAGCTCACTGGGAGCAAGTACCTGACTATCCTAAAAACCTGCCCTGGTTTGATAGGAAAGGCAATAGGAACAGTGATCAATAGCATCTGTCTGAATGCCTCTTCTCACCCTGCCAGACCCCAAAGCCAAACAAGCAATGCGTTTTGCTGCTTCAGTGGAACGTGGCTGCCTGGGGAAGGCCACCCTGCCTGGGGCTGGGAGGGCAGCGGGATGGACCAGGATGCTACGGACAAAGGAGCAAACTACATCTGGCGACAAACTCCCTCACGTTCTGCATGGCTGCAGAGAGCAGGAGGGTTCCAGGTTTTCCAAGTCTAAATTGAGCCTCTGAAATGGAAGATTTCAGTTCTACATATTTGGATTCCCTTTACAGAATCAGTTTTATAATCCCCATTTATATTCCCCTTTGAATCCCTGACATCCAATACCTGTGATATCGAGGACTGCCATATTCCCAGGCTTGATCCTGGCAGCAAGGGTGAGCAGGCCAGAAACCACAGTGATGGGCTCCCCCTGCTTACGGAGCCCTCAGCAGCAAAGTCTTTGCAGAGTCCACCTCTGTGCGACATCACGAGCAGCCTGCCCCATTCAGCTCACACCTCTGTCACACCTCCCCCAGCCACCCGTGTATGTTTGCAAATCGGGGGGGTTTTTTCTCTCTCATTACGGTGGATTACTACTTATTTGCACATATGCCAACGCAAAGTGACTGACACTGGAAGAAGCACCCCCCTTCCCAGGTCACACTTTCCCTGGCAAGGTCTCTGCTCTCCGCTGGAGTCACAGCCCTCGCTGCACCATGCCGTGATCATTATCCTCAGAGTAACACAGCCCATTTCTGTGGGTTCCTTGTTTTTACGAGGTGTGATGGGGAAGGAATGCTGTGTACAGTTTAATTAGGGACTAAGTGCCTTGCGGGGTGGGGGCGGGGGGTGGAAAGGAGCAGATACCCAGGGCACTAACCTGAACACTCAATCCCCCATTAAAGCAGCCCCTTTGATGTCTGCAAGCCCCGGTGTCCCACCGTGCAGGGCCGAGGGCGAGGGGAGGAATGGCAGCCAGTGGGGATGTGGAGGCTGTGCGGCCAGGCAGCCCCTCACCCTGCACCCCGGCTCCGGGGCCACCCCAGTCCCCCCTGGCACGGCCCAAGCCCGACACCTCCGTGCTGGCAGCGGGGGTCTGGCAAACCCAGGGGTCTGGACAGGTGATGAGAAAGAAATAGGAAAGTCCAGTGACAAAGAGAGGCAAGGGGGAAGAGATCAGGGCGCTGGGAGGGCTGAGCTCCCAGCTCAGAGGGGAAGATCCAGGGCAAAACCTATGACGGAGGAGCCCTGGGGAACTCATTGCCCCACAGAGCCATGGCCGGGACGGGGCTGCCCCATGGCTCGTTGGTTTGGTCCCTTCTCTGTGGGGGCAAAGCTCCTTTTCCTGCCTCATTATTTTGTCCAAACACCTTTGGGAGTGGGAACCAAGAGTGAGCACAGACAAGCCACAAACAGCTGAGGACAGCACGATGTCCTGGCCGAAGGCTTCACCTCCACAGCCAGGGCAGAGGCAAGGGCTCAGCTGGCTGCTGCACCCTCCGGGAGCCCGGGGCTGGGCACCACTCTGCCTTGCCTGATGCAGAGCAGCTACATGGAAGCAGGATTTGGCCTCGGGAACTTTTTAATTCCTGAGACCCTCCACAGCAAATCCCTGGCCCTGACAAGGAGGCGCAGTGCCTGGTACCCCGTCCCACCCGGGGCATGCCCAGGAGCCCTGCGCGGGTGCCAGGCAGTGCTGGGACCCCAGCCGGGCTGGGAGCCCTGCTCCCATGCGCCAGGGCGGGTGCCTGCTCCTCGCCTCATGACTCATGGCACAGCTGGGCACACTGTCTTGGGAGACTGAATCAGCACCTGGAGGGCAGGAGGGGCCCTTCCCTCCCAGTGCACCCAGGAAGACATGGTGACCTACCCCTGCTCCGTCTCCTAACTTGTTGTGGGCTGCAGGCACATGTTGTGGGAATTAGCTGTGTTGTGTCAGCATTTGCTCATCCCACCCATCGCATGACAAGCCTCAGGGGCCGGCGGCTGGGGCAGCACAGTGGGGTCCCAGCATGGAGATGTGCTGGAACCAGCATATCACCTACACCAGAGAGTCAAGGCCAGCAGCATGCACCGACCTGCCCCATCAGAGAAGAGATGCACAAAGCTCCTTGGCACTGATCTGAGTCTCAGGATGGTCTCCAAGAGGTGGAGGCTGGCTGAGGACACATCTGGGGATGGGATGGAGGTGACTGTCTGCCCAGTGAGCTGGGAGTCCCCCTTTACCCCGATGTGGCTTTGACCTGCTGCAGCTCTGCCAGCTCAGCAGGATGCTCCCCACCAAGTGGCGTTCCCAGGCTGGGCATGGGTCAGGTCTGGGGGCTGGGCTCAGGGTGCATGGAGCAGCCCCCCAGCAGCCCCTCGCCACCATCCCTTTCACTTTCAGTGCTGGTTTGAATTAACAGTGGTGAAGCCTCATTTCTCTTCCTCCTGGGCTGGCGGGGTGCCGGGAGCGCAGGGAAGGGAAGGGGTGTTTCTGCTGGCAGCATTGCCACCCATCAGAGGAGTTACAGACACTTCATAAATATCTGGTGTTTAAGACCTCAGAGGCTGCAGATGGCCACGGCAGAGGAGGGCAGGGAAATTCAACTGCCCCCACCAGTGCTGTGAGTGGCACCCTCAGCCGTAGGATCCTCCTCTTGCAGCACCAGAGGGGACGTTTATCAAATATGGCAAGGCACCCTTGCTAGCCCTTGCTTGGCTCCACGCACCATGAACCCAGTGCTGGCCAGGAGTCTGGGCAAGGACTCACTAGCAGGGAGCAAGATGGGTCCAGCCCAAACCTCCACGGCATGAGCTCCAGCGCTGAATGCCTTGCCCTTCCCTTGCTGCCCCGCAGCACAATTGCTCCCCCCAGAAATAGCACCCACTTCACCTGTACCCACTGCCACACAAACCTCAGTCCTGTTGAAAGGAGCATGGGCTGCCCTGGGGGTGCTGGCCCAGGAGCTGCAACCATGCAGCGAGGCAAAGCCCAGGGGTGGTCCACCACTGACACCCCTGAGTGCCTCCTCCCAGCTGGGGCATTGCTCCTCATACAGTCCCAGCTCCTGGTTATTGGTGGGGTGCAGCACCCAGGTCATCCCGCGGGAAGCCTGTGGCAGAAAAGGCAACTAAACACAAGCACCCTGCCTTTGCTGGTCAGCACTAGCATCCCTCCTCTTCCTCTGCAGGCCACAGCCTCCATAGCACCCCACATTTACAGATGACTCCAGTGTTACAAAACACAGGTCAGCAGGAGCCAGGGCTGCTTTCAAGGCTGGGCAAGACTCCCTTCTCCATCCTTGTTGCTTCCCATCCCCACGGGGCTGTTGTCCACAGGACAGGATGCCTTGCTGCCCTGCCTGCCCTGCCCACCCTGCCTGCACCTGAGTAGCACAGACACACAGCACCGCTCTCCTACCACAATGTGACTCCTCCGGTCTGTAAATAACTTCCATTTTCATTTCTTAGCACCAGGGTGACACAGAGAAGTGGAGATGTGAACTCAGCACACACACACATGCCTCCCCTGATTAGGACAACTTTTAAGTAGGTCAGAGCCTGGATTTAAGCTGCTTGACAGTTCCCCTATAAAACATACCTAGTTTAATGCCCTGTATATTTTTTGTGATGTGAAATAGGAGCGGTTTATAGGGGCAATGTGGGGTAGCAGATGTTATTCCCATGCTGGGGGTGGGGGCGGCAGCAGTGGGGAAAGTGACTGCTGTAAATGAACTGGTGATTAAGGTCATTAAAGAATCTTAACCGAGGGGCTTTGGGGGGTTGGGGAGGGGACGGCCAGGTTCCACTGGCAGTAACAAGCTGTGATTGCCAGCCGTTTAAAGGTCCCATCCCCACGGGGATGCTGCTGGCCAGCCCCAGTGGTCACAGCTTCCCAATAGTGCCGAAGTCCTCACACACTTCAGTTTAGGCAGCTTAATGCCACCAGTAGGCACCTTCTCTCTGTACTGATATATTTCCTTAAATCTTCAGCTCCTGGAGTCCTGTGATTACAGAAGAAAGGTCACTTTTGGCTTTGCTTTTCCCTTTCTGTTTTTTTGAGTAAAAATAGTAGGTCACCCATGTTTGCAGCTGGGAGAAAAACACATTTCAAAACAAGATTCCTACAGATCCAGACACCACAAGGTGAGCATAAGATAAAGTACTCACATCAATGAAAAATCATAACCACCTGGTGCTCCAAAGCCCATCTTGCAATGCTTGTGCACTCAGTGTTGGCATGCAGATGCTGCCTGTGACCAGGAGGCCCCCAGGCCCCCAGCCATGCCAACGAGGGGCTGATCAAGCACCCATTACTATGGCCTGAGCCATGTGGGGACCTGTGGGTCTCCCTCTCCAGCCCCAATCTGCTGGCTCAGAGATAACAGTAAAACCCCTGTCCTCTGGCAATGGAATCTGACCATCCTCATCATCCCTCTAGCCATCAGGGCAGTTTGGACAGGCACATCATGGCAAAGACCTTTGGACCTGCAGTGACCCTCTGTACCTCCTGGGCTCCCCCTGACCACAGAGCTCCCATCACCTGGGATGCTTGGCAATGCTTTGCTGCCCGGAGAAGCTGCTGCCCTTGCCGGGGCTGCCCTTTACCAGCCCCCCCACCCTTGCCCTGTCTCACCTGGCAGCTGCCTGGGGGATCATCTGCCAGCCCCTGGCCCCCACTCCTCCCACGCATCCCTCAGCAACATGCTTTCTGATGAGAAAGGAAAAAGGCATGATTTAAACCTGACCTCTCACCCCAAGCTGTGTCTGTAATCAGACAAGCAAACGTTAATAGGCCGAGCCAGGCAGTGGAGCCCAAAGCCCAGATAAAACCCAGCCCTGACGACAATTCAATTTCCTTCCATGAGATCAACTTGCAGCTATAGCAAAGCCACTTGTGCGGTCGCTGGGCTGAAACAATCTGGGCTGGCAGGCACGGCTGTGCTGCCTTCAGCTGGCACCACCTGAGGCCCTCCTGCACGGCAGAACGCCCTGACCAGCACCTTCCCAGGGGTCTGCCCACCACCCCAGCATACTGCTGGGAGCTGCCCACCAGCACCCAGCACAGCCCAAGGACACTGATCTCACGCATCCCCTTGGACTAGGGGTCAAGAGCACATGGGGCTTGGTGTCTTGCAGGGGAGGGCTTTGATTTCCAACGAGGGCTCTTTCATGCAAATATAACCAAGGGGGCCTTGCGGGATGCCCCAGGGAGGCCAGGTTTGCCCCCGTCCCCAGAGTACCCATGGGCACTGTGAGCTGGGCTGGCCAAGGTAGTGGGAGGGTTGCAGCATACTCCTGGGTCCCAGATGGTCCTGCCTCCAGGCTGGCCATGCTGATGCCTCCACAGGTATGCCACCCTCCTCCTCCTCCTCTTGCTCAGACCTGGGTGTGCGGGAACATGGGGAAGGCTGGAGACTGAAGTGCAGGGGGGGATGTATTTTCCATTGCAAGCAGCAAATAATATCCGCATGAAAGGCATGATGCTGGCTTTTGCTTTCTCTCTTTTTTTTTTTTTTTTTTTTTTTTTATTGCTCTTGCTAATCTTTGACCTAGATAGCAAGGAAACTTGACAGGAGGGGAGGGGGTCTGGCTGGCAGGGCTAGGGCACAGGCCAGGGCTGCAGCAGGCAGCCTCCTGCATGGACACAGTGCAGAGACAGCTCAGTGGGTAGGGAAGGGCATGCCCCAAAAATGGAGCCCTTCATGGGAGCAGTAACAGAATTATTTTGAGAAAAAGCAGATAAAAAACCCTATCAACCCAAGTTTTCTTGAAGAGCATTCAGATGGATGAAGTCCACGTCGTATTGTTGTGTTACATCATTATAAAACCAAGTTTTCAGTGAGGTATGCAGTTTCTTAATGTCTTTGCATGTATACATTGATATAAACACACATATATGTTTGCTTTCATTTCATATTTCCATGCAAAGGAGCAATGCAGGCAGGGAGGCAAACCTCCCTCCCAGGAGTCAAATCCCACTTTAGGTCAAGGGCAAGAGACTGGAGCATCACCCACTGCTCTTTTCCCAGCCCAGCCACCTCAATCCATGTCCAGTCCCCCCGTTGCCAGGCGGGAATTGCTTTTATTACTGGCATACAAGCCCTACTAGATTCCTCCAGTTTACAACCCGCTGCCGCCGATTTCCAACCCACAGTCACCAATTTGTTACCTATTTCTCTCGGTTGAGCACACACAGGCGTCCTTTATTAAAAAAGCAGATCTGCAGAAGGAGGCTTTTACTTTAAACGTGCACTTCAATAACCACAGAAAGACCAAATGTAAAAATAATCATCTGAAGTCTCAGTCCTGCATCTCCTGCATTGGCACTCGCTGGCTTTACTCAGAGATCACAAACTCCCCTGTGTGCTGCATGCACAACTCTAGCAATCCCAGTCCCAGGGAAAAGATTAGCTCTTAATTCCCTGAAGCCAAATCAGGACACGACACAGCCCATATTGTTCCAATTTACACCTCCTTATGAGTTTCCTTAGCTCCCTTTATAGTCTCAGTCTCTGTGCTGTGAATCTTCCCCATTTCCAGTCACTCCAGTCTGGGGCCCCGGCAGCCCTGGGGTCCCACGGGCCCCGGGCCCCACGGTGGGCAGCTGCTCCAGTGCCCGGCAGCTTCACCTCCATAGCTGCAGGGACAGGATCCCCCAAACGCTTCCCAGCCACCTCGCTCCCACAGCCTGCCCCGGGCTGCTCCTGTCCCCTGGCTTGAGAGCCTGGGCAGGGCTAAGCAGCACAGCGGGGGGAGCGTGGCCATGCCACAGCCCCGTGGGGACACAGTGGGCAGCGTGTGGACCCGGTGCCCTCGGGCGTGACTGCGGTTCAGCACCCAGAGCCGTGCAGCTGAGCTGAGTTCAGAAGTGCCTCAGCTGAGAGCTGGGGGGGTTCAGCCTCGCACAGGGTGCTCCACGTTGGATACCAGAGCTCCATGCATGAAGGGTTTCTAACATAACATGTTACAGGCTGTTGTTACGGAGGACTTTTAAATTTATTTATTTTTTTAGTGGAACATGAGGATGTGACAAAAAAGAAAGCAGCCTCAAATAACCTCTAGCTTGGTGTGGAGGAAAGTCCCGACTGTATGGACAAACACAAGCCATTAGGAAGCTGCCCTTTCCCAAGCCCAGAGCAGGGGTGCTCTGGGAGGGGGTGCAGGGATGGATGATAGGGAGAGGAACCATCCTGCTGCAGCTGGGGAGCCCTGAGCACCCATCTCTGCTCTCACACCACTTTCCCACTGCCGCGCCCATCAGCAGGTGAGGTCTCTAACTCCCTGCACTTCCACACTCCCCAGACACCATGGTTGCACTGCCATGGGTGCCCCCTGCTTGGAGCAAGGTGCAGCCCCAGAACCAGCCCTCTGTGACAGGGACTTTCTCAGCCAAACCAGAAAAACCCACAGGCAGAGAGCCACGCATGCAGGCATGTCAAAACCCCCTCTTTGTGAGAGGCAATTTATTTTCACATTCAATCTGCTGGCTTAAGGGATCTGATCTGGTATTTGCTGCTGTAAACAATGGCTCCTGCAATGGGATGAGAGCAGAGAAATGCAGAAAAGGTTAGGCAGCTTTGGTGAGCCTGGCATGGGAGGCCAAGGGCTGTGCTGGAGTCAGCTGCTGGGTCGCCACAGGATGATTTTCCCTGTGCCCTTTCCCTCCGGCCGAGGAGAAGCTGGCTCTCCTTCCATCCCCCAAAAGCCACCAGCTGCTTCCCATAGCTGCAGTGCCCTGACCAAGGCTCTCAGCAAAGCCTGGGGCTTGATGTGGCCACGGTGGGGTTTCACCCTCTCTAATGCATGAAGGAGTTAACGTGCTGAAAACCCCACATCCTTCTCAGAGGGGTTTCCAGGAACATGGACCAAATCCTATTACAGCAACACTTACCTGGGGAGCAGTGGGGAGGGCAGCCATGCAGCAAACCTCAGTGGTTTGCTACTTGATTTGTTGTTCTCCAGGAGCAGAGAGCTGACGGTGGAACAGCCCAAGAGCAGCTGGAGAAAACTCTTGCAGCCCGGGAGCTGCGTTTCTTCTGTAACGGGGGCCTTGGAGATGGCACCTCCAAGAGCACATTGCTCCCCTTGAGCCAGGTGCTGCGGAGAGTGAGGAGCTTGTCACACTCATGACCATGCTTCTGCCTTAATTTTGGAGGCCTTTGGACCTGCAAGTTCATGGTTCTGGCTGGCACCCTGCATCTGTCCAAGGTGTATCCAGCCTTATCAGGGAGCCACATCTCACCCCAGCCAAGTAGGGAGGAGAGAAAAAATAGGAAAGAAGAAGAAAAATTAGACCGATTGCCCCGAGCAGAGGAAGGGGAAGGCAAAAGCAGCCATTTGCCATATCCACAACCTGGTGAGAGCGGCTGACGGCCGGCACGTGGGAAAGCGCCTCAGCAAGGACGTGTCTGCTGGGCTGTCAGAGCATGGGACTGGGAGGGTTTGTTTTGTGCAGGCTAATAGAGACCTAGCAGGATAATTGGCATGAGTGGAGGAATGACACAGTCCTCTTCCGGAGAAAGGAGCCCTCCTAATGGGAGCCAGGTGGCAATGCCCCTCCAGCCCTGACCCCGGGTCTCTCTGGAGCGAAGCTGTGAGCACGACCCTGTCTGTGGGATGAAAGCAGCCGTCCCTCGCCCCCGCGTCACCCATCGAGTGCAAACAGGTGTGGGATCGCTCCATCCCACCCGAGCGCATGCTCCCCCCGGGCCTGGCTTTGGCACAAGGAGCAGCTGTGTCCCCAGGCTGTGGCACGTTTCCTAATGAACTGCAGGACAAGAGAAATTACCAGTGGGTCACAGCCAGAGAGCGGCTGAACAGCTCTGCTGGAATGTCAAGGACGGAGGGGACAGATGGTCTGTGTCCATCAGGGAATGGAGCGGTCCTTGGCCCTTTCCCCCCCACACTGCCTGCAGGGATTTGCTTTCTCGCTCGGAGGCAGCTGCAGGGGAGCAGCAGGGGATGGGATCTGGGGACGAGCTGCCCACCATGGCCATTGCCATCTCCTCCCTGGTGCCAGCTGCGGCCAGCTGTGCAGCATCCCAAACCACTGGGGTCTTTTGTTCAGGAAGGAGGGGTCTCAGGATCAGGCTCACAGTCTGGAAAGCAGGGACAACCCCACCAGCGAGGCTGCCTGGGAGATCCCTCCTGGGACTGAAGCCTCTGAGATGGCACCAAACCAGACCCCATTCCGCTCCCCAGCCCTCAGAACAGTGGGTGACTGGAAAGCGCTTTTTTATGTAACCACCATTTCTAGAGGTACAGTGATCCAAGAATAGAATTTATGCATAAAATTGGACTCCTCAGCCAGGGTATATAACACCAGCACAGCAACTGGCCTCATAAATCATGCCTCATAAATCTCCGATAATGCATAACCTGCATGCTGGCTGCAGATCAGCTTCAGGTAACTCAGCTCTGAGAGGAACCAAACTTGGCAGCAACGTGGAAATCAGAAACAAGACAGACCCATCCAGTCCAGCCCTCTACCCCAGCGTGCCCTGCCCAGCAGCGTCCCAGCCTTCATGCTGCGCTTCCCAGAGCTACCCCAACAGCTTTTGGGGAGGGGGACAGCAGAGGGGGTGAATGGACCACAGACTGCGTGGTCGCAGGCTGCTGAGGTCAGCAAGCACCCAGAAGCACCATCACTTGCTCTTGATGCCCATGAAGCAACTGGGAATTTTTGATTGCATCTCTCTCCTCTTTTTCTTGTCCCCACAGATTTTAATTCCAGTCTGGCTGCCTTTAGCAGAAACCCACTTGCACCCCATCCTCCTGAAGTCCTGTGGGCTTTCATCTGGAGGTAGGTATCACCATTCCTCCTTGCTCCACACAAGACTCAGACCTTTTCCACACGTGCTTCTTCACTCACCAGTCAACCAAACAGCCGCGTACGTGAAGGCCAGGAGGAGGCTGATGGCAGGTCATGCTTTATTATTTCCAGGCACTGCCTGGAAAAGCAGGGGAGGGCAGGACAGCAGGCAGGCAGCTCCTGGCTCTGGGAGGGTACCAGCAGCCAGCAGTACTGGTGGAGCAGTGGGGCTGCCTGCAGATACAGCACCACAAGAAGCTCGGCAGTGGAAGAGGTGTCAGTGGAAGAGGTGTGTTCCTGGGCTGAAAAGGTACATTTGGAGTCCTCCGTCCAGAACCACCATTCCCGGCTGGTAAGCAACAGAGCACTGTGTCAAGGGAGTCTTTGGTCGTTTGGTTAAAGGATCCAAATGCAGCAGGTTTCAACCAAAGCTTCTTCTAAGCCCATTTAAGCTTTCTAGCTGAGCTGGAACACTTGTGAGATTCCCATTACACCAGATTCCCATGAGTACACTCTCCCCCACAGGCATTTCCAGTTCTGCTTGTGCCGCCGCACTGCCTACTGCTCAGAAAATAAAGGAGCCAGTTTATCCCTCCATTTGGAAACAACAAGACTCCTCTCTGGTCTACTCATCTAAGGGGTATAACAAGAGCATCCCTTTTTTGATACATTTTCCCCTGTGGTCCGGTGCCACGCATGGGCAGGTTTCCTGCCAGGACCTGCCCAGAGCTGCTCCAGCAGACATGCACGAGGCGTGCAGGATGGGGAGGATTTGCATAAGCTCCAGTTGTTATTTATGCTCAGTTTTCAGTAGCTCAGCAGAGCACTTGCACTTCCCAGCCCAAAGTGCCCTCCCTCCTTCACACAGCAGCATGAGGGGCGACATCACCATTTTCCAGCCCAAGCTGCTTAATATATTCCTTCCAAAAATTATTGTACCTCTCAGTACCCAAGATAGACAGGAGTTGGTTATCAGTTCCTCTTGGTGGAATGCATCCTGCCCAAATCAAGCCTAACATCCTGCCAGCTGTAATGAGGAGGAGGAGGAACCCACACATCTCCCAGGGGCATGTGAGCGGGCCCCTCCCTCCGCAGCTGTGCAGGGGCAGAAGCCGGCCCCAGCCCCACCATCTCCATCAGGTAAGAGGAATCATCCCTAAAGAGCCACGTCGTGCCAGGCAGAGGCTGTCACCAGCCCATGCATCCCTGGCCGTGTCATGAAGCCAGAGAGTGGAGTTCGCAGCACCAAAAGTCCAGATGGAATTTCCTTGCCTTGCCTCCTCGTACGTATTTGTTGGGTTTTATAATATGAGGTTAGACTGTTTCCATCCTGGCTTCCAAAAAATATCACATTAACATTGGTCACGTCGCAGCAGGGATAAGCAGAGCGGCATGGCCGGCAAGCTTCCCGAAGCCAGACGCCTGCAAGCAGGCAGCGTGGCAGCACGGGCAGGGCTGCCGGCACCGCCACCAGCACCGCCACTGGCACCGGCACCGGCACTGCCACCCGCACTTCCACCAGCACAGATCCAGCCGTGGGCTGCTGCTCCAGGCCCTGGAGCAGGAGGGTAGTGCCAGCTGGGCATCATTTTAGATACAATGCGGTGCAGCCAGCACGGCAAGCACCCTGCAATGGGAACCTGCCACCCGGGGGTGCAGCGGCAGCACCGGAGGAAGTGGGTTTTATTCTTCCATCAGGCAAATAAATGGACACTGGGAGCGCAAAAAATCATAGCTCCTTTGCCAGATGTGCCCCATTGCTGTTATCACGGAATATTAATCAGAAAGGCCTGTGTGTAATTTTGGAGTTTTGATTAGAGAAATCTCCCTTACAATAATAATCACGCTGGGGCCTGTATAAATACCAACGGCTCCAGGTTTGTTGGCTGGACAAAGTGGCATGTTGATTGCTCGGCTCGCCTGTTCATCAATCATTCAGCATTGCCCCCATGTTAGCCGTTCTCCTGGAAAGCCCCCTTCTTCCCAGCTCCCCCGGTGCCTGTCCTTTCATTAATAGCTGCCTTCCTTCTCCCCTTCCACCTCCATCCCCACCGCCATCCCCTGCGCTTGCTCTCGGCCCCCTTCCTCCTCGCCTGCTCCCTGATCCCTGCATTCATCTCAGATTATATAAAGTTTGGCTGCCTTGAGTAAAATAAATTGCAGGCTTTTGAAGGGCTGGGGCTCTGTATATTTTTACGGTTAATGAATCTTCCTATTTGAGTTTGGAAGACGGGAACTTTGCTTTCCAGCTGCCATGTGTGGCGCTGGCCAATTAAATCAACAGGGGCTGGAAACAACACCCCAGCATGGGAGAGCATCAGGTGGGAGAAAGTTGGGTGGGGGAGTATCGGGTGGGAGAACATCAAGTGCATCCTCGGTCTCCCTCCCCAGCGGCCCCTTGACAAGGACCCCCAACCAGCACTGCCCAACCCAGAGCCACACCAACCCATCACCTTGAGTTACACCAGGATAAAAGGAGATCGGCCAAGAGAAGGGATGGGGAAGGGGGCAAGAGCAGCATCATTCTTGCTACCCATGGCCACAGCGATGCTAACGGGGTGGGCAGCCACCCGGACTGCTCTGCATGGGGTGCAGCGGGTCCTACTGTGCAGCTGCTGACTCGACAACGCTTGAGCTTGAGCGAAACCTACCTTTTTTCACTCATCCAAAGCCCTGAAGAGGAAGCGTGCAGCCTGCCCCAGCTGTCAGGACCACGAGGGAGAAGTTTTGCTAGCAGGAAAAGTGAGCTCTGGGCAAATAACTGGCAGCGAGTCGTGTGTGTGCTGGCTTTTTCCTCCTCGTCCTCTCTGAGCCGCCTATGGGCAAACTGTTACAGTCCCTAATTTATTCATCATTGCAACTGATTCATCATCTACTTTTTATGTCTGGTTTCTTGGCCTGTAGATTATCCGCCAGCAGTTTGTTGAGCATATTTGACATGTGAAACTCAAGCTGTGTTTACTTGTAGTTCATGTACCATGGCGTTTGGATTGGCCGCCTGCCATCAGCCACGTGGTGCCTGCGCCATGCCCGGGTTGGCGGAGTGCAGCTCGCCATGGATGCTCACACACACCCGCGCAGCCTTTCCCCAGCTCCGGATATTTCCCGCTGTTGGTAGCACTCACCTCGCTCCTCCCGGCTCTCCTCTGAGTCAGGCACTCGGCGCAGCAAGCAAGGAAGCCGTATTTCTGTGAACATTCAAATGCATGAAATCCCATAAAACCTGGGGGCAGTGCTGGAAGAAGAGCTGGGGAGGACTTGCCAACGCTGCACACTGGAACAGCTTTCTTCCTCCAAATTTTCTGAGCTATACTGAGCACAAGGGAGTCTCCAAACGTGAATTTCCACTCTCACTGCATATCCATGACCTCAAGTAAAATAAAGGAAACCTTTTCCAGTCCTGGGTCCCAAGAAGAGCCGGAGGGGTGCCTTGCCCTGGTTGTGAACCCATAAGTGAGTCGACAGCGGGGGGAGCAGGGGCCTCCAGCCCCCACCACGCAGCTGAGAGCTCGGCCAGCGCAAGGCTGACCCAGACAGGGAAAGGCAGCTCGGTCTCCTGCGAACGGTGGTGTCACACCCTTACGACAATAACCCCATTAATGTGCATGCACATCAGAGCCATGCACACGCTGAGGGAGAAGCAAAAAAAAAAAAAAAAAAAGAGCCCTTTCTGTCTGATAGGCTTCAAGAATATGTATTTGATTTTCAGATGTTAAGCTAGAATTGCATCCAGATGGACTCGGGGTCACACTCCCTGACACTGGCTTCCCATTACACTGGTATTGAATGCAGATATGTTTTGTATAGATAGCTTACAAATATAGTGCAGTGTTGTTTCGGGTGAGTTTTTCTAAGCCATTTCCCTCGCCAGTCCCTACGGTGCTGCAATTCCCATGTCTCTGGTTCCCCATCACTGTCCGCTCGGGGCTCCCAGCTGGCCCCAAATCCATCCTGCTAGGACAAGGGCATTCAGGAACAATTCCCTCCACCTTCCAACGCCACAACGACTCTCGTGGTCTGGCTGTTTTCAGCACCAGCTGTATTCCCCTCCATCACCGCCGGAGAGGGGACACAATTTTCTGAGGCAAAGCAAACTTCCCCAGCTGCTGGCACCATCCACTCATTGCCCTGAACAACAAATGCATGCAAACAAAACCAAAGCAGGATAAAAAGCAGCATTTAATAATATGGCAAGATTTGTGGGGCTTAATGTATGGTATTAAATGTGGCAATAAAAATATACAGCTATTAATTGTGCCACTGAGGGCCTCAGGCGATTTCAAGCCTTGCTCTTCAGTTTTACAGTGTCACCACGTTTTGCTGATGGAATTACTGCCATGTTATAATAGGAATAGTAATAATAATAATAACAATAACAGTAATAATATATTTTGTTGCCGTACTATTCCTCATGACTCTCCCAGGGTACTTTGTGATTAGATAAGTGGAGAAGCCACAACAAATAACCATCTCTTCAGCCTGATTTACTCGGGAAGGGGTGAGCTGGGTATTACGGTGAGCAGCAAGCATGCAGGATTTGGCCTTATCTATCTCTGTGACCTGCCTTTCTCAGGAGCCCCATGGCACCCTGTGGAAAGGGGTGCACGGGGCCAGCTTGGCACTGTCCCTGCGGGACATGTCTCCTGCTGGTCCCTGTCCCCGTGACAGCTGCAGCCATGGAGCAAGGGATGCTGAGCATTCCACAGCACCCAACACGTCTCCCGTGGCCAGGGAGGAGCAGATGCAGCGGGGGCAAGAGCTGCTCAGCCAGTTATTTACAGCCCATAACTTTGCTCGGTGAAGTTTGCTTCTTTTTGTCTGGTTGTTGAGTTATCCAGGAAAGGATCACTGTTTTCTCAAATGTATTCATTATCCAAAATTATTTGGGGCCTAACATAAGGGGATCTTTCCACTGACTTAGCTGGGTTTTGGATTAGGCCCTTAATGAATAATTTCTGCAAATAATTCTTGGCCTGTGTCTTGTTCACAGGCAGTTTACTGCAAGAATTCAAAAGTCAAGCTGCTTTATTGGCCGTATAGGTCATATGGGATTATTTCCGTTCCCTGAGTAGATGACTCTTAGCACTGGGTCTTCAGTGCACACATTTTGTATTAATTCAAAATTTGCTTTCTATGAATATTTTACAAGAGTGCCTTACAATTCACTGTTTCCATAGACATTCCTCCTTGTAACTCATTCTGTTTGCTTGAATATTAACTGAAAGCAAACAGAGTAGGGGTGTGCAGGGAGTCCAGCTGAGCGCGCTGGAGGAATGGGCACGGAGACCGGGGGGGAATTCCACAAATGTCAGTGCAGGTGAAATAAATAACCGTGCCCATTCCAGGCCCTCACGTCTGCTCCCTCCTGCCTCTGCGACACACCGGCTGCCAGCGTTCGCTCCAGAAGAGAGGAAAGCAATCTGTTTTCACCTGGTAATTTGGGCTGATCTTCCTCACCAGAGCGGAAGGAGTTGTGGTTTCAAACACTAATAAAACATGGAAAAAATGAGTTACTGGGGAGCAGCGGTTGTATTTACCTTGCAAAGCATCTGTGAGCAATTCTGTCCACGCCACATGCCCTGGAGGACCTTCGTTCCTGGGACACGTGCTGGCAGCGGATGGCCAGGGCAAGCTGCCGAGCCTCTGTGGGCAGCAAAGCCCCGGGCAGGATGGTGATTCCCATCCATCTCCAACTCCAACAGGTTGCCCAGAGAGGTGGTAGATGCCTCATCCTTGGAAAAGTTCAAGGTCAGGTTGGACAGGGCTCTGAGCAACCTGATCTAGCTGAAGATGTCCCTGCTCATTGCAGGGGAGGTGGACTAGATGACCTTTAAAAATCCCTTCCAGTCTGAACTATTCTATGATTCTACAACATGTTACTGGGACTCAGAGGGGAGAGGAACCCCTGCCAAAGCCACTGACACTCCTGCCTCGGGCTCACTTCTTCTCTGAGCTGTTTCTGCAATCCCAAAAGCAGCATCCTGGGACCTGAGACCCTGCACCAGCCATTGATGGTGAAAGTCCAGTGGGAATGGAGTCTGCTGGTACAGGCTGGAGGGGACAGGTGGGACTTGACCCCGGCAGGTTGGTCCTGCTCCAGATGTGGAGGGAAGAAGAGTCCCTGGGGCATCAGGCAGCAGGACCGGGAGGTTTGCACCATCCTTTCCCCTCTTCTAAGGCAGGCAGAGCTGAGGGTCAGAATCAGCTCCCAGTTAGAGCAAGGTAAAACCAGAATACGCCAGCTAACCTCAACCCCTTCAGTGCCTATTTCCACCAACACACACCAAAGGGGAATCTGGCCTGCAGCTTCCAGGCTGTCAAATCCATCACCTTCCCAAGAAGCCCAAAGAAAGCACATGTTTCCTGGCTGTCATGTAGCAAGGAGCTGAGTAACGGGGCGGTCTCTGCCTGGTGAAATGTGCATTGCATTTGGGCTGAGATTCTAATAGATTCTGATGCGATTTTTTTTCCTGATTTGTACCAGGCCATCTGGATTTGTTTCTGTGAGATGCTGGTTTAATACACTTAAAATTTCCCATTGAGTCTCATGCACCAAAGAGAGGGGGAGGGGGCGAATGAAAAGCAAATTTAATAACAGAAGACCTGAAATCTATTAAATATACATTAAAATACATTTGGTTTCCCAGTGGGTGCAAAGTGCCATAACGTTTTACTGGGTTTATGACGCTGGCAGAGGCTCTGAATGAAAATGGAGGAGAGAGTCCAGGGTCCCTGCTCAGTAGTTCACAGCGGAGAGAAAGAGTCGTCTGAAGTTTGCTAACGCAGCAAAAACGGAAAAGGCTTCTCGGGTAGATCCACAGAGAGCGTGTTTCACATGTGTTTCCGTTAAGGATGTTCACAAAACCTGAACAGCAAGAGACATTCAGGTTCTCAAATTATTTGGGACTCTCGTTTTCCCTTTCATGCTACAACTTTGGCAGGGCCTCTCTGCACAGCCTCCCCCCGCTCCTTCCCACTGCACGGCTCCTCCACGGCCCATGGATTTGGAAAGCCATGCTGAGAGGCTCCGCACTGCTGCTTTGCCCCAGCAAAGGTGCCATGTCCAGAGGCAGGGCTGGCTCCATAGAAACATTTAGGTTGGAAAAGACCTTGGAGATCAAGTCCATGAGCTCGAGCTTTCTCATCCCTATCATGAGCAGGGCAGGGCAGGGCAGGGCACCAGGGCTGCTGAGATCTGGCCCTGCTCTGTAACACAGCGCAAAGAGCACATGGCATTCTTGCAAGACAGTGTCTCGGGCCCTAGCAGCATTGCAGCTATGGGCAGCATCTTGCATTTTCAGCACATGAAATCCCCCCACGTGTTGCAGCAGAGACCAACGAGCTGCCCCACACAGCCAATGCCCATGGGTCCTGTCCCTGCAGCCCCCTGCTTCCCATGGGGGTATAACACTGCTCGTGCTCCCCACCCTGCTCCGCCAGCACCTGGCTGGCCTCATCGGCAGGCACGTGGCCAGAGGCATTGCCGGTTTATCCGGACCTGCTGGTCTGGTCATGACGTGTCCCACCTCATGTTGCAGCTCACTGGCCAGGACCAGCTCCGGGGCTTAATTCCTCCCTTAACTGATTCAGGCCATGGCACTTTGTCCAGAGAGTCCTCACTAAGCAGACTGCTGCCAAGGGGCTGAGATAAACGCCAGGGTCCTTCCAAAGGATATTCCAGGTGAACGACCTTCCCCTTGGCAAAGGCCACCCTGTTATTTGTGTACAGACTCAGCCCCTCTGCATTGCAGGTGTTTGCGTTGAGCAGAAAGGGCTTTTCTTGACATAATTCTGCTTTTCTCAGTCTGGCCCCAGTCTGCACATGGTGAAGCAAGTCATGAGAAAGTAACAGGAGGAAATACATGCACCCATAAGCACCAAGGGCTTCAAAAAAAGGTGTTGTTTGCACTTATCCAAGGCTCTGGCTGTTCCTGCTTTGACACAAAGCAGTTCATGCACCCAGAGACCAATTCTGCTCAGCAGAAGTGCATGCATGTGACCAGTGAGGGGTGCACATGTGCATACATGCGTGTGCACACATGTGTGCGTGTGCACAGTGCCTGCAGCAGGGGAGAGATGTGTGTGTAGTGGGAATGCAGACAAGTTGGTGCGTGCATGTGGAGCATGTGCTGGGGCAGGTGCTGGGGATGGATTTTCTGGGGTCTGCGAGGAGCTGGAGCCCCCCATCTCGGGCTGTGGCTGGGCCAGGGTCTGTGCGGTGCCCCAGCCCTGTGCAGGGAAACAGCATGCGGCACGGCGTGGCACAGCATGGCACATCACAGCATGGCGTGGCGGGGCTGTGTGTGTTCCTGCACACCCCCCATGTCAGCGCCAGCATGCAGCCTCGCTCCCTGCCAAGCCGGCAACAGATGTTCAGGCCAGAGCGAGCCAGCACCCGGCCAAATCTCCATGCTGGGAGGGAGACTCCTTCCTCTGCCAAAGTCAGGATGAAGCTTCCCCCAAGATAGGGTTAGACAGCAATACGGAGATAATGGGAAGATGTTGAGGCAACACAGCTGGCAACCATCAGCATGCTGCTATGTGTCGGCTGCTGCAGCCCAGTCTCCATTGTTCTGAAGGGAAGAGAAATGCCGACCTCTGGCCGGCGTCAGAGCCGAGCCTGCTTGGTGGGTAGGGAACAGGGACAAGACAGGCTTCAGAAAGGAGACCAAAACACTGCCTGGACGGGTCACAGATGATTAATCTCGCAGGGAGTCGCTCTCACAGCTCCAAGAGCTACAAGAGTCCCGGTGCTAATGAGCCTGTGGGTGAATCCCACCACACTGACTTTTAACGACAAGCTGGATAGCAGCCAGCTCTTCCTCTCCCCCTCCCTGTTCCCACAGCCACCCCTACCACAGCCTGCCAAGCTGTGCTTGGCCCTTATAAATCCCACCTCATTTCAGCACCGAACTTGGGAAACTAGGTGAAAGAGGACAGGGTTGGGAGGCAGTTACGGGGGTGGACATGGGTGGGTGAGTTCCCTCTCCTTTCTCCCCTCCACACTGAGCAGCCCTCCACGCAGCCAAGCCTCCAGCAGAGCTGGTGGTACATTTCAGCCCGCTCCGAGCATCCCTGCCTCTGGCTCGATGGATCCAAAACAGTCAGGTCCTACAGACCTGGCAGGCACACAAACATCCACAGACAAGCCACCCTGTCCTGCTCACATGGTTGAACACCCTGGAGCCTGCAGCCATGAGGACAGAGCTTGGCTGTGGCTCCCGGCACCCTGGCAGCCAAAGCCGCTCAGCAGCAGCGTGCCCCACAGCCCCAGCAGCAGGCACACGGGCTCAGGAGATGAGCGTTAGCCTTGGCTGCATCCGCCAAGGAGGAGGGAGAAACACTGCTACCCAGCCACACGGCACGAGAAGCCCGCTGCAAGGATGCTGCTTTCAATGCTCTCGTCTACGCTTCCAACCAGAGCAGGAGAACTTGGAACAGGTTCAGAAGAGAGCTGGGAATGAGTCAAGGCAGTGGAAAATATGCATTACAGTGACAGAGCGAAGAAGCTCCGGCTGTTTAGTTTATTGAGGAGACCAAGAGGTGGCTTGCTCACGGTCTACAAGCATATGCATGGGGAAGAGATTTCTGATAGCAGACGGCTCTTTAATCTAGCAGGAAAAGGCATTACAACATCCCTAGTTGGAAGCCGAAACAAGACAAATCCAGATTAGAAATAAGAAGCACATTTTTAGCAGTCAGAGCAATTAAGCTTTGGAACGAATCCCCAGGGACAGAGCGGGATCTCCATCACTCGAAGTCTTTTAATGGAGACTGAGTATCTTTCTAAAAAATATGTCTCAGCTTGAGCATAAGTGATGAGTTTTCTGCCAAGGCAGCGGGCTGTGGAATTCAGGAGGTCAGCCTGGCTGGTCACAGTGGTCCCTTCTGGCCTGAAAATCCATCAGTTGTGCTATAATTTTCTGAAATGGGCAAAAAATAACCCAGAACCAGGCTGGTGCATTTATCACGCTGTGCATGGGGTGTTGCATGCAAAGCCTCAGAGATGCAGTTCAGTCCTGCTACCCAGGGCAGAGCTGCCTGTGTTGGGAAGGCAAGGACAAGCAAGGGCTGGAGCAACTGGTGCAACTGGCTGCTGCAATGCTCCTGGGTCACCACAGCGGATCTCTTCTGCTCCACTGTGTCCCCGTGGCCAGTAACCACAAGAAGTGCTCATGCGGGGGGACAGCAGCTCTCCCTCCAGAATATCCCTACAGACCGTGTTCTGAAGGGGCTGGGCAAAGAAACCTCCCCTGGGCAGGTCTGAGAGGTGCGAGCTCATGCTTGGCCCACCTAAGGTGAGGCAAACCCAGGTAGAAAATCTGTCAGCGCTAGAAGAAAGCCAGCTTTGAATGGCTCCCTTTTAAATTAATTTAATTCCATTTTTAATAGTGGTTTTATGGCTGCTTTTAGTCCCTAACAAAAGGAGCTTTACAGTCTTTAGGAGCAGCAACTGTTATAAAAGGGGTAAGGGAAGGTGGGAAGCCCATGGGACTTCGTTAGGAATGCTAATGTTGATCATAAGCTTGTCGTTCAGCACGCCTCATGTGCCGGCATGAGCAAAGCCTGGCAATTAGCATGGGACCACCAAAAAAGCCCTTATTCCCATCCTTGCCCCCTGGTAAGGCTCAAGGAGCAGGTACAGGTGATATGGTGTGGGCAGACACAGAGACTCTGTGCCAGAAGGCAGTGCTCCAGCTCTCAGCAGCTGCCTAGCCCTGGTGGGATCCAGCAGATGCTAAGCTGCCAATCCCACAACCATTCGGGACCACCAGTGATTCCCCTACATGATGCTACTGGCCTACATGGACACTGGCCCATCACAGCTCCGGCTGGGTGCTGGGTGTCCTTGGCTCTTTCAGCTCCTCCAGGAGCCAAGTTTGTTTGGTCATTGGTACCACCACAGCCCTGGGACTGATGGAGATGCACTATTAAGACCCCATCCAGTAAACCACTGGAGCTTCCCAGTTGTGAAACAATGCCTGTGGCCAGTTACTGGACATCCCATCACCAGCTGGGATGAGGCTCAGCCTGGCAGGGACAGCAGCGAGGCAGCACACATTGAAATACCCCTCCTCAACAGGGTGGGATGTTGGGGGACTTGGGGTTACCTGGTGCTGTGCCTCTGCACTCCATGTAGGTGTGCTATGAGGTCAGGATTAGGCAATCTACACCATGGCAGGCAGCAAACAGGCAGAAGGACAGGACAACGGCTCTACAAGTAGAAGGCAATGCAGCAACACCTGCCAATTGCCTACAGAAACCTGAGAGAGGCTTATGACCCCATCACCTAAGAATCTTCAAGCTTTTGATACTTTATCGAATTTAATGCTCCTCTCTCTCATCCTTGATTGCATTTATTGTCATTAAAATATCAACAGAAGAACCTGGCTCCAGCCCAGGCTCACTGGTGCTCGCAGGAAATTTCCCATTTATTTGATGGATTTAGCCGATGCCCTGCCACCTGCTCTTGGCTCTGCCCTGCTCTGTTTGCAGAGGGCAAAACTTAGTCAGGGGTGAAGTAATAGCCAAAAAATAAAAGCAAATCCATACAGGCACAGGAATTCAGCCATACTGGACCATTTGGAGCAGTGGTGGGGCAGGATGCAACCCAGCATTCACAAACCCCATCCTCGCCAGCTGAGGGATTTTTCGTGGCATCAGTCCATCTCTTTGAGCTGCTAATATTCAGTATTCATGGAGCCGTTTCTCTCCTTCAAAAGGAGTAATAAATATGCATTAAGTCTCGCGACCACTTTGGCACAACTCAGATTTTACAAATGGCAGAAATTAAAGGCAGAGCAGAAAGTGGCTGAGAGCGTTGCTGAAGGAAAGGCAGGTTAACACCAGCATCGCTCCAACACCAGCACCGTGGCTTCCTCCCAGCCCGAAGCTGAGAGCCAGCCTTCATCTCCTCTCTTCTGTGACCTCTCCAGGCTGACAAACTGGCAGCAAGGACCTTCCTGAGCCCAGGAGCCAGAGAGGGATGTGAAACAGTTGCCTTGCTCTCCCTTTGGGACCACAGAGCTACCTGTGTGTGTGTGTGTTCATGGTCCCTGAACAGCAGCTCACGGACTGTCCCCTGTCCAGTGAAGGGGAAGAAGGTGCTGAATAATCAGCAAAGCACCAACCAGCCGTGGAGTAAAGGAGGAGGAACTGGGAGGAGCAGTAACTAATATAAAATAGTAGATCATTATTCAATAAGACGTGGATACAACTTAAGGTTTCTGTTACTCCTTTAGCACAAGAATGGGGGACAATGCATGTGACTCCCTGAGCATCCTCTATGCACCCTCACCCCATGAAGGACGTCACAAGGGGACCTCAGGCAGAGCACAGTCTCTGGAGCAGCACACTGCAAGATGGAGAGGAGCAGGGATAGAGGGACCCCATGGATTCACAATGACGGGATACTAACGGGCCTGGAAAGTTTGGGAGGACTGATGCAAATGTGCCAGAGAGTCCATCAGCAGGACACAGGGAGGCTCTGGCTGCCCAAGGACATGCAGCATTACAGCACTGAAGTTATGTCAAAAGGCTCTCAAACTGGGGCAGCAGATCTCCAAGGACACGGAGTATATAACCAGCTGGCCAATGTGTGCCTTGCTGTGGGGAGACTGGAGTGGTGGTGGAAAAATCCCAAGTCTCATCTGGGGATGTCCGCAGGGCCGCTGATCCAGGGGATAAGAGACACAGAGATAATGCAGAGATTGATAGAAAGGCAGCACAGCTCACTCCTTCCCTTTGGGTAGGGCTTTGATTTCCTCCAAATTACAAGTCAGCTGCTCCCTTCTGTTTTCTTCCCAGAAGAAAGACAGTACATGTCTTCAGATTTCAAGCCTCTGCCCAGGGCGGCTGTTAACCAAAAAATAGGAGGCACAAAGTTACTTTGGGCTCCAAAATGGAAGCAAAAACCAGACACATTTGCATGTGAACATTTTTGTTGTCTCTGGAGCAGCAGAAATGCCTCTCCATGGACTTCTGTGGTTTCATTCTGGGTTTGTGATGAAATGTGTGGCATGGGGAGGGGTTCATTAGCAAAGCCCCCGGAAGGTCTTGCAAAGCCCTCAAGTTCTCCAGCATGCTCTTACCACAGGGAAAGCCAAAGAAAACTCCCTGGCCCCAATTCAGGACTGCTTTTATTGCAGCAGGCCTTGAAACCAGGCAGGGAGAGCCAGAGCTCCCCAGTGCTGCAGAAATGCACAGCTCTGCCAGCATCAAATCCTGCTCCTGCATGTAAGACACCCATGGGCCCATGGAGGATGAGCCACCTGTAGCAAAACTTCTCAGACATCTGCCAAGGCTGGGGAAGGATGAAACGATGCTCTCAGTACCCAGTCTCTGAAAGACAGAGCCAGCCAGAAAGCCAACTTTCCCTAAGGACTCACCCTTGGTCCCTGGCTGAGGGTGACCCCCTCCTGCCCCACCAGCCCCGCCCAGTGCCCTTGCTCATGGCTCACATCTCCAGCCCCACAGCTTACAGGCTGCGCCCTGTAACTCACAGGCCCTCCGGACGCTTGCAGATAGTGTTTGTCTTCATTGTGTCTTCAAAGCCCTTGATTTCCTCCTCCTAAAAGGAAAGCTTTCAGGTTTTTTTACTGGTGATGTTTGTCAGACAAATCCCCTCCAGAGAAGTCCTCTAAGGGAAATCAGACTCTCTTGTTGCTAGCTCACCTCCCCACTCCATGGGTACTCTCGGGTGTAGTATCAATTGCTCATGTGCATGGAAACAACACAGCCTCACATCAGAGGCGAGCCCAGCCTCCCAGAGCACTCACGGGAGGCCGTGGGGAGGTGGGATGCTCTCTCAGCCCGAGGAGGGGAAACAGGCTGGGGCCAGGCAAGTCACGTGCCTGATGGCATTTCTGGAGCACAGGCAGGATAGAGAGCCAGCGGTGTAGAAAGGATCACATTTAAAATACATGGCATGACAGCAGAGGAGCTGGCACGGCTGCTGCTGGCCACACCACCTCCCAGGCGAGGGGCACTCGCTAGGCTGAGTCCCGGCAAACATCAGGCAGCAAAGGGGAGGGGTCCCAGCTTTGGCATCTTTTCTTTCCTCCCCAGCCATCCCACCTAATATATAAACTTGCTGGTTCGAACAGTGGAAGCTGAAAATGTAAAACGCTGGCTCTGGCACAGATGAACACTTCTTGGGGGAAGAGGCTGAGCATCAGCTGTTCCAGCTTCAAGCAGAAGTTGCACACATGTTCTTTGATAACTCAGGCCACCTCACACCAAGGATGGGTCCGTGGAAGAGTTCTCCTTTCACAGCCTGGCAGAAGAAACCCAGAAAATAAGAGCTGAAGCAGCAAGTAGGTGCCTCTGTGCCTCCTCCTGCAACCCAGAGAATAAGAGGTGCCCAGAGTGGAGATGCTAGAGGAGATGTGGGTGCTAGCAAAGGCCTCCCACCAGCAACACAGGACAAAACTGCAGGGACAGCACAGGACAGCCTGGGTGGTGGGGGACACCCAGCAGACAGCCACTTGTTATAAAGCAGATTCAGCCCTCCAGATGGCAGAGAGATAACTAATTACCCACTAATTATTAATCAGTTCCCTGTGATTTTATCTTAATTGGGCTCTTTTCCTATTCAGCCTTCTATGGCATCTTCCTGGTTCTAAGTGAGCAGCACTGAGCTGCAGTCCCCTGGCTGCTGGGGTCACCCATGCCTGTCTGTGAGCACCCCAGTGCAGGCTGGGGGGGCAGTCTGGGAAAGCATTGGGAGCTATCAGAGTCATTTATGGGAGCACTGCACTTCCAGGCATCCCCCACCAGCTTTGTTTGCCTATAAAAACCCTGAGCACTTATGGTGCAGTATGAATAATAAATACATAAGAATAATAGATATCAGGAGAATAGTTAGGCTGGGGCTGCCTAGGGCATGCAACAGCATCATGCCTCTTCTCTCCATGCCTTTCCCTCTCCAAGTCAAGGCAGGACATCGACTCACTGTCCACAGCAGAGCTGACACCACTCCACTGCCCTGCAACTGTTTGCAGCCTCCCACTCGCTGGATGCCAGACACACACACAACCCCCATCCCCCAGGGTCCCAGCTGGGACCAGTTAAGCCCAGCAGCCCCTTGCCAGCCTAGCATGCAGTGGCTGTCCCAAGCAGGCCTGCTGCTCCCCTGCCAGCTCTGGCTGTCCCTGGTGGGAGCAGACAGCCTGAGCCCAGCAGCATCATCACTGCCCTGGTTCCCTGGCCCTGACCCGGAAGGCTCAACCGCATCCTCACCGACCACAAGGGGAAGAGAAACAAACCATGGTCCATCGCTCGGATTTCCTCCCAGGAAAGGAAATATTGCAGCGATTAGCACACACAGACTGTAATGATCCCTTGAAATAATTGCGGGCAGGAAAGAGGTGTGGGAAGGTAGGTGCTGAGACCGCTGGGCTGGGGGGCTGCCCTGTGCCAGAGGGGTTTGTCCCACCATCCCTGGGTGGCAGCAGCTGGAGGGGATGGCAGGTCTGGGAAGAGGTGTGCTGGCTTCCAGAAAACATGGTTTGTGTTCAGTCTTGCTGCCGCCTCCAGGCACTACTGAGAGGCAAAGGAAGGTGAAGCATCACACCACAGCATTTCTGGCCTGCTAAAGGCTGGCAAGATTTCCCCTAGTTCATCCCTAACGAACGTAGCCCGGCACCGCCAGCGCCCTGAGGGAGCGAAGGCCTGACGGCATCGCAGGCAGCACCTGGCTGCCAGGATCTGCCCGGCTTCAGCTTCGGCATTGGCTGATGGGCAAGAGCTCCACGGCAGCACTGAGATGTGCAGGCACCCCACGGGGCCGTGCTGGAGTCCCCACCGTGACCCGCATGTGTGGCAGCGAGGCAGGGAGAGCTTGCCTGGGAGAATCTTTTATGTGATTTATTCATATTGCAGGTATTTTGGTGTGTTGGCTGTAATTAAAGTTCAACATCTGAAGCAAAGTCAGAGCAAAATTCTTCCAACCACTTTAAAGAGAGACTTTGAGAGAGGAAAGCAATAAAATATGCCATGCTTAAACAAATCCTCTCTACCTTTCATCATTTCCCTTCACAGTCCTGGCTAATTATCAAAGCTATCTGTGTTGCGGGAGGGGACCTCACTCCTAGGCCCCTTCCCTGTTCCACCCTGCCTTGTAGTCCCAGCCTTCCCTCCAGTGTATCCCAGTCCTTCCCAGTAAAGCACCAGCAATGCCAGCCTTGACTGGAAGCAGCTGCCAGGAAGCTGAGCCCTGGGTGCAGCGAGCGCTGCTGGGTCCCAGCCCCGAGGGCACAGCCTGGGCTCCTACCAGCAGCACAGGGCAGGTGACAGCAGACCCCGGGGAGGGGACAAGCCTTTCCCGACCACAAGGACAAGGCAGGGTGCTCAGCATCCCGGGGAGCTGCTTTGCCTGTCTCTGGCCTTCAGCAGTGCTGGATGTCTGCTGGGAATCACGGAGCCCTTATAGTCCCTGCCGCAGTCCGGCTGGTATTGTTCACTGGCATGAAATTCACCCCCAAAATGATTTCTTTTAAAAAATGCGAACAAAAGCGGGGTTCTGACTTGGCTGCAGGGCACGGCAAGAAGGGACAGGGAAGGAAGGAGTGAAAGCTCCCATTGAGCGGGCTGACTCCAGGGTAGCGCTTGGCTGTGGGGGAGCACCGGCACATCCCGGTGCCTTGTGCATGCGCCTGCCCCAGCAGTTCCCTGGCTGCTCCCGCCTGGGCTGCAGGGCTGCCTCCCACCCCAACCAGCTGCTTTTTCCAAGGAAAGTGGCATCCAGGCCATGTAGCATCTCACAGCAGCCCCTGGGGCAAACACCACTGCTCCCACCCACCGCAGGTTCCTGCCACTGTGGATCCCAGAGAGGGACAGGCAGCTGGTGGGGAGGACGCCTGTCCAGCCCCACGGTAGGAGCTTAGCCCCATCCCCTGCCCCACATGGGCTGGATGAGGCAGTGGAGCTGAGCGTGGCAGCTGCATGCTGTGGGGTAGAGCTGCAGGAAAACATCTCTCACAGTGACAAAGGTGGCTGCTGGGCAGAGGGAATGCTTGTCCCTCCAAGGAGATGTGCAGGTGTTGCTGAATCCAGTGGTCCGTGCTTCAAAGCATCCATCCGACTCCCAGAAGCAGGGGAAAAGCTATCCCACACCTGCTTGCAGCACTGATTTATCTATTTTAAGTTTCCCCTGAAGCCTGGCAGGAAAACAAAGAGGGGGAAATACGAGCACAATCACTAAAATAACAATCACTTTAATGCATTATCAAGCACAATTATTTCCTAGTGGCAAAAGGATGCTGAAGTGAAGCTGTCAGGGCTTGTGGGAAGGCAGCGTGCAGCATCCCCTGAGAGGCAGTGTCATGGCTAGAGCAGCTGGGGCAGCCCCAGGGTGCCGGGAGCTGCCTTGGGAAGATCCGTGGGCATGCGTGCTGCTGGAGGGGCTGGGCAAGCTTTTGGAAGGAAACACCAGGAGAGACAGAGGAGTGAATTAACTTCCATTTGGGAAGGGGGGACATGGGCAGAAAGGGAGACCTACTCTCTTCATGAAAAGAAAGTAGCCTTCCTCTTAATGCAGAAGGGCTCCCAGAACCAGCTGTGTCCTCTGGAGCAGCGGCTGCTCACCAGCAGTTGAAGGGGAAAATGTGCAAAGAAGAGAAAACTATATGAAAGCCCTGGAGTGCAGAGTTCACAGCATTTCGGCAGCATCCGCAGCAGCCTGCCAGAGTCTGGGGATTTCCCTTCCCGTTTCAAAGCCAGCTACTCAAATAGCTGATCCCTGCCGAAACGCCTGCTCCCTGGGGAAAGCTGGATGTACTCCACTTCAGTGTTTGTTGGCAAGAGTGACGCATAGCACAACAAGGGCAGTGCACGTGGAGGGGGAGAGACCTGCCGTTACTGGGACCAGCACAAAGAGGAGGGAGCCAGGGATGGAGCTTGCCAGCACCCACATGGGTGTGATACCTGCCCCCATCCCAGTGGCTCATTCAGCGTCCAGAGGCCCTCAGACCTGCCAGGACCCAGAACAGGAGCTGGAGAAGTAAAAATAGGCAGAGGGGAGGGGAAAGGGGGCAGGCCCAGATAGGATGCCAGATGCTGGGTTGGGAGCCTGCTCCCGAGGTGTGGGCACGCCGTGGTTAGGTGGCAGGAGTGCCCGGCTGTGGTGCAGTACGAGCTGCTTTGGATGCAACAGCACTGCCACTGTCATGCCACCTACAGGGACTGAGACAGCACCGGGACACCAGGTGGCTCCCCAGCATCTAGGGGTAGGTGTGCAGGTGGGATGCCACTTCCCATCCCACCCCTTGTCCCCCATAGCCCTGGGAGCTCAGCTGTCCTTCGAAGCCCTGCCAGGGTCACATGCAGGCAGCTCCAGGGCTGAGAAGCTGGCTTGCCCCTCTGCAGCCCTCTTTGCCCACCCTGTGACCTTCACACAGCACCCACCACATTTCCACCCCAAAATCCCCCCTCCAGTCCCTGCACCCTTGTCGCTGGGAGACGCACAGAACTCACTCACTCCACCGTAGTAGGGCTCCCAGCCCCAAGCCACCAGCATGGAGCGGAAAGAAGAGAGCGATGCTGCCCTCCAAGTCAGCGTGTTTTTTGGTCTGGGTTTCCTTTTTTTTTTTTTTTTTTTTTTTTTTTTCATACAGTACTAAAAGGCTTTTGGCAGGTCAGTTCTCAGCCATGCCAGCCCAGCAAGCCACTTGCCAGCTGCCTGCTTGCCACTGGCTGCCTTCTGGTTTGAGTTACCCGGGCTGGTCACATTCCAGTGTAAAGTGCATTTTTTCCCCTCTCTTCCCCTTCCCCCTCCCTGTCCCCCTTCCAGAAGCCCCCTTTGATTTAGTGCTTGTGAAAAGCTGCAGGACATGGCCCTGAGCTGTGGTTCAGGTACAGAGCAGCGGAGCAGAGCACAAACTGCTGTGAACGGAAGACCTGCCTGTAGAAATGGGGACTGAGCATCCCTGCCATGCCAAGTGCTGCTTATGCCCCGGTACCTGCCAGCAAGCCGGGCTGAAAGCAAGAGCACCTGCTTCAAACCCCCCAGACAGGGGTTGGACACCCCAAGTGCTGGCTGAGACATCCCAGTATACGGTGCAGGAAAAGGCGCTGGCAGAGGCAGTGCCAGGGACCCCTGAGCCCGGTGAGGAAAGAGGCTGTCTCTGACCTGGCGCTGCTGTCAAGGCTGGACAACAAGCACCAGGGGACATTCTCCCCAGTTCAGCATCTAATCTTTTCAAGTTCCTGAAGTTTTCTCATTGTTGAAAAACTTCATAGAGCCCATGCAAATGCAGAAAGCCAATAAAAATAAAATCAGCTGCACCTACACAGAGGGAGGAGGGGATCGACTACCGCACAGCCTTAACACAACTCCCTTTATGACATATGCAAAATAGTATTAAACAGGATCGGTTCTGGATTTGTAATGAAACCCAGGAAAGCTGAAGCATAAGGCTGAGAAATGCTGCTCTGTGTCCCCTGCCTCACCAGAGCTGCAGCTGGCCTGCAAAGAGCCAGGTCCCCCTGCAGCCAGGAGCCCCCAGACCCGCCAGTGCTGCCAGGATGGATGGGCAGCAGAGCAGGGAAGGATGCAGTGCAGGAGCATCCCTGCTGTTTCATCCCTGCCGCCCTCAAGCAAGCCAGTTCCTGTGCAATCTCCAGCCTGGGTCTGCAGCTCGGAAGGGTCGGGATACTCCCGAGATGCAGCCACACGTTGGGATGATGCTTCAGAGCATTTGAAATTTGACCACCACGAAGGAAAAGATGAGGAAACTGAGAAGAAAAGGGGGCTAATGTGAAAATAATAAATTGCAAACATTCCTGTGGTGGAAGTAGATTCTCTGCCTCCTTTTATCCCTGCATATTGTCTTCACAGCAGCCGTCTGTGAAATTGCACTGTTATTGAAGTAATTCTGGGGGTAATTAGAGTTAATAATTCAGTATTTTATTTCTATTCTCCAGTTACTGCAGGGGGAAAAACATACAAATATATATAATCCAGGAAGCAAAGGCATAGTTTTCCTTTTCATGGCAAAAAATAGCTTTGTCTGGGTCCAATCCTTCCCTGCGCCCACCCACGTCCCGCTGCGCCTACCTCCTGCCTGGTCCCTGCCTGCTTGCAGCGCTGCCCATCCTGCTCCCCAGCCCCTCCACCAGCCCCTCACGGCTGCACTTTGGACCAGCCCTGGCTGGGATTTGGGTTACTGGAGCAGGGAGAGCCAGATGCTCGCTCACTCCCAGCACCCGCTGTCCACCAGGACCAGAGTCCCCAGTGCTCTGTGGTCCCTGCAAGGGGCTGCCCGGCCCAGGTGGGCACAGGCATCTGGCCAGCGGCATCTGCCAAGTGCCATGCGCCAGTCACCATCTCACTGCCTTTACCCCTTTGAAACATTAAAGAACTTTTCTGTTAAATTATTTGGAATTAAGTTTGGCAGCAGACCCCTTTGGGAGGGATCAGATTGATTTCCTCAGTGAAATGAGTTTGGAGAGGACTCAGTCTGGTTCCTTGTGCTAATTATCCCATGCAATAATTAAGCCGTCAGCAGTTTGGGGGATGGAGGTTTATCTGGGGAGGGAAGGGGAAGGTGAGCCCACCCCAGGGGCTCTGCTCTGGCCCAGGGCTGGGCTCAGCCTTTCGAAACAGGATTAGGGCAAGAGACAGACCGAGTGCAGGAGTTATTAGAGCAGGAAATTTCAAATTATATGGAAATAATCTTCTGAGTGAGAGTTTATTTTGGAACTTTAGACTTAATAATTCAGCACTTCTGGGATTTGGCATGTGAAGTGACAAAGATTAAAGGCATATTGTCAGGTTCACAATTTGGTATTTTCAAACAATGCTGCTCCTTACCTGGGTTACAAACACAGTGGGACTTTATCTGCTCCTCACTAATTCCCACGCTCCGGGCTCCACATGCATGGAAGGTTCTCCACTCCCCGCTGAGCCGTGGGGATTTAATAGCCTGGACAGTGCTGGAGCAAGGTCTCAGATTACTAAGACTAAAATATGCTTCAGAACATGTGCTAGCACATTATGAAGTATAATCATAAATAATTAAAACTTAGCTACACTTGTCAAATAAATGAACAAAGTACATTTTGTGATGTATTATCCTTGCCTTCCCTTGACTGTGTTTGTCACTAGCTCTTCAAACTGGGCAAACTATTTATAGCAAACAACTTATTCAAAGCATTTTGCCCTTTTTTCTTTCTTCCTGTTTGTGAATTGTTCATGAACAGGCTCCGATTCTTCACTAATTTGTTCGCTCTTCATAATTGCTCAAAATACGTTTCATGTGCATCAACTCCAGTGCGCGGGCTGATTGCAAACAGCTTCCATGACATCCAGTCGCTATTTTTGTTGCTTCCAGCCTTGGGATCGCTGCTTCAGCCCCATTTCACTGCCCAAGCAACACAAAGAGACCAGAGCCCGGGTTCACCCAGCAGCCTGAGCACTGGAGGGAGGACAGGGCTCCACCTTCCAAACCAGAAGGATAGCCAAGGACCCGACTTCAACTGCAAATCCTCATTCCAGCTGCATTATGTTCAGCCTCTCCATGAGAAGAAGCGTTTTCACTGCACTCTGTGGACAGGTCCCACTGGCCTACCAGCCAGGAGGTCGAAGGAACAATAAGCCACAGGGTTCAGTTCCCCCAGCCCATGCTCCATCCCTCCAGGCAGCTCCGGGCTCAGGCAAGACTGCAAGGCAGGCCCAGCCTGGGACGTGCCCCGGGAAGCCGAGGCGTCTGGGGTAACATTGCCCAGGGGCAGCTCTGACTTGGGCTCTGGCCACTGGTGCAGGATTTTACATGACCCAACAGTTCTTCTTTGTGGCTGCGTTTGTGGCAAATATGCAAAGCAAGCTGCTCGGGAAGGGGAAAGGAATTCAGAGCAAGCTTTTAGCATTCAGGTGGTTCCTCTTTCATTGTTTGGGTTATTTTCATACTGAACTACATTGCTTTGTTTGGTTGTTGGTTTTGTTTTGTTTTGTTTTTTAATAACAGAGAAATCACCTTCAAAGCATTATTTCCGTTAACCCCTCGCTGTCTGTGAGTCCCTGCACTGTGGGTAGTTCTGGCATGCAGCAAGGCAGTGGGGCAGCAGTGGTGGCTTTTGGCAGGCAGCCATGAGGGAGAAGGTCAGAAGCCCCTCACCCCCCCAGAAATCAAGGGAACCCTCTGAGCCTCCACGGTGGCTTCTGCTGCTGGGGATGGCTAGAGCATCCAAGATATGGACAAGGAGAGTCTTGGCCACACAAGGTGAGATGGGCACTGTAGTCGGCCTGTGGGGAGCTGCTGCAGTTTTATTATAATTCTTCAGTTTTGAAAAAAACCAAAACAACAAAGAAAATGTTGTAAAAAAAACCCCCAAAGTCTAAACAGGGTCACTTCTGAGAAGCCAGAAGAGGAACTGAGAGAACCAGTGGCCAGGGAGGAAACCTCTGCCGTAGCCCAGGCACAGGACAGCAGCCCTCATTTCCTGATGCCTGCTACTTCCCCACCGGCAGGACCAGCCAATGCCAGCACGATGGCAGTGGCGGTCGTGGTGGAGATGCCAGCTCTGCCCTCACTGCTGCCAGTCCCAGCACCAGCGTGAGCCTGGGGTGACTCAGGCGATGTGAGACAGCCGGCTCACCTTGGCCTGGGGGGAATGTCTGACATCTCGCCTCCTCCGAGGCTGCGGCAGGAGGTGTTGAGCCTGTCAGCCCACCAACCACCAGCCATGAGAGCGTAGCTGGGGGAGGAGATGAAAGTGGGGCAGTGGAAGGCACCCACAGACAGCGGGATGCCGACACACCCGGTGGCTTGGTTTCTGACTCGGGTCCGCACCCAGGTGAAGACAAAGAGCCTGAGCAGGAATTTGACTACAGGCTGATGTCTCGTCAAGGTATCGTCATGCCGGCCTCGTCTGGGATGTGCACAGCTCATGGGAAATTTTCAGCCAGATCACTGGAGGCACCCAGCACCCCACACATTCCCACCCTGGGGGCAGCTGCCCCACACCTTCCTCACCCCCTGGGATGCTCTGTGCTGACTTTCCATCCTTGGTCCCTCCTCACCAGCAGCTTTCCCAACACCTTTCACCTCTCCTCTGCTCCAGACAGGCAGCTCCCGGATGCAGCCATAATACTCCTGGTATTCCTGATGTGTCTTTGCCCCGAGGGAGCTGGGGACCTTCCAGTTCTTCTGTTCCCAATGCGGTTAGTCAGGAAACACAACCCAGTCATCATCACGGCCTCAAGCGCAGTCATGAACGAGCTCCCTGGGGAGCACCCTGCCGCGGGCACAAGACCATCGCCCAACGCCCAGCCCATCTCTGCACAGGGCTGCAATGATGCTAAGGGATTTGGGAGGATTTTAGGCCTTTCTGTGTCTTTCCTAAATGCAGAAAATGAAGAGGTACTTAAGAATCTGCTGTTTATATTGAAAGCTAAAATCCCTTTAGAATTTAATCTCCCGGTGATGGATTTAAAACTGTTACAGACAGTCGAGTTCTTTTTTTATCACAGGAGTTGTGGTAACTCTTTGAAGCGGGGTTTTATTGCAAACAGTATTTGTCCCCGAGGCCCCACCACAGCCATGTCCATACCTGGCTGTGGGTGACAGGCGTGGCCAGGGAGGGGGGGTCCCTCGGAGGACATTCCTGCGTTGTGACATACAGAGGGGGCGTGGTGGCACCTGGGGATGCATGCCAGCGAGAGCATCACTGCAAGGACCAGATCACTTTGTTCTGCCCAGGGCCTCCTGTGATGCCTGATCCCCAGGCAGATGGATGATGCTCTGGGCTCGGCGGGATGCAGCCCAGTACTAGCAGGGGATGCACTGGATGCTTGGCTGCCACGCTGGGTTTTGCAGTCCCTCTCTAGCATAAAAGCAGTCACTTTGCTTTAAATGGGTACAATTACAAAAAACCCAAACCCTTTATTTCCAATGAAAAGGGGATGGCCAAAAAACTGGGCCTGCAGCAGTGCAGCACCCCTGGCAGTGCTGAATCAGCCCCGACGTAGTGGAAGCAACCGCCACCCACTGAATCACCAGCCCGGTGCTTGAGAGCACCAGCTCCGCCACCCCAGCTCCCATCGCAGTGTGGCTCAGCCAGTTCCCACCTTACCTGTAAAAGCTGGTGAGATTATCCACCGCGGCCATCATGCTGCTGACACCATGTATGCCCACAGGGGAGGAAGGGCTGAGATCATTTTGATGTAATGCAAAGGGAGGTGAAGGAAGAAGGAGAGGGATGGGGACAGACGCACAGGGGTGTCACAGACCTTGCTGTACCCAGCTCACTGCCCCACCAAGCCCAGAGTGACCTGAAGGCAGGCAATGGGTGCTATCTGCCATTACCATGGTGTCTCAGCTGATGGGTCCTCCATAGCAGCAGCCATGAAGGGTGGAGAAAAGCACAGAAATATGGAGGAATGGGGGGGGGGGAGTAAACATTTATCCAGGTCTGAATCCCAAACCAGCCCCATCATCTTGCAACGAAACACTGCTCCCCCTTTTACCACCACCCTGCAAGCTGGAGAGCTGCAGGCACGCTTCTGTGTGTGCTTGTAGCATCTCAGACAGCATCCCTGCCAGCACTGACAGCTAAGCCTGGAGACGGGCTCTCAGTCCTCCTCAGCAATAAACCTGCCGGCAGGAGTCACTGACCTTGTCCCCATCTTTCAGCTGCTGTTTCAGGAGACTGAAAAGGGAGACACAAGGTCACTGTCTCTCGCCCGGCTGTGACTGAGTGGCCGTTTCATCACCAAGGAATAGGCTGGTGCTGAAGAACGCCTTGGCCAGGGGAGAGGAGCTGACAGACGGGCAGGGGGCTGGGAAAGTGGGGAGGACTGGAGGGAGCTGCGGGAAAGCTGAGACCCTTTGTCTTCATCCAAAGTCCTCTTTTAAGTTCCTGCCCCGTGGGGGGCCCTGGCACAGTCTAGCCAGACCGCCCAGCCATGGGGCACAAGGGGTCTGTCTCCATGCAGCTCCTTCCCCTGCCTTTAAAAAGCAGCTCTAACCCCAAACCCCTCCTAACGTTTTCCCGAGCCTGGGCATTGGAGCTTCCCATCAGGTAGCTGCCTTGCTATCATGCATCTGTCTCGCTGGAAACTTGCTGGAATGACGTGCTCAAGAGACCCGTCAGATTTGGTTAAAATTAGCCAGTGGACTCAAAGTTATTACCGGGGGACAGATGGACGCTCATGCACACACTGAGCATGCAGCGTGTGCCCAACAGCTCTGGGAAACCAAGCTCCAACAACCGCAGCGAGTCTGTGCTTAGAGAGGACGCGGGACTGGAGGCTGAGCAGGGACTGTGAGACATGCTGGGGTGGGCTTGGCAGATGGTGTCTGTGGCAGAGGGGTTGGAAATTGGGCTAAAACCTGTCCTGGGGGGAGCTGGCCCCAAGCCGACCCAACGGCGCATTATGTTGCTGCTTTCCCCTGCCAGAGGAGAGAGGGTCTGCTCCAGATGAGCCCAGCCACAGAAGGTGCTCCTGAAATCCTTCATAGAGGAGCAGAAGAGGGCGAGCCTGCCAGCCTTTTAGCAGCCGTCATCAAGGAGAGAAAGAAATGCTCAGCAGAAAAGCCTGTCATTTGATAATAACTGTGAGAAATGATAACCTCGTCCTGTTTCCCCATGGCCAGCTGCAGGATCAGGAAGGACAATAGCCCATGTGCGGGCAGTGTCCCAGGCCGGGCAGCATGCCTCCACCATCCTCTCCAGGGGCTGAGAAAAGCTGCTTGGGAGGCACAAGGGGAGACGCAGGGGAGAGACAGGGCAGACAACTCACCCCAGGGCTGTGCAAGCTGGAAAACCTCTCTGCAGGGCTCTGTGCTGGGGCTGCTGAAAATCCCAACTGTCCTCCCAGCACAGGCTGCTAGGGTTCTGCCTGCTGGAGTACAGGTCAGGCCCCTGCATCAGACTGTGAATTTTCTCCTTTGTCAGTCCCTCACAGTGTCGCTCTGCGCTGGCCTGTCATTAAGCCTGTATCTGTCCCTGGTAGCATCCCCAGTCACCGGCGCAGGTACCTGCCCTGCACTGCCCAGCTGTTGGTTTTGCTGGAGCCCATCAGCCGGTGCCGCTCTCCTGGCAGGTCCTACGCCCCGTTCCCTCGCAGGCAGATAATTACCATCTCCTGGACTTGGTCGTAATGAGCCCAGGTGCTCATTTCCCATCCAAGCAATTTACTCAGCCGATCCTCCAGCAAAAGCGGAGTCCCACTGAGGGGCCTGGGAGAACGGCTGTGCTTGTGATGGATGCGTAGGACATCCGAGCAAAATTACCTCCTCAAGGGGCGAAGTGAACAACAGATAAGGAAAAAGGCTGGAGTGCAAGGGGAAGGGGGAAGGAAGAGACAAAGAAAGGAAAGGGGGAAATGCAGCCTAGGTAGTGAAAGAAAGGGAAGGCAGGAGAAGCTCTAACAGATGTTATTCTGCAGGTTCTGTATGCCTGAACCCCCCAGCACCTCGGCAAATACAGTCCAAACCAGCATCCTAGTAAATGAAGACAGGCCGTGTGCCTATAGAAATACCAGCAACCAGCGAGCTACAAACGGCATCAAAACACAAACAGGGGAACTCATAGGAAAACATTCTGCTCTGCAGCAGGGGCGTGCGCTGGGCAAGGCAGGGGCAGCAGCACCGGGGTCCTGGGAGAGCAAAAGGGGAACGAAGGAGCTGACAGCCAGGCTCGGGCACGCTGATGCGCTGCACCCTGCAGCTGAGGGCTGCCTCCAGGTCCCGAGGAAGGAAGCAGTGTTTTGGAGAAGCGAGAGGACGGGCACACAGCTCCCTGACTGCCCAGCCCTCAGCCCAACCACGCTCAGACCAGGTGCCCACGCTGTGCAGGGCTCCGGGGGACCAAGCTCTGTCAGGGCCCAGCTGAGTGTTTTGCTTCTCAGCCGCCCTCAGACCCGGCTTCTGCAGGGCAGGAGGGGTTTAGTGACACCTGTGAGCTCTGCAAGATGCTGCATGGTGCAGGCGCCCCAGCAGCCACAGCATGCCTTCATAGGTGAGTAGAGGGGAAATATTACTTAAAAATAGCATCTGGCTTCACCTTGACTTCATCCCTCCGAGAATCTCAAGACACTTTTCACGTGCCACATCCTTCATCTGTTGCTGAACAGAGGCAGGGCAGGAGATTTTCCCACGCTGCACAGCAAGGCTGTTTGCACAAGTCTGGACCCCTGGGCTGCAATGTGCCAGTGATGCTGGGCTTGGCTCCCTGGGTACACCCGGGCATCTCCATGAACACTTCTATAAACCCACTGAGCTCCCTTCTGGACCCAGCCAGGGTCCTGGTGCCTAGCCAGTGTGTCATCCTCCCCAGGAACAGCTCCAGACTTTTACCCATCAGCTGGTCAGAAACCTTTTCCTGATTTCCAGCCTGAATTAATTCTTCACTAATTTACTAGCACTTGATCTTTTGCTGATACTATCGCTTAAGGTAAACAGTTTGTCTCCTTCCTTGGCATTTGCTCCCCCAAATATGCTTACTGAGAGTCATTATATCCTCTCTCCACCTCCCCTGGCAGGGCTGAACAAACCACTCTCTCTTCATCTCCCAGCAGATACAGAGCTTGAAATCAGCTATTTCAGCCACAGGCAACTGCCTTCAGCAGCCCAGCCTGAGCAAGGTCAAATCCAAAGCTGCTCTGAGCATCACGCTGCCCTAGTTCTTCTCTTCACATTTATCTCATTTGCAACTGGGCATCTGATCCAAATGCATATGTACCCAAAACAGCCAGTTCAATGTCCCTGGTCCCCTGAAATGGGTCTTTTCCTCATGACTGTCTTGCAGAATGAGGGTCTCAGCTTAACAGGGGAGACAGCAGTAGCTGGGGATGCCTGGGCAGAGATAAAACACTATTAAAAAACTAAATGATCTAAACGTTATGGGAGGAAAAACTTAATAAATTGAATGTAAATCTATTTTTGTTACATCTGTTCAGATCCTTTAAGGAGCTTTAGGACAGCTGTTTCTATATCCCATTTAATCTTGATGTTATTGTAATGAGCTAAGTCTTGGGGTCTGAGCTGATTCTCTCCAGGCAAATTCTTGAGTACTAGTGAAAATGCTGCTCCAAGCCAAGGGTGGCTGCCCCAGGTCCCTGCCCAGGTGTGCAGGGGGCGTGGGGGTCCCATAGCATCCCCAGGCAGCCCTTGGTGTGGGATCTAGGCAAACACCCATGCTGAACATTGCCGGGATCCTGGCTGAGCTCTGCTGGTGGTGGGCGAGGGTTGGGCTTCCCAAGCACAGAGAAGGCTTTCAGTGGCCAGCAGCCCCCCCAAAGATAACGGTGTGGAGGGGAGATGCCATGCCAGGCCGATAGAAATGGGGAGCAGAAATGTAGCCCTGGGGTCCCAGTCCCACAGATGCGGGGCTGAGCTGCAGCCCCACCACCCGCGAGGCACCCGCTCCTCACAGGCAGGGAAGTGAAGGTGCAGGCTGCGCCCTGTGCCTGCCCCAGCCTGCACACCTAACGTGACACCAAGGGGGGCCCAGAGCTGAGCCCCCCAGACAAGCTGTGCTTTCCTCCCTGCTGTTACTCCTCCATCACCCCTCCTGGCTCCAAGCGGCAGCCGCTCCTCTGATTTCCTCACCCCAAGATGTCACGCCCCCCTTTGCTCTTCATCTCTTCCCTCTGTTTGCTGGCATAGTTATTACTCTGACATTAGAGGCTTTGTTTTTAATTTCCTAAATTACAGCATAATTTAGGCTAATTATTGCTTTGTCCCTCTGATCTTATTAAACCTTTAATCCCTTGGTGATTCCCCACCCAGAGCAAAGTCTGCTTTTCTCACATTCATTCCTGCACTGGGTCGGCTCTTGCCTCTTGCCCGAGGCAGCCTCACCTCCAAAACAGTCTGCAGATACCCTGGATCTTCATTCCCCAGTTCCCCTTCTCTCCAGAGCCATCAGACACCCTCCTGAAGCCCTCCCCCAAGAGAGGCACTTAGCACAAATACACGAGCACCTCGAGAAGCACATGCCATCCTGCTAGTCTGGCCAATATTTCTATTGCCATAGTTATAAACCTTCCTGGCTTTCCTCTTGCATAACATTGAGCAGTTACCTTTTGATCCTCTTTGGCAGCCACATGTCCCATCAAGGAGCACGGCTTGCTGCACAGCACAGCAGACCCACTCCTGCCTCCAGCCAGGTCTTGCCATGATGGGCAACAGCTGAGAGGGACCTACCCCTCTCCCTCCTCACCAAGCCTACTGATGGCTTTTAATTACCCTTTCTCGCCCCCCCCACCCAACTACTAATGACTTCCCATTTGCAGCCCCAATGCCCGGAAAGCTCCTGTAGGCACCATCTCCCCAAGCAACTCAAGGCTTCTTGCTGTGATGTGCAGAGTGTGGCACCCATCCCTTGGCACCCTGCAGCCACCCGAGCCGCTGCTCCCTGGGCAGGAGCCTTCAGCAGAGCCCAGCACGTGGGTAGGGACCTCACCTCGGCAGCTGGGGGAATCCTTGCTGCTCCAAACCAGCCCATCTGCTCGGTCCTTGGGTGCTTTCAGCATCCCAGGGGCATTTAGCAGCAGAGATGTGCCTGAAGCAAATGGCTGGGGAATACTGCAGGGACTGGTACAGGGGGGACCATGCGGTGGGTGCTCAGCACGCTCCCCCCACTTCCCACCTTCCACCAGCACTCCTGCCCGTCTGAGCCCAGCAAGGACCAAGCCAGGGCAGAGGGAAGTCCCCAGGGATGGGGACACAGGGACACACTGGGAGCGAGCTTGCCGCAGGAGCGGGCCACATCACTCAGGTTATGCACAGATCAGTACAGCCAAGGCGCCAGCCACGAAACACTCATGTTAATTTTCTTGGGCAAAACAGATTATAGAAATTTACTTTTTACAGCTACAAAGTTGAAGGATTTTCTGACCACAGGCTGCAAAAATCCCCTTAATGAAGCCCCACAGCTCTCCAGGGCTTTAGGAAGAGCTCTGGCCCTTGGCCCCCCTCTTCCACTTGCAGTATTGTTTCTGTCTTCAGTCTCCTGCCAAGAATCTCTTCAGCTCTGCAGCTGGATTTGATACAGGGGTGGGGAGAGGAGCTTAATCACAGCAATAAAGAGAGCGGGAGAGAAGCTGTTCTGGGGGAGTCTTTCAAGGAGCAGGGTTTAAAGAGTCCCCGAGAGCAAAGGGGGCTCCCAGATGCACTGCCCAAGTTAGGGAAAAAGAAAAAAAAAAGAAAAAAAAAAGAAAAAAAAAAGAACACCCCCCCCCCAAAAAAAAAAAACCACGAAAGGCCAAACAAAACCTCTCCCAGGCCTTTTCTGCTTCTAATTTATCCCAGTCCCCAGATTAAAAGTAGGTCATTAAAGCTGCTGCAGGGAAGGGGGTGAGGGTAGCACTGCTCGTGTCAATTAAGTGATGGTAAATCACAGCCCCCAGCCTCGGCGGAGGCTTGCGCTGCCTGGAACAGAGCCAGATTTGCAGCCGGGTGGGAGAGGCACCACAGCAGCACCAAACCCCAGGAGAAGGGGCAGAGCAGGCACAGAGTGGCATGGCCAGGGCCACCATCCCTCTGGGGAGAGCTGCCTGCTGCCAGCACCCACTGCAGCAGACAGGGCAGAAGGATGGGGAAACACAGGACTCGGCTGGCTTTGAGTGATGGAAACAGGACAAGGATGCTGTGACCTGTTCTTGAGGACTGAATTGGTGGCAAGGCTCTGGAGAAAGCTGGGGCTGCCGCTGGCTTTACACCTCCTGCTCCAGCACTGCTTCCACCCAGGAGCCAGAGGCCATTCAAGAGCCCCCCCCACACCGACCTGAGGACTTTGCTTCTTTTATTTCATTATCTTCTTGATTTGTGCAAATTGAAGGTGGCGAGAATAAAAACCTTCCATGCTCAGGTGTAAATAAATATGAGGAAGCAGCTGGGTCTGCGGGCAGCGCAGGTTTCTGCTCCCATCCGCAAGGCAGGAATCGGAGCTTCCCTGGCAGCAAGCGGCACAGGAGGAGTGCGGTGGCCAAGGCACGGGCGCTGGGGAGCACAGAGCAGCCCGGTGCCCTCCCTGCCGCAGTCCCTGCAAGTGTTTCCAATTACCATCTCCAGAGAGCCGGCGAGCGCGATACACCTGCAATTACCAGCAAAGCAGCTCCAAGCGCAGAGGACAGCAGAGCTCGTGTTGCTCCCGACTCAGCACAAAGAAGCCCTTACATCAACTCAGCAGCCGACGTGCACTAGAGGGGAACAATTATATTTTTATTCTCTCGTTTCGGCACTTATTAACATTCCTTCACACAGCAGCCAAGGGCCCGGCCAGAACAGACGGGAGCCACAGCGAGGACAGGCAGAGAGGCAGATGTTGAGCTCAGTCCAAGCATCTGCCGACAGCCCCTCCGCCGGGCACGGTCCTCATGGAGCCACTGCCAGCATCCCCTGGGCAAGGGGGTCCCGCTGCCTCCCACTCCCTGCCTGCAGCCGGGGGAGAAACCTCCCTGCCAGGGCTGCAGGGGATTCAAGGGTGGCACTCCCTCTCGTTCCCACCTCTGCTCCGGGATAAGCCTGCTCTTCCACAGCCTGCCTCCAGAAAGGAAGAGCTCCCCGTGCCTCCTCTGCTCTCTTTTCAGTTCCCAGCAGATCTTACCCTGCTCCCTCCCTGTGCGCCATCGTCTGCGTTGGACCTGGGGACAGGAAGGTTTTATTCGCTTGCCGTGAGTCACACAGCCAGGAGCCCATGCCACCTTGGGATGCTTGGACAAAAGCTGCTACATAGAATTGCAGGATGGCATGAGCACAGCAAGGAACACATGGCTCTCCTCAGCAGGGTGCCTAGCACTGCCTCTTAATGATTCCCAGGTGAAAATAGCTCCTGCTATTCGGCTTTGGTGCTGCTGGGCAGGTGGGCCATCACCCAGGGCCAGCAGCACCCAGACCCCAGGCTCAGCTGCCCCATGGCCAAGACAGCATCTTAACCGAGTTCCCCTTTCATTCCCTTAAAAATGCTGGAGAGGCAGGGCTTCCCTCCCCGCAGCCACCCAGCCAATCTCTCCCAGCTCTGTGCATCCTCTCCCGCATCCATCCTGCCCTGAGGGTACCGGGCTGCTGCCCACCTGCAGCAGGGAGGGACCTGGGCTGGCATCCTACTCCAGCATGATCCATCCTGGGAGCAGCATGCCCAGTGCCAGCTGGTGGGCACAGCTAGAGGGTGGCAAGAGAGCAGCACGTGGCTGTACCACATTTGTTATTGCCACCAGAGCTTTTGTGTTCCAGGTCCGGGAATGACTGCGACACAGCTTGAAAAAGCCAAGAGGGAATATATTCCCTGTGGTCCCTGCGATGGGGAATGGCACCTTCCCTGCCAGTGGCTGTCCGAGACTGGAGAGCAGGGCCAGGGGCTGGGCAGCTGCATGCAGAGTGCGCCGCAGCTCTGCTTTTTCTGAGACAAATAGCCATTGCACAAAGCCCTGGAGGGAGAGCGGGGTGGGGGTGGGGGGGTCAGTACCAGCTCTCTGCTATAAATAACAATAAAAGACCTGTTTGCCTCAGCCTTACAAGGAAGTGCAAGTTGGAAGCCATCAGCTGAAGATCCAGGAGCCCAGACGCTTCGCAGAGCAGCAGGGGGTGGAGGGGAGGTTGAAACCCCCAGTAACACTAATTACACCAATCACAAAGCTGCAAGGGGCTCAGGAGCTGTCACAATCTTCCAGGGGCTCCTCCAGGTCTCTCAGCCTCCTCACCACACGCCACAGCATGCTCTCACCCCAGGCTCCTGGTGAGCTTGGAGATTTGCCATGCAAGCTCCTGGCTGGGGCTGCTAGCTCTCCCTGGGGACCTGGGAACCCACAGGGGTGGCAGGACCTCGAGGCACAGACTGGGAGCCAGACTCACTGGCAGAAGGACTGATGGCCCCATGGTACAGATGGGGACTGTGTCATGAGACATCTGTGCAGGAGCATCCTGCTCATCACCTCGCACAAGGGATGTCGGCAGGGTCTGTCTCCATGTTTACAGGCTCATTGAGGTCCCAAGCTGCTGGGGACATGGGACAGCAATGTCCCACCATCACCCATCCTTGCCAGCCACCGGAATCCTCTGCCAAGGAGAGAATCAGCAGTGCTGCAGGCAGGGCTCTGTCCTTCCCACGCTGCCCCTGCCTTCTCACTCCCTCTTGAGAGAGGGGTCTGAGCAGGGAGGGAAGGAGAGGCTCAACTCCCCGGCAAAGGCAGGGTGACCCTGTCCTGGGGCACAATTGCCCCCAGATCCCCCCCTGACAGTGGCAAGCAGGACCTGGACCCCCTCTACCCTGGTGCATATGCGAGAAGATGGGTGGGGAGAAGGAATCCAACCTGCTCCAAACCAGGCTGACTCCCGTTGTCTTCCAGGTGGCCGAGCTGCCAGCCAAGGAGGATGCTGAGAGCTGCAGGACCCTTCTGCTCCTCCCGGAAAGAAACCACAGTTTCACACCAGGTGTGAGCATTTGGAGGCCGGAGAGGAGAGCTGCTGGGGCTTGCTGTGCCGGCAGCACCCAGTGCTGTCCCCCTGTCCCTGCAGTGAGGGACGTCAGCCGATTGCCATTTCTGTCCCCTGCCAGCTGATGGCTTGTCCCATGGCCAGCGGGACAGAGCTGCGCTGCTGCCTCCAATTAATATTTTATGCCTGCAGCTCAGCCAAGCCTGACCAGGCATTCAAGAGAGAGATCTTCAGCTGGCCACAAGCATCTCCCCCATTGCTCCAAGTTCCTGAATCACCTGCTCGGCTCCTGCTGTCAGCTTGGGGCTGGAGGAGAGCAGACGTGGGGACAGGGAGGATGCAAAGGGCTGTAAATACTCTCCCATACCTGGAATGACTCAGAAGCATCTCTGCCCTGAGTGCCCAGGCACCCCGGTCATGAGGACTGCTCTCTGCCTGGCTCCGGGGCCCCTCCGGACCTTCCCGGCTGGCAGAGGGAAACTGTGCCTGGGCTCGCTGGGACTCAGCACGCCATCAGTGCTAACAATAGTGAGGAAGAGTTGGCTCCCACTGGCGCCGCAAATCCTGGGCAGCCCGGCTCACCACCCACAGCACAAAAGCAATTAAAAGTTGCACACAGAGGCCACTGTGAAGAATGAGGGCACGTAGCCATGTCACTGCTGCAGCATTCACGCCTGTCACACCAGCGGAGCCAGTCCCGGGGGACACAGCTGCCCTGGAGGTGCTGGGGAGTGCTGAGGATGTGCTGGTCTGGTGGGGACGAGGCGTGGGCAACAGTCAGGAGTGGGTACAAAGCGGGTCGTGTAACCCAGGCACAAGCAGAGCTTCCTCCTCCACCACCACCTCCATCAGCCACGGCTCAGGTGGTCCCAGCCTATAAGGCCAGTGACCGACAGAGAATCCTCAGTGACCGCCACAGCATCCTCGTGGAAAGCCCCACAGAGAGGAGCAGAAAGCAAAGCAGCCAAGCAAGATGATGCACACCAATTTGCAACCCGGGTGCAGGAAGCCCTCTCTGTGCAGCATGGGCCCTGGCACAACCCGGGGCGTGTGTCTGTGCAGGGGGGGCCCAGTCCCCGCAGTGCCTCGGCCCCCCGCCTCCCCACCGCAGCCCCATTGTATAACATGGCTGGGCCGTCAGGCTGCATCTCGTCAGTCCGTGCGTCCACGTCGCCCCCCCGGGAGCCGGCGGCAGCAGCTGCCAGCACGCATTAGGCAGCGCTGCCTGTGCCCGTCGAGGCAGGCAGGGTGCAGGCAGGGGCAGAGCGGGGAGAAGGGGGTCAGGCTTGGCTCACATGGGAGCCCCTTGTTTTCTCCCCAGGGAGCATCACTCTGCCACCCACCCTGCCACCAGCCTGGCCCCAGGGGTGCCGGTGGGGAAGGGGGGCACTGGGAAGCCCACCAAGGAGAGAGGGCGAGTCAGTGGTGGAGTGGGGCACATCCCTAGGGACTCCCATCCCCACGGCCAATGCTGTCTCCCTTGCCAGCTTTGCTACTACAGCATCTTCCCAGCCAGGAGGTTTCACACGTGGTGGGGGGTAAAACGCCACTCGCCTGAGCCCCCCAGCCACCCTGCACCAGCCCCCACTCCCCAGCACCGCTGCTGCTCACCACCCCCACCCTGGGGCTCAGCACTGCCAGGTGAGAGCTCCTCTGCCACAGAGGACACGCATCCCACCGCCCTCCAAACACCAGCCAACCCCCCAGGGGGCTGTCGGTGGGAGGCGATGCTCCGAACCCCTTCTTCTGATAAATACCAGGCGGTAATGAGCCACCACGGAACAGCACAGCAGAAAATCCCACTGCAACAAGAACTGTGAAAATAACTGACCTGGGGTTTCCTTCAGCAACCAAATAATAAAAAAACCAAATAATTTTGAGTAACCCAGAGCAAACAAGACACACCACAAAAGCAAACGCTGTTGTCTCCACAAGGGTAAACAAACAAATGCACATTAAATAGAGCCAAAGGAAAAGCAAAGGAAAAAAGGGGAAGGGAGAATTATCTTTTAAAAAATGTTCCATATACCTTCACCTGATCTCCCAGTTTTTACTCCAAAGGCAAAGCCAAAATATTTTATTTTAAACATGTCAGTGTGAGACATTTTTATATTTTTAAAAATCCATTATTTTGGCAACAAACCCAGAATGTATGAATACTTTAGGCTGGTCCAAAACTGCATATTTTTGTTGAGCAAAGCATTCATCGGAAATGTTTCACCCTGCTCTGTTAGAAACAAAAGCGGGTGCAGTGAAGCCGCTTCCATCGTCCATGTTGGAAGGGGGAGGAGATGGGCAAAGCAGCCCCAGTGCTGGGCAGTAAATTGGCTGTTTGCAGCCCATTGCACTTCTCTGAGCGAGGAGGTGGGTAGTGACACAGTAAAGGGGGCTGGTAGGAAATTTTAATATATATGATTTATACAGCAGAAGCATTTATTTAAAAACCTGCAGGCGAGGGAGGGAGGAGGGAGGCAGAAGGATCGCTTTGCCGACGGCTGGTTGCTGGTGAGGAGGCTGAGAGCTGGGGAGAGCCAAGCACCCCACAGAGACCCTCTGCTGCTGCTGCCCCAGCACCTCCCAGCTGTTGGGGTGATGCTGGGAGCAATCCCAGCTGCCTGGTCCTGCTCCAGAGACCTGGCAGACGAAGCCCAGGCAGCTGAATAGCCTGCTCGCTCCCACCAGCATCCTACCCGCAGCACATGATGCTGCCGTGCTGGAGGGGACCCACAGGCTGTGGTGAACCACCGAAATGCCCAGCCTGGCTGGCCTTTGCGATGGCATTCAGCACCAGCTTTGTGCCGCTGCCTGAGCTGGAGGGAGGCTGTGGGCAGGAGATGACTGGAATGTGGCAATGCTGCAGGAGGATGGAGGGGGGACACCCCATCCACAGTCAGAACAGCCCTGGTGCTGAGTCAGGATGCTGCAAAGCGTCCAGCTAACCCATGCCAGCTGCAAGTCAGGGGCCTCCATCTTCCCTTGCTTTGCAAATGTTACTCCCCCTGGGGCTCACAAAACCCCCTCTGTGCATCCAGCCACGGTACAGCAGGGTGGTGGGGGCATAGGCCAGCACCCACCTCTCTGCCCACACCGCGCTGGGCACGGGGACCTCCCCGCGGGCCCCAGCCGCATGGCGTGCATGGCTGCGTTCCCTGAAAGGCCCTTTCTCTCCCATTCACACTGGCCATGGCAGGATTCACCCGGTCACTGCTGTGCACAGGCCCTCCCCACCACGCACGCATCCAGGCTTGCACACAAGCCAGCAGTGCCGTGGGGAAGAGCAGAGGGAGCACGGGAAGAAGCAACACCAGAGCATCTCACCAAGGCAGGGCACACTGGGAAACCCACCGCCGCTCCGGGGAAGCCTTTTTGACTGCTGCCAAGCCCCCTGTGTCATGCCCAGCTGAATGATGGGGCTGCCAACATGCAAAGTGCATTCATGGGTTGGAGCAAAGCCCTGCAGCCCCTCCCAGCCTGCACAAGGGTCCTGCTCCCGCAAACCCACCTCCAGCAGCTGGGACTGCCTGGTAAGGTGCAAACCTGACTCTGGCAACATATAAACCCTGTAGGACACAGAACAAAATCCATCTTCCCGACCTCAAGGCTTCACTCCCTTTGCCTGAGCTGTGAGATGCTTACTGCCTGGGCATATTATTGGGGTGCAGGATGAGCTCCCCAGCCCTCAGCTGCCCTGTGGCTCCCAGGCACTGCACACCCCACAGACACCCATCGCTTTGCACCACTTGGCATCCCCTCCAAGGATGGCAGGGCTCATCTTTCCCTTTATTAAGAGCTAATTATGCCTCTATTAGTTTGGGGAAGGATAGTGGTGATGTTTGTAAAATCAGCATTCATTAACCCTTTCACCCCAGCCTGGGATTAATTTCCTGCTGACCCTGTGCTGGGCGATGCGCGCCCAGGGGAGCGCGGCCAGCCGCAGACAGTGGGGCTTTGTTCGGCCGCGCAGGCTGCGGCTGTTGACGGAGTATCGCCTTTCGTGTCGAGCGCTCCAGCCCCACTCCCGGCGTCCAAGAGCAGCAAAGCCCAGCAGGCACCGGGATTATTATTGGAAGTCCGGGGAGGGCAAGGAGACGCATCAGGTTTTGGCAAGGCTACGGCCATGGGTTCGTGGGAGGGACCTCACCGGTGGGAGGGTGGGAGTGGGTGGTGTGGGGAGGGGGAAGGGCAGGGCTGGGGGCAGCAGCGGGACCCACACCTTCCCCCCCTTGGCTGTCCAGACCTGCCTTCTCCCGCTGGGACGAAGCTCAGCCCTTCCCATGCATCCCCTGGAAAACCTCTTCCCTTGCAGCACAGCTCTGGCTTTATGGCTCAGCCCTCTCCATGATCCAGTCACTGGCTCCTCGAGGTTCCTCCCCAGGCTGGCCTGTTAAGCACATAATTAATGGCCAACACCTTATTACATTAAGCAGTAGGATGCCAAAGTTCATCACACATCTTTCTTGCAGGCTGCTTTCTCATTTAGAGCCAGTCCAAAGCAATGCAGGGACAGGAGCTGCCATCCTTGCAAGGTCCTGCAACGCTGGCACAGAACTGGCACAGCACCGGCACACAGAGTGAGCTGCGCACCTGCCAAGGTCACACAAAAGATGGAACAGGGCTGCCCACAGGTAATGGCTGAAAAGCTGTGGCCAGGGTGCCGCTGGCATGCACTGAGACATCTCTCCTTGGGAGAGCATGCCAGGTGGCTTCCTCCACTGCCCTGTGCCATGCCCTGCACTCGCCATCACTGCTCAGGGCCGTGGCTGCTGCCGGCACTGTCTGGCATTCATCTATCAGTTTCTCCATGGTCCCAAGGCAGCGAGGAAGATTGCCCAAGGGGAAGCTCCAGTGTTGATGAGCGATGCAGCGCTGGCCTGCAGCCTGTACAGGCAGCTCTGAGGATCAGCGTTTTGGGATGCTGCAGGCATGGAGCTGGGTATCACTGCCCAGGAGCTGCAGGTTCAGCGGTGGGAGGGCACGGCCCCCAGCCCCTGCTCCTTGGCCAGCTCCAGTGCCCACAGCTGAGCACCAGGACCACAGCTGGTCTTGCAAGAGCATCATCCCAGGGCCAGCCAGGGAAACGGCACCTTCTTTCTCAAGAGGAAGCCTGCGCCCAGATTTTCCCATCCAAGGTATGAGGGAGCCCCAGCTTTGCTCATGGAGAGGGGCCACATCCACAGCCAGCAAAGCCCCTGGGGGTCCCAAGGGGACAGTGGCCACAGGAGCCACCCTGGCTCCTAAGAGCCAAGCCCCCAGGCAGGGCAGCAGGCAGCACTGGGCACAAGCCACCTGCCAGCAGCCCAGACAGTCCCTGCCACGGGGCCAGGGCAGCAGGAAGCCTCCTGGTGCTTTTCTCTCATTAATGCAAAGGAAAATAAATGCTGCAAGCAGCTGCCTTTTTGCTCCTGGCTCCGGCCGACATGCTGCAGTTTTACCCACAGGTTCATCTCCTCAGATTTTTCCCTGTATCCCTCCCCCACCTCCACCCTCACCACCGTGGCATTGCATTGCTGTAAGATGGGAAGGACAAAGACACCACGGAGAGGAGGAGAAGCCCACCTCCAGCTGGGCCATGTCCCAGGCAACGAGAGAAGCCTCTTGGCTCCTGCTGCTGGGCAGGGCTGGCACACCACGGGCATCCCATCCCCTGCCCCACACCTCAGGGCTGGCCCCACACCAGCCCCCCAGCAGCATTCAGGGCTTTTTCCACCCCATGCCAGACACCAGCTGGGCCACATCCCCACCTGAGGTCTCCTGTCTCTGTCTCCCCCCTCAGCGTGGGTGGAAGTGAGCAAAGCCCCCCCCCCCCAGCCCCTGCTCTTTTGAATTGTCGGCTCTCTTTTCTTTCTGGCTCAGCTACCTTACAAAGACCCCAGAGCCACAGCAAGAGCCAATTTCCAGCAGGAACCTGGCGCTGGGCTCACTCAGGAGGATTACACCAGGCTGCAGGAATTAGAGGCGGGGGGAGCCCGGCTGAAACCGAAGCCTCTCTCAGCCCTTCCCAGCCAGGGCAGGGAGTGTAGGTTGAAGGCTGGAGGCGATGGCTGGGACGGGGACAGGGGCTGCAGGAGACCTACCAGGCATTGCCCTAGCACAGGGCTCTTTGTCATGGCTCTGCCCAAACTGCATCCCTGTGCTCTGGGTGCTGGCCTTGGGGGATGCAGGAGGTGGCAGGAAAGGCTCACCCACATCTCCCTATGGGGTGGGATGAAGTGATGGGTGCATGGCTCACACCACCGCCCCAGGACACATCCACCCTGCAGTCACAGTCACAGTCCTTATTCCCCTGTGCCCCTGGGGATAGGTCACTGCCACGCAGGTAGAAGTGCAGAGCAACCAAATAGATGCAGCAACCACCGCTGGCTGGCTGAGGGGCTGGATCCACCCCCACCCCGGCTCACAGGGCGGCCGCAGTGTGACATTTCATGTTTACCTCTCATCCTCTGTCAAGACAAGAGAAAGGAAAATCTCTCTTGTTTCCTTCAGACCCTGCTCCAGCAGCCAGGGGACCCTCTCCAAGGGTTGTGTTTCAGTAACATTAAAACCTTGCACATAATTAATTTATGTTTGCTGTAGTGCAAAACTTGTATTCATTCCTTTTTAATGAATGAAAAACTACTGGATTTATCCCGAAGCTCCCTGTTTTGCTGGGCCTCATGCTGCTGGAAGCAAACTCCCTTCCTTGTTTCTCCCCAGCGTTCCAGCACGCTCCCAAGGGTCCTTTGCCTTTCCCAGCCCTGCTGTCCCTGCAGCCCATCCCTTTCCTCATGGTTGCCCTACCAGGGTGCTGGCAACCTGGGGGGACATGCATGGGAGCCGCTGCATGGCTGTGTGTGTCCCAGCTGGCTAGCTCTTCCCTCCCCATGCACAGGCTCCCCACCGGGATACATCCAGGGAAAAGCCATTTCAGGATGCTGGAAGCCCTGGCAGGGAAACACGGCTGCAGCCATCACCCTGGCATCGGGCCTGCCTGTGGAGAAAAAAACCTTGGCAGCATGTGACGCTTTTCGTAGAGCACTTGAGATCAGCTGGTTTTAGCTACAGAAAACTGCCGGTCTTTTGTGTCGAGCCTGGGCTGGGCTTTTCCTCGTCCCAGATTTGCTCTGCCTTGGGGCACAGATGGCCTGACTATCGCGAAGGATGGTGCTGCTTGCTGGCTGCTGCACAGCAGCACCGAGCAAGAACTGGATCCCAACTCAGTGCCCTGCCAGCGTGAACCATGCTCTCTTCTTCCTCTTTCTCTGCCTCGTCCTCCTCCTCCTCCCCTCCCATGCAGCACCTAGTGCAGAGCAAGCCCGGAGCAGTGGCCAGCCCCAGGACAGGGACCGCTGTCCCACACGCCCCGGCACCTTCCCTGCTGCCCACACGACAGGCCGGTGACAAACAGCCCCCCAGTGCATTGCCGTTATTGCTCTCCTTATGGAGCCCGCGGGACTCATTGCATACCACGACAGCCTAATGGATCTTCCAGGCTCCTCTCCGTGTGAGCGTGGAAACCAGGTGCAGCCGAGTCTGTGGATGCCGCAGAAACCGTGGCTGTGAGAAAAGCCCATCGCCTCAACCAGGGGAACCTGTTAGTTATTTTGGATATACTACAGGGAAAACAAGGATAAACTTCCCAATCCTCATTGCAGCAGCTGGCCCAGCCAAGGTTTATTAAAAGGGATTGCTGTTATATAGTCTCTTACAGGATGGGGTTTCTCAGATGTTCCCCTTGGAGTGGAAACGCTGGAAGGAGGAGGCTGAGCAGGCTGGGAAGGGCCGGGAAAAGGCTGCAGCAAGTGAGGGTGATGGAGTGTGATAACGGAAAGAGAACTTGGAGCATCCATGAGAACTGGGGCTCCACCATGCTGCTTACCCTTGACCCAGCTGAGAATCAAGGCAGCAGAGCTGAGGCCGGGATGAGCAAAGGGCTGGAGGCACTGGTGCTCCAGCTCCATCCCTGCTGCCTCCCGGGGCCGGCTGACCGCATGCATGTGCAGCAGAAACTGCTGCTCAGGGCCTTGCAGGGAAAGGGAAGCTCCAGGGGAAGCGACACCTTGGCAGTACTGGAAATAGCAGGGCGAAGAGCAGCGGGGAGGGTGGGTGCAGTTGTGAGAGCACCCTGCAAAGCACCAGTGCCACCAGCACAGCACCAGTGCATGGAGCTGCTGCTGCAGGCTTAGTCCCCCCAGTGCTGCTGCCTCCCCTGCTTGCACCCCCCCAGCATGCCGGGACAAACTGGGTGATTCTCAGGAGACGCCTACATAAACGGAGAGATCAGAATACACCAAAAACATCTGAAAAGCATCAAGTCTCTCTCTGCGGTCTGCTTTCCATTCAGGGAGGTTGCTGCCAGGTTACATGGACCCGCTGGTATGCGAGTCTGTGGCTACGAGGCCAGAGGTGGCCCGGGAAGCCTCCGCTCTGATCTCCCCATCCGTAACAGCCCAGCCCTCCTCGGCAGCACAGGGATGCTGCGGGGTGTGCGGCCGGAGAGGTGATGCTGCAGCCCTGGTGCCAGGAGCTGTGCCCCACGCAAGCGTCGGCCCCGCACCCGGCAGCCTCAGACGGTGCCCTGGGCACCCTGGGGGCCACCCGGGCTGTGCCTGCCCGGGCTGCGGCTGCATGGCAGCTCCTGCATCCTGCTGAGCCTTGTCGCAAACCGGGGCTGGGACCTGATCACCTGCCACCCAGGTGCTTTGAACCTCCCGTCATTTAACCAGGTTGTACAGGTGCTTCCCATGTAGGCTCCCCCCTCCATGGCACACGGCAAGCTCACATGGGGTGCCACCCTGGCCGTGCCACCCAGCAGGCCAGCTCCTGCACCAGGGCCACGGTGCACCCCAGCATCCAGCCTCCCCGCAGCCACCACGCAGCCGTCACACGCGCTCCGGCTCTGCTGACCTGGCAGCTGCTTCAGATCCAAGTGGGATCTGGCCAAGGGTGAGTTAATAAACTTGACAGAAAGCTCCTTTATGTTAAATAATTAAAATAACTTCTCCGGTCCTGATGGACATCCAAAAACATCAGCAGCTTTGCAGCTTTAATGAACTTTCCAGATCTGGAGGCTCCTGGGTGAGATCCCACCGATCCCCCTGGCTGCCAGCCGGCCTTGGGGAGCAGAGCTGCCGCATGCTCGTGTGCCCTCAGCTCCCATGTCCCTGTGGGCACTGGCACCTGTGGCTTCACCGCCTCTCTCCCCACCACCAGCAACAGCAATGATGGTCCCCAGCAACGCCCCTCCCAGCCCGGCTGCTTTTGCAGGACGTTGAACCAGGGTGCGAGCAGAAGGGGAGTGTGGCAGCTCCCCGAGCCCCATGCAACTGGGACGATGCAGCTCCATTGCATCCATGCCCCATGGGACCCTGCTCTGCAGCAGCCTTGGGACACACACAGGTAGGGGCACCAGGGGACGTCCCACGGGTTTGACAGGGTCTGTCCCACCAGGCCTTGATGTGGGTGTCCCTGAGCCCTTGCTGGGTCCCCAGCTGGGCCCAGCCGGAGCAGCCCTGGAGCCGGGGGGAACCCGCTGCATTCCTGCTCCCTGGCCGGGTGCTGGGTTACAGGAACCTGTTAAAGTGCTTTTCTTTTTCTCTGGCAGGTCCGAGCAAGTTTGGCACTTACAGTTTTACCCTTTGGGCATCAGGGACCAGAGAAGCTGTTTAAAATTAAAAGCATTATTTAATTCACTCTGGGATCAAAGCACGCAGAGAAGGATGATTTTCAAACCAGCAAACCACATATAAGCACGTCTGTCACACCCAAAGGCCCACTCCCCTCACCCTGACCCCGATCCCAAGCAGCCCCTGCTTGCTCCTGCAGACGTCTTGGCATGGTCCCTGCGGCTTGGGCTGCACCCAAGCACCTCTGAAACAGCCTGCTGCATTTGATCTCCTCGGCCCACCTTGTCTCTCACCCCTCACATGTTGGCCAAGAAGAAGTCCATTCCCCACCCTCTCTTGGTGCCTCAACCTCACTTTTCCTCTGAGACCCCATAAACCTGATGCATCCCTTCACACATCTCTGCAGTAACCATGCAATCCAGCATCTGCAACCCCTGATGGGACAACCTGGACTGATGCAGACGTGTTTTACACCAGGCGGGCTGAGCTTACAGTCCTCTGTCCTCTCCTGGAGGAGGCTTGATCGTTGTAGCAGGTTGCTAAAAGCCTTCCTCTACTCTGGACTGGAGGCTGGCGAGGCTGTGGTGCCCCAGCCTCCGCACCATCATGCCGGTCCCCTGGGATCCACAGGGAGGGAGCACCCAGAGACTGCAGCCTCTGCCCAGGACCTCAGCAGCCAGCACTCACACTCTCACATTGCCTCGAGCCCAGCTTGACGCGGAAGCAACGCAACCCCTTCCCCATACTTCTGCTCCATCCCCAGCCTGCATCCCACCTCCCATGTCCTGTGTCCTGCACCCAGCATCCTGCATCCTCCATCCTGCATCCCACATCACATCCCACATTCTACATCTCAGATTCACATCAGCAATGAGGACGACACGGAACTGCTCCATCACTGCCCTTTGCCCAAGACCTTCCTTCTTCAGCCGTCCCAGACTCCCCAAGTTGCCTCCATGCTACCTGCTGTCCTGGGCTGCCCAACTACTGTCCCTGGGAAGGGCCATCTTCAGAGGAGGCATCAGCTGTCACCAAGGGGCTGCACTCACCAGAACAGGCAGAGAGGGCAGAGGCGCGGTCCTATCCCTGCAGCAAAGAGATGTCCAAAGTCCAGCAAAATCAGAAATCCAGGCTCTGGGCTGAGCAACATGGCTGGACAGACTCTCACCAAGCGTTCCCCATCCACTCCCCACTTCTCATTCAGTGTCCTGCGTTGCGTGGTACTTTATAGCGAGGCAAAATGCCATAGGAAAGCTGGTTATAAAAAGCAAGAGCAATGACTGTGGTGGAGCCCATTTTGGAGCCAGCAAAAGCACCATCTGTTAAGGATTTATTACCATCCCATTTCCTAAAATTACTTTTTAATAACTTATCAAATGAAGGTACATTGAGGAGTGACTAAATAAGTATCAATCACCAGATGGGACGAACATGACTGCCTTGAGCCGTCCACAAAGAGCTCCTGTGAGGCTCTGCCTGCTCCCCAGGGCAGAGGCAGTCCCTCGAGCTCCCGGGGGATGGGGGCCACCGGGCACCCCACGAGCCCAGGGACCGTGCTGGCACAGTGGCTGGGCAGGCAGCTCTGCTCCCAGGAGCAAGGCAGGGGGCATGCACCCAGGGGAGCTGATGGCCTCGGAGGAACCTCCAGCTGCAGGGACAGAGCCACAGAATCGTAAACTCACTGAGGTTGGAAAAAGAGCTTTAAGATCATCAAATGCAACTGTATCCGTTGAGTATCCAACCATATCCATCCGTATCCAGCCCTAGGTCCATCCAGTCACTGGGGCCATGTGAGATGCTGAAACTATTGGACAAAAATCTCCAAATTTTTAAAGCTGACCAAAACGAACCCAACAGCTCCCTCCGACACCAGCAGAAAAAGCCGGCGATGAACTGTGTGAACTAACTTGTCCCAGATCTCTTCAGACCAGGCTGCAATTTCAACAGACAACCTGGGGCAGCAAAAAAGCACACAGGACACAGCCAGCTTTCCATAGGAAAAAAACCCTTTTATTTAACAATATATCAGGTTCCATCATGGCTCCATGGAGTTCAGATGCCACAGAGCTGGTTACCGATGCCGATGATATGCTACTGGGCGGGAGAGCCAGGGAGAAGGCAAAAGGAATCAAAAAGAGGAACATGACACCAAGAAAGAAAAGTCTGCAGCGCCGGGGAGCACGGCCGACGGGACCCCGATGCCCAGCACTGCCAGAGCCCTACCGGGAGCCAAGGACGATCAACCAGCGTGGGATTGCGGAGTCCCACTCTGGGATATGCCCCTGAAGCAGCCTGGGGACCAGCCACCCCCCGAAGAGGTCCTGGCACCGAGGGTCCTCATTCCCTCCGTGCCACAGCTGAAGCCCCAGCGTCCCCGTGCACCACCGAGCTGTGAGGTGCCCAAACTGCTCCTGCTGCCCACCAGCGGCGATTCCCAGCCCTTGGCCGAAGTCCCCATCCCACGTGCCCTGCACCGGCAGCGGGACCAGCTGCATCCGGGCTCCAAGTCCAAATCCACCTCTCAGAGGACGGACAAGAGAAATCCAGCAGCCCGGATGGTCCAGTGGTGCCAGCACCGTAGCAAGGGCAGCCAGGCACGGGGTTGGGGCAGCAGCCCCACGGCTGGTTGATCGCGCGATGCTGAGCCGCCCAGGAACGCTGGGACTTTCCCCACCTCGGGATGCGGGACCACGGCGAGGGTGCGGATGCGACACTGTGGGATGTAGATGTGGTCACAGCTCTGAAATGTGGGAGCGTGTGTGCTGGTGCGCAGCGCAGCCGGGACGGAGGGAGGGAGGACCAGCCCTGCTCCAGCACCTCCAACCCCCCCAGGGCAGCAGAGGCTGTGGCAGCCCCCAGTCACTCCCTGCTGATATAATGCGGATTCTCAGATAACTGCCCGGGCTCCTGTGGGCAACTGAAACTACAAGGAGCTTCCAGCTGCCTTCCAGCTGCCAGGCATGACGGTGACACCAGAGATGGCTTCAGTGGGTACGGCCACCTCCCTGAGGGCAGGGACCCTTGGCACAAAATGTGGGGGCTGCTGGAGAGGAGCGAGCCACCCCGAGCCAGGCACCAAGCAGAGATTGGGCTACGGGGTGCTTGTCATTGGCAACTGGAAAATAGGGATAACGGGCAAAAAGGATCTGCAACAAGAGCAGCTCCACAGGTCTGGAAAAGCGGATCAGGATCTCAGGATGCTGCACCGAGTTATACATCCTGAGGTTTGGGTGGTTTTTTGGTTAAAGATTACAAAAAGGAGATAAATTTGGTGCTCCTTTAGCTCACCCCATGTTACCAAGTCTCTTGCCCGTGACCAGGCCGGGGCTGAAAGCTCTGCCCAGACCCAGGGCAGCCAGAAACTCGCTGGGAATTAGCCAGGTCCAACCCTGTGGCGGGCACAGAGCCGGTGCTCCCGGCCTCGCTCTCTGCTTGGCGCCCGGCAGATCCTGCATTATATTGAGGGCACGGCCCCTACCCTGACCTGACCCCCCCCAGGGGCGGCCAAGCCCCTCCACAGCCATTCTGCCCGGTGGCACCTGCACACCAGCACAGCCCCACGGGGCAGCTCCAGGGCTGAGCACAGTATGACAATGTTTTACACCCGTTCTTGTGGTTTTTTTTCTTTTTTTTTTTTTTTTTTAGTTCTTGTTTGTTTTTCTAAGAAAAAGCAACCAGAAAATAATTCAGAGTTTATACAAAACATCTTTACATTATTTCTTCCAAAAAAGACTAGTATTTACACAAACAAAAGGAGGGGGGGGGACGGGAGGGGGAGGGGGCCAAAAAAAAAAAAAAAAAAAAAAAAAAAGAAAAAAACAACCAAACTTCAATGCTTTCAATGAAAAGAACCAAATGGACACACTCCATTTCAGGACCCAGCAGACCGAGGTGCTCAGCAAAAACCAAGAGTTCAGATTTCACCCTTTCTTCACATATTTACAAGGTTTCTCAGCTGCCCCCAGCAACAGGAGTGGAGCTGACGGGGCCGCGGAGCTGCAGCCCAGCTGGGGACAGCCACCATGCCAGGGGAGCCACCATGGGAAGCAACCCAGCGCCATCAGTTTGATTCTGGTACAACCCAAGGCCAGAATCTGCCCCTTCTCCTCCAAAACCAAACCAAAACTCAATCATGCCCCAACTGCCTCCTCAACGCCAGCTGCCGCTCCCTGGGCTGCGGGAAGAATCTCCCAGTTGATAAAGCATCTTCCACCGCCACCGTCACCGCTGCCACCACCGCCCAGCTGGGGCTGTGCCCATTTTGGGAACTGCAGGTCAGGACTTGGCAGATGGAAAAGGGCACCAGTGAGGGAAAGGGGGATTTTCTTTAAGACAACGTTTTCCGTGATTTTTGAAAGCAGACCCCAGTGCCCGGCAGGGAGCATAGGGTCCCAGCTGGGGTGGCTCCCGGCCCTTCAGCAGCAGCCCAGGGTGGGCAGTGCTGGCACAAATGCTGCGGAGAGGGGGCTGAAAGGTGCTGCACAGGGGGGCTGTGGCAGTGGGGGCCGGGGGAGCAGGGACGAGAGCCGGGCAGGGGGTGCACCGGCTGTGACTCTTCTCTCCCAGGGACAGTAGCTGGTTTTGGGCACAGGAAGCCATCCTCGCCTTGGGATGCTGAGGGCGGGAGGAGAGCCTGGGCAGCCTGCTCCTCTCCAGCGCAAACTCCTGCCTTTAAAAAAAAACAACAAACAAAAACCAACAATGCGACTCCAAGGGATGCTCCCATCCCACTGAGGACCACAGCCAAACCCCCAGCACAGCACCCGAGCTGCTGGGTTTCACTGTCCCCTGCTCTGCCCCTCCTGCCGCCCCTGCCCACTCCTCATCAAGGCACTTTTGCAGAGCAGCTCTCTCGCTCTTTGGGCACTTCCTAGCGCGGGTTTCGGGGCCCTGGCGACAGGTGAGGACAAACCGGGCCAGGCAGCCCCGTGCCACTGCAAACCTACCGCTGGCAGCATGGCGAGCCACCTTGGCAGAGCAGCACCACCTGCCCCACGCTTGCTCCCTGAGCAAAAGCAGCTACTTCTGAAAGGAAAAGAAAGCGAGGAAGGAGAGGGTGGCCGCCGGCCCCCTGGCTGGGACAGCCCGAGGACAGGCAGGTGGCACGACACCGTCAGCCCCACCACGCTCACTGGCATCACCTACAGCGCTGGTGGGTCCTCCTGGGAAGAGGGATCTGAGAATGATCCCACCAGAGGAGCGCAAGGCTCAACCCCTTCCAGTTTTGGGCAGGAGATGGGCAAGGCAAGGGCAGAGCGAGCCCAGGCTACGCGACCCCCGGGAGGGGGCACAGCGGGGGGATGTTCCTGTGCCGGGAGCACCGTGGGCAGGGGCAGGCGCTGCTGGGGGCCGGTCCCCAAAGGCAGGTCCCGCAGATGGACACCAGGTTGTCCTGGTAAATCAGGCGGGTGGAGAAGCCTTCGGCTCAGCTCCCAGCCAAGCCAAGCCTGGTGCCACGGCCAGCCCGAGGTACACCTCACCTCCCAGGGGCCTTCCAGCCTGGCACCCCCAGCCCCCCAGCAGGAGCTGCGGGTCGGGAACATTTGTTTTCCAGTTTTCCTTTCCAAGGACTGCCACCCGCAGCATCACCAGCCGGGGAATGGGACTGGGGGCTGCAGCTACCCTCTGCCCTTCCGCCCCCCTCCGCTTCAGTTCCAGCAGGCTCAGCCCCAGCCTGGTGGAACCCCTCAGTAAAGGCTTTTCTCTGCAGTGGGACCCCCTCGGAGGTCAGGAAGAGCTGCCGGGACAAGGCTGCTGCTCCGCATGGGGCAGGAGGAGCACCCGGACTCTCGCGCACTGAATGCTTCAGACATGGTATAGATATTTTTTTTTTTCTTTCTTTCTTTTTATAAAGAGACTAAAACAAGAGTCAACAGCTACGAACACAAAAGTTTAAAAGGGCAGCGGCGGGAGCAGCGGGGTCTGCCCCACGGCCGGCGGGCCGGTGTGCTGGAAGGAGGCGGCGGGCCGGAGTCCCGCCCGGAATTCACAAAAATAAAATTGTTACAAAAAATTAAAATAATTATAATAATAATAATAGTAGTAGTAGTAAATCGGGTTTGCCAGCTTCCTCCCTGCACAGTTGTCTGCATCTTGGCACCTAGGCAAAGCATCCTCCTCCTCCCCCCACGGCTGCTCACTCCTCCTTGGACCGCGGCTCCTCGCCACGGCCCCAGCGTCGGTCCAGGCTCCGGGACCCAAGTGGCGGCCGATGCGGCGCCAGGCACACGGGCACTTCACGCAAGGACATAGGGGTGACGAAGGGAAATCCCAAAATGAAAAGGGGAAGTGGAGTCTCCAGGTTTGCCGGCGGAGTCCAAGTGAGCACGGAAGGCACGGCACCCACCCCCTGGCCGGCCACAGTCTGGAGAAGAAGAGGAGGATGCTGAAGGCTCACCCTCGAGTCTCGGGATTACAAAAGCTGAGAACTACAAAACTAAATACAAAGGGGAGGATCAGCACACGAGCGTGCGAGCGAGCCATCCGCTCTCCAGCGCCGGACCCTGCTGCTCCCCGCGCCGTGCCGTGGGGTTCGTTTCGCTTCCTCCCTGCCGGCGCCAGACCGCCCGTGGGGAGACCCGGGGGGTGGCTGCCCCCCACACTCGGCACTCCCGTGCTCCTGCATCGGCGGCTTGCCCAGGCTGCTCCTCACACCTTGTAGTAAATGTTGGCTGGGCTCTGGGGGGGCATCTCCTGGACAATGTAGACGGGGTGCCCGTAGTCCCCGCTCACCTTCTCATAGTGTGGGCAGTAGTTGTTCTCTGTAGTCCGTAAGGGGATGATGATGTCGCTGGGCTCAGAGCCCGCGTTCCCGCTGCATTTCGGGCTGGCCAAGGTGCTGAGGGACAAGGCTGCAGCTCGCTGCTGCGTGTGCTTCCGGTGCCGCTTGCGGATCTTGATCAGGAGGACGACGAGGAAGATGATGATGAGGATGAAGATGACGCAGCCGGCACCGATCGCTGCAAAGACAGCCACCTTGGAGCTCAAGAAGCCGTCGCTGGGACCTTGGGTCTCCTGGCCGTCCTGGTTGACAGAGCCTGCAAGGCAAGGGGAGGCGGCGTCAGACCCTGGCAGGCAGCCTGCGCCCCTTCTCTGCAGGGGGCTCTGCGCAGCTGGTTCTGTGCTCCATCCACGCACAGATCACATCTGAGGGCAAGCCATCCACTGGAGCCCCTCTCTGCCCCCAAAGTCTGGTACAGCACCTTCCCCTGGTGCTGCCTGGGGAGGGGAGCAGCCTCTTCACCTCCAAGGGGACAGCAGCATTGCCCCACCTTCCCACTCCAGTTAGACCCACACATTCCATTCAGGCCAGCCCACAGGCACTGGGCAGGAACCCTGGGCACCCACAGAGGAGGGACCGTGCACCCTCTCCCCCACCCTATATTGCTGCTCCCCTTTCCCATCTCCCAGGCAATGGAGCAGAGCGCTGCTTGCGTCCGGGTGATGACCAGCTTGGACCCTGGGAGCCTTCGCTCTCCGCAACAGACCTGGATGCCCTGGTGAAAGTGGGTTCTGATACCCGGAGCCCCGTGATATCCGATTACTGACCCCCGAGCTGGGGAAGCCCCAGCCCCCCAAGGGGAGAGCACTTGGCTGGCCATGCCGGGCGAGAAGAAAGAGCAACTCTTCCCTACATCATCTGATTTCACTTTCCTCTCAGCAGGGTCAGGAACTCAGGAAATCACCTTCAAAGGGCTTTCACACTGGCTCAGCTCAAAAACTCGAGGACCTCACCTCCCCCAAGCCATCTCAGATGTACTCGGAAGAACAGATGGGCAGTGAGGAGGAGGAGGAGAGTGCTGAAACAGCACTTCCCTGCAAAGCTCCTGCCAGGACATACCGGAGCTGGGAAAACAAACCCGAGCTGCTCTGCATCGCAGCCTGGCTGTCTGCACCATGTCCCAAGCAGTCCATAGCCAGAAGGTGCAGGGCTGAGGTGAGGAGATGCTGTGAGCAGCGGGGTTGGCAGGAACAGGCGCAACGCTTATGGGAACCCATCTGGATCCTTGCTCTGGAGCCCCCAGTATCCCCAGCATCCATGTAACAAGCCCAGCTCACAGACGCTCTGCCGGCAGCAGCTGCCTGCCACCCTCCTAACCCTGCAGAGCCCCCATCCCTCTCCTGGGGTGTTGTCCCCAGCGAAACTCACCTGGCTTGCCGGGCTCCTCCACGGCAGGGACCTTGCTGCGTGGGCTCTGCGTGATGATTTTCACGGTGTTGTCGGACTCCTTGCTTGGCCGACTCGTTGTCAGCTGCTCTGGAATTACTGCATTCGGATCTGCAGAGAGGGAAGGGACGGATGAGAAGCCTCAATTCATCTTGGGACAACAGCAGCTCACCCCTCTGCCTAAAGAACAACTGCCCCCGAAATCCCAGCTGGCCCCCCTCCCGGGGCGCAAGGGAGGTGCAGGAGCAACTGGGGATGCCAAGAGCAGCAGAGCGAGGCTGAGCTACTTCAGGGCTTGTGGGCAGCAGCTTCCCCACCTGACCACCCCCCCCTCCCCACTTTTATGTTTTCTGAGTTCCCGTGCACAGGTTGGGGCAAATTTCTTGCACGGGCAGCAGGAGGAAGGGAAGGGAAGGCAGCCTGCCAAGGCTGTAGCACTGCTTCTTCTGTTTATTATAAATATTGGCCTCAAAATGAAAAAACAATAATGAAAAGCAGCCACCAGGAGCTGTGCATCCGAGTCGGGGGCCAAAATGAGCTGGGAGCATTGCTGGGGCTGGGAGGCACCAGGCAGCTGGGGATGGGAGGTGTCGCGGGGCCACCTCCAGACTCTGCCACAGCAGCACCATCGGCAGCAATGATGTCTGTCCCTTGGTGTTTGTCCCATCCCCACTGCTGACCAGTGTTCTCCCCACAGCATGGCAGCCACCACTGCTGAGAGCTGCAGGGACCACGCTGAGCCCAAGCACTAATGCCTGCCCAGCTCAAACCCCCCCTCAGGTGCCCAGCAAGTCCCAGGGGCATTTGCTGTGCCAACTCCCCCGCCGATGCACTTGCATGGTTCACGGGTCCCGCACTGCTCTAACTTCCCACCAGGACACAAACCAGGAGGTAACACAGAACAATTACTCCATTTTAATCCAATGCACAAAACATGTGCAAGCATTGGCTAAAGAAAAAAGGGAGGAAAAAAAATATCCAAAAATGAAATTCTGCTGAACTAATCCTGGGGGCCTCCCGGGCTCCCGGGACCAGCTGACCTGGCCTCTGTTTCTCCAGAACCCAGACCCCTTCCTAACCAGAGCAGGTCAGGGGTCCTGGTTCAGGGGCCGTTTTGCAGGGCGAAGGTGTTTCGGTGCCAGCAGACCCCAGGGCACAGAGGGACTCACCCTGCCCCACTTTCATGACAATCTTCATGGAGCGTGTCTGGCAGACCCCTCCTTCCCGGTTTTCCAGGCCATCCAGCGTCCCATTGGAAGTGGCTGTAAGAAAAGAGGGAACATTAGGCAGGGCTCCTGGGAGCTGCAAGGGCACTGCTGGGCAGGTCCCTGCTGTCCCCAGGCACTACGAGGGACCTGGCAGGAGCTTGGCACCTCTCAACATGGGGGCTCACTCCTGACCCCCCACTGTAGGCACCTTCTTCATGTCCCAGTCCGGAGCCCACCACAAGCGTTTAATACAGCGAGTTCTCATTTTCTGCACCCTCCAAAGATGTTTGCAGTGGTGAGGATGTGATCCCTCCAGCTTCCCCTTGCTGCCACATCCACACAAGTGAGCCATTCTCCGTGCCTGCACCCGCCTCTCCCCCTTTAATTCCTGGATAATTTCCTTTGCTCCTTGGTGTATAATAGGAACACATGCATATGCACAGTTTAAATTATACATATATAATTACACACTGTGCCTCAGTAAAGAATGTAAACTCAGAGCCCCAATGGGGTTGCGTGGCTTTAATTGCAGGGCAGAAGTCAGTTAAATTCACATTAACTTTTCGCTTTAGCCGGCACAGATTTTTAAGTCTTTCAAATCCTGTAGGAGCACAGGGAGTGCACATCTCCCACTGCCACCACGCAGGAAAGACCCCCCACCCACATGCCCGCCAAGGCTCTGCCACAGCATGGAAGGCTCAGGACAGGGTGGAACACACAAGGAAAAAAACCAAAACCAGCAGATTACAGGATTAAGCACCTAAATGGCAGATTCTGTTAAACACACTCAAAAACCTGGCTTCTGACCCCAAAAGAACCCAGGCCACTGGCTGCAGCAAGCTCCCCGATGATGCTGTGGTGAGCAGACTGGTGATGCGCCGGGCACAGGGCGGCTCTGGCACACAGCTGGCTCTTCCCACTCACCAGGGACGGTTCTCAAGCCGGTACCTCCCTCCATCAGGCCAACGCAAATCATCCCAGTGCCCCACTGAATCCAGGCATGGGGATTTATTCACCCAGGGAAGCAACAAAACCTGGGAGGAGCACAGCAATGGCATATGGCATGAGCAGGGCTCAGGAAAGGCGATGCAATGGAGAATCACGAAGCTACAGGGATAATTTTACAGACAAGGCAGTGAAATAAAGCAGGATTTGGCCAGCGCAGCGCAGCCAACACCTACCCCAAGCCTCAATGCCAAAACTCAGCCCTGGGTTTCAGGTTGCCTGTGCAGCCCAATTCCTGCCTCCAGCCCGCAAAAACCCTGGGTTTGGGGCAGGCGGGTGACTGGTGGTCAGTGGAGATGAATCCATTAGACCCTGCTGGGTGTTGGGGAGGTGATGGGAAGAGGCCGGGTTACGGTGCAAGGTCTTTCTTTTCCTTCTGCCCTCCCTTTACCACAGCAGGACCCCTGGGGCCTCGATGAGGACTCAGTGCTGGGCTATGCTGGCAAGTGAGCCTGGATCATGCCGGAATGCAGGCTCAAAGTCCATCGGCTCTGTCCAAACGCTTCTGTGCAATCAAGGCTCTCGTGTGAAACACCACCAAATGTTTTACTAATCAGAAAATCATTGGGTCGTTTGCTGAGGTATCACCTCTCCCGTGGCGGGGTTTCGCCTGCCAGCAGCTCCCTGGACGGAGCTAACATCCACGCATCTGGGATTCGCTGGCGGGTGTTTTGACAGGAGCACTGTCAGCACAAATCCCAGTGCAAACGCCTGGGAAAGCAGAGAAACGCCCCTTAACAGCACAAGCTCTGCTTAACCTGAACAGCAGGGGCCTGAGCTCAAACTCCCCATAAAATCACCTCATGGAGCCAACTCCGGCAGAAGGCACAGCAGCCCAGTTCTCCCAGGCCAGAGGCACTGGTTTGGGATTGAAATAAGCCGATACGTCCCAGCTCATGGCCCTGAAGCACTTGCATGAGCAGCTTCCCAGCTTCCTAGCAGCATGCCATGGGGTTGCTCCATCTCAAACAGAATTCACCCATTCACACTGCAACACAGCGCAGCAGGGGAAAACAGAGCAGTCTGTAAAAACCAGCGAGACCTCGTGAGGTCTTATTTTTAAGGTAACAACCTAGTTAGATCAGAACGATTTACAAAGTATGTCTCAAGTGTGAGGAACCAGGAGATACTGCAAAGGTGAAGCACATGGTAGTAACAGGAAAGAGCAGTTTGTCCAAAATGACGACGGAGACATTGCATTCAGATACGACAAAAATATTAAAGGTCCAAAGAGGACAGAGGAATGGCAGCTGGAGTCGCAGGGACGGACAAGAGGATGCAGCTGAGCATCCTTCCTCCCATGCCGCACACAGGACTTTGTTCAAGAAGCCTCTTCTTGTTCTGATCATAATGATGATGAGGGGAGAAAGCAGCTTTGAAAGGGAACAGCATGAAACAGTTATCTGAGGCAACATAAAAAGGGGCAGCTAAAAGGGTAAAACGCTTGCAAAAACCATGGCGATAGTCTCCAGTACAGCCTCTTGAAACAAGGACACACATTGCCACACTCTGTATAGATCCAAAATGGGCCAAAGCAAAGCAAAGCAAGATACTCCATACAGCTGGTCGGGCTTCCAAAAGTCAAAATCTCATCCAAACGGTTAAAAGAGTACAACTTCAGGTGGGTTTTATATAGACACACAGGACAGACTGATGTGTTGCTAAGCAGCAGGTCCAGAGGTGGGCAGGGGGCTGCGGCCAGGGGGTCCCCACTGACCCATGGGCACATGGGCAGGGGGCTGCGGCGACAGCACTTGCAGGCTTCTCCATCGTCCTCCACTGCAAGGTCAGAGATGGAGAGCTGATCCTCCCGTTCTGTTTCTGGCTTTCACAGGGTAAGATTCACCAGCAGAAGGCCAGACGATTTGGCCGGCACTGCTCAAGCAGAGACGTGCGATCCAGGAGGCACATGGTGAGCGGTGAGCCCAAAGCACCTGCGGTACTTGCTGCTGCACTCACGGGAGGGTGGCAGAGGCACCACTGATCCTCAACGGCAGATGAAATCCAGCATCAACAAATGGATGGTAACGCAGGGAAGAGAAATGTTAAATCCAGAGGCATGACAGTGGGCTGCAGTGAAAGGCGAGAGGCAGCCCTGAGCCTGGGAGGGATGGCTGCAGGGCAGGAGCATGATGCAGAGCTGTAAGATGATGAACAAAGACAGGCAGGGAGCTGGGGATAGCCAAGGGAATAGGACATGGCAGGTCTCGAACAATGGCCGTGATCTCCACACGCCGCGTTTGCAACGTGCGGTTCCACCACACCAGCGAGGCTCGATCTGGCCAGCCCCAGCAACACAGAGTGTACCGGAGCATTTTCCTGCCCCGCTTCCATTTGGGCGGGACTTAACAGTTTGGCTGCAGGACCAGGAGAGCAAAAGCAGCCTCTGGACAGATGACTTCTACTGAGGCTTAAAGAAAAGGCAGCTCCCAGCCCTGAGAGCTATTAGATGCCTTTGCCTTAATGAAGCATTAAGCCTCAGGCTGCTGAGTGATGAGGACTTAGCATTGATACCATTAACCATGTAATTGCTTGTCAGTTTAGAAGAGATGCTCAGCCTTCATGGAAGCACAGGCAAGACCTCCAATTGCTGGCACAACTCATCCCGGTCTTCAGGCATCAAAGCAGCAGAACACCAAGTCCCAGCCCGGTGACATGCAACCCATCTGGGACAGATGTCCCTGCGGGGAGGAGAGTCCCAACAACCCCATGTTTCTACCTTCAGCAGTGTGCTGTCCTCGCTGCGTCACACCCTGCCTGCCCACTGCTAGCACTCAGACTGTCACTGCAGCTTTTCTTCCTCCCCTAAAAATAATTCAAATGAGAACTTGGGTTTTGGCAGATGGGAGACTCTGGAAGTAATACCTGGCAGCAGATGAAGGCAAGGGTCTCTTAAATGGTCAGCTCTGGACAGAGCGAGACGTTTGGTTTCTCTTCTGGATTCCCTCTAGCAGGACTCCGTTATGATTTGGGCCCCAAAGCACAATTAAAGTGCTGAGACTGTAGCGAATCCAAGTCTCTTTCCTTTTATTATTCTTAATTACTCTTCCATCTGTGCACCACAGCCCTGCTCCAGACGCAGCCAGGCGCTGCGTGGATGCAGCCTGGACACCCTCCCCACAATCCCCCCTCACCCCCGGACCTGTCCAAGATTCACGTTTCCACCGCAGGGCTTTAGGCGGAGGCAGCAGCATCCCGCCGGCACCCACCGCCGCTCCCTGCCAGGGCTCCGGGTGCCCCCACAGCCTGAGCCCGATCCCGACCGACCCTGCCGAGGGGCAGCCGGTGCAGAGCAGCCACAGCTCAGCCAGGACACTCACAACAGGCTCGAAGACCCAGGTAAAGACCCAGGGATGGCCCTGAAGTTGTGCCTCACACATCCACGCTGCGCTCAGACACCGCACCAGCAGACCCTCACACGAATCCACAACCAGACTCTATTTAAAATGAAAATCTAGCTCACACCACCTTCCCTATCCACCAAGTCTTTCAAGTTGTTTTATGCACCCCCAGTACTGAGGGATGGGTGCTGCACTAGTACGAGCACCACGCTGGTATGGGTGGTGTACCAGTATGGGTGCTGCACTGGTGCCCAGCCTCATCCTGGGCATCAGGCTCCTTCCTCCCCCCGTCCTGGCCAGGGCTGGCACTCCGGGGGGGACCCATGGAGCCACTTCCAAGTCACCGAGCAGAGGCACCCGCCTGCTGCACCACACACAGCCACCCTGGGGGGCTTGGTGGCTGCCCCTTCTCCTCCTCTGCGGCTGAGCTGGGAGGCAGCACACAGCCTGTGCTGACGGTATCACCATTATTATTAATATTATTATTATTTCCTTGCTGGGCCCCGCTGAAGGGAGGCGAGCCCGCCGCTCCCCCCACACACACACCACCCCCGAGCCCTTTCCATCAGCTCCGGCACATTCGCTGGGTCAGCTGCCAGAGCAAGGGCAGGGGCTGCGCGGGGGGAGCCGAGCCCCACGCTGTCACGCTGCCAGCGAGGCCAGCAGCAGCCTTCCAGCCCAGAGGCAGCTGCAGCGGGAAGGGGCCCTAAAGCCCCAGAAATGCGTGTGCTAGCCAGCCCAGCCCTGTCCCGTTCCTAAACGGCTGCAGGAGGTGCAAGGCTAGGGTTTCACACACCCTCCCGGCTGCTCAAGAGCTGCTCCAGCCTCCCAGTCTGCTACAGAAAGAAAAAACACCCTGCGGGTGCTTGGGGTGCAGGGGCTGCCCCCTCCCCAGCTCACCGCCCCAGCATCAGAGGGCACTGCTGGGCTCATGCAGCCAGCCAGGACCACCAATGCCACAGTGACAACTGGGATTCTTCCGTCCCCCCACACCTATACTGGACAGGCAAAAGAGCCTGGTATTGCGGGCCAGCCTGCAGACAGCCCACACAGCCCCTGGACCTTTCTGCCCATCTCCAGTGGGCACCAGGAGACGACCACCGTGAACAGGGATCCTGCCTGCCTGGCAGCTGCCACCATCCCCTACTCCGTTACCCAAAGAAACCCTTCTGGCAGGAAAAACCTCTGCTCCGGGCTGCTCCACGCACGGCACTGGCTGCTGCCAAGGGGTGGGAAACACGCAGCGATCCTCAGAGCTGGGGGCAAGCACCACGACCTTCCCGCTCTGACCTTCCAAAGACCCAAACCAAAGTTTCAGAAGCAACACCCTCCCTGTTCACTATCTGGATCCTCCTCTTTGCTCCTCAGGGTTTACTGTCTCAAGGTCCCAAAACCACAAATCACTCAGAGAAATATGTGGGTGTTTGCTAGAAAACAGCCCATCCCAGGGCTGCTGGGGTTTCCAAGCACCAAGCCCTCCTCATGTCACAGCAATCCGTACCAGGTTCCCTCCGCCTGCAGCACGGCAGCTCTTGAGGTCAAGGAAACAGCACGGAAGGGACACAGAGCTCGTGTCCTCCCCTCCCACAGGGATGAACAGGGGTCCTGGCACATTGCGCCCACGGAACCGAGTGTTGACCACTGCAGGCTGCTGGAGAAGCAGCAGCAGGACCCACACCAGTGCCCACTGGGTGGTGGCATGCCAAGGTTCATGGCCACACTGTTCCTCTGGCACAGCCATGAAGCCTTCCACCGCTACAGACCGCTTCATGGGCGCAGGCAGATTGCCTCCACAGCCCCCTCCAGCCCACGGCTCCATTTTTGCTGATGGCCTCAAGACCCTGGAGCAGCAGGGAGCTGCGAGCAGAAGTGGCTCTTAGGGCTCAGCCGGCATGGCCGGAGCCGCCGCAGCGCAGCACACTCCCAACCCACCTCCTGCGGGCGCAGCTGCACCAGCCCATCTGCCAGCGTACACCCACGCTGAGCAGGGTGCGGGGCTGGAGGGGCACACGGCAAACCCAGTTACAAAGGTCCCATTTATGGCTGTGGGTTTTGCCAGGGATTTTGGTTCCTTGAAGTGCCACAACCTTCTGGGAAGCCCTGGAGCACCCAAGTGCGGCTGGAGAGGAGGAGGATGCTAACACCCACCAGCACTGCGCACTCAGTCCTGGAACCGCCTGGCTAAATAAATAGATGTTATATATAAAAACAACATGACTCACGCTGCACGGGGGAGGGAAATGCCAGCATCCATCCCACAGCCTTGGACTGAGCCCTTCCGTCAAGGGGGAGCAAGCAGCTATGGCCAAGCCCTGGTGGGTCTCCAAAGCAAGGCATGAGGAAACAACCTCGTGGTGCCGATTCAGGCTGAATTTACTATAGTATTTATTTTGTGTTGTTGCAAAACCCTACAGATTTTTGCTGCTGAAGGGAGAACCTGGTGTGCTGCTCTGGTCCTCTCCTGCCATCCAGGGCCAAGGCACAGCAGAGGAACCCAGGGCTTCACCTCCATCCTCCCCAAGCATGTGGCAAGGTGGGGACACACGGTGTGACTGCAGAAGACAGACCACTTGTCACACACCCTGGGGAAACCAGACATCCCAGCCCACGCTTGCTGCTCCAGCAAACACACCTTCATGTGAAAAATCACCAAGTTCAAACACACTTCTGGAAACAGGACTGAAAATGACAGCACTGGGTCTAGCTGGGATGGAGTCGTCCTTCTCCTGGCCAGGGTCAGCTGCCCAGAAAGATAAATAAAATTACTAAATTAGCCCCATCCCTTGTAAAAAACAGCAGCTACATTTGCGAAGGGCAGGGTCCAGCAGCACCAGCCAAGTTAAAGGAGTGTCAGGAGGGAGGACACCACACACCCACACTCATCCTCGTGTGCTACAGCACCACTGCCACACCAAAGCACTGCTTTGGGACTGTCAAGGGTGCTTCCCTGGGGTGACAGAACAAACCTTGAAGCACTACATAGAAAAAAAGACACTTTAACACAAGTAATGCTTAAATAAAACCCCTGATTTCTCATTAAAACAGCTTTCCGATGGAAAAAAAATATAGCCAACCCTAATTAGCATCATAATTAAGAGTCACAGCTCCATTGCACTTCTTGGTTACAAGACCACTGCTTGCTTGCAAGCCCTTTCGCACCAACGCTGCTGAGACATCCGCGCAGACAAAGTGTGCAAGCTCCCAGTGTCCCCATCCCATGCCGGGGAGCACACACAGCCTCGCTCCCCACACAGCTTGGAGGGGGACCAGGGCGCTCAATAAAGCCTTTGCCTGCAGGTCTACCCACCCCCTTCCAAAAAAAAAGAGCGTCAGTGGAAGAGAAAGATTATTTGCACAGTTTCTGCAGTAGCCCTAAGCAACTGCTTACAGGTCAGAAAAAAAGTGCCATGTAATTCTCCACCTGATGCTCTGCCAGAGTCATTTGTGGGCCCCGCTGGGAGCAGGAGAGGAGGAAAGCACTTACTGCATTTTAACAGGGTGTAAATCTCTTCAGTTAGGTAGCAAAACATCTGCGACCCTGACTGAGGAATCTGTTGTGACGGGGATGGAGAGGGACACGCAGGGGGACAGTGCCACCCCCCCCATCGTCAAGGCCAATGCCAAACACCAGCTCCTCACATGTGAGATGCGGCACGGAGGTGGGCAGTGGCTGCAGCAACAGCTCAGCCTAGGCTACACCCTCGCTGCCCGGGTGCCGGAATGGAGGCGGCTCAGAGAAAAATCAAAGTTATCAGGGACCAGGGAGGCTGATCCACGTGCAAATCTTCTGCAAGTTCAAGCTGCCTGAGAGAGCATGGGGAGCCGAGGAGGTGCAGGGCAGTGGGGAGGGACAGACAGGAGCTCAGGGTGTGCTGTGGGACAGCTGGGAGGAAACCCTACTGCAATTAAAGGTAAGCTTTGCATAAGCATCGGGAATCTGCCGGCAGCAGGGAAGTTCACATTGGTGCAACTCCTGGCTCAGAGTTGCAAATAACCCCACAGCTGGGAATGGAGTCAGCGCAGGCACTGCTCCTGCCAGGGGAGCGGCCGTGCTGCCACGCACCCACCGGTGCAGCACCCGCTCAGGGACTGAGCCCGGCTGGGAGCAGGATCCCCCTCGGCTCACATCCCACAGCAGCGAGGAGGGGCTCGCCGGACACCTCTGCACAGCAGTGCCCACAGCTCCCCGGGCAGCAAGCACGGCAGCACCCACGCTGCCCTAGCCAGAGGGCACCAGCTGCAGAGCTGACACATCGCCCTCGGGTCCCAGCAAGACCCCAGCAGGTGGTCTCAGCCCTCTGCTCCAGGAGGACACCAGCACGTGGACCTAATGGTCTCCAGCAACACTCTGACTTACGGGATTCGGACATTTCCAACATATGCTAAATAAAGCCGACTATCCACATGAGGACTTGCCCCCTCACTGAGTAAAGGCTGGAGGAAGGGGCCTCTCTGCCCCCCAGGTCATGGCTGCCCCCCCCTGCAGAGCAGTGAGCAGCCACCCCCAGACCCCACTGCTCCCCGCCAGCCCACCACAGCTGGCTCTCAATTAGCTGTGTTAACACCAACTCCATGCTGCCAGGTGGGATCAAAGAGCACAGTCATTACACAGCAGCAGCAGAAAAACCATCATTCCTAGGGCAAAGAAACTTCAAATGGCAGTAAAACCAATTCTCCCCAGAAAGGCAGGCTCTTAAAGGTGCCGCACGCAACCTGGGCAGCCCTCCCCAGCACAGCCAGCCTGTCGAGTGGCATTCAAAACACCCGTCATGAGAAATCAGGGATGGAGAAGGACTGCGCATTGCAATTCCTTAACGCCAAACCCGCTTGTACCCTGCACGTCTCACAGTCCAAGCGTGGTGATGCTTTTTGGAGCCCCCAGCATGCTCTTGGTCCCAAGAGGCAGCATCCTCCGCCGCGCTGGCACAGCCCAGTGATTGCCCAGCAGCCCAGCACACGATGCAGCCTTTCACACCGGGGCAGAGCTGTGGAGGTGCCTGCAAGCATCTTCCCAGCACCTGGGCAGCAAGAAAGCACCGTAGGTATGGGCACAGCAGAGCACAGCGGGCACCCCAGGGGAAAAGCTCAGGTCTCTACTGGAAGTTTAGTTCAAAGGAAGCCAACTTTTAATCTCTTCCAGCATTACAGAGGAAGCCCTCGGAGATGACCATCGCTAAAGAGCAGGGTCCCCATGGTCTGTGCGCCTGCAGCTCCAGGAGGTTCCCTGGGGTCCCTGTATCCCGCCGTTGCAGAGGTGCTGGGGGAAGCAGGGGCTGGAAGAGGAGGAAGGGGACAGGGGCAGGGGTACAACCATGGTAATGCACCATGAAACCGAACAGACTGTTTTAGCGCTGGCCCCCCACCACAGATGCAAGGGGAGCAACTTTGTGGGGGGGACAGGACACAGACGGAGGCACCCTACACCAGCAACGTGGAGAGGCGATGCACGGGTGCCAGCTGGATGTCACCTCCTTGCTGCCATCGCCCAGGCTGCGTGTCACCTCTGCACGTCACCTCAGTTTTCAGGAGCACTGAGGAGTTAAATACGTTTTATTTTCTGCTAATGGGTCGTGTCAGAGTTAAAGAGACACCCTTGGAAATCATTTCTCCTGGGGAAGAGCATCCTGGGATGCAGGCAGCCCACTCCCCAGCCAGACACAGCCCGGTGGCTGGCTCCCTGCAGCCGGCAGATCCCTTGTCCACGCCGGAGCTGCGGGCAGCTGCCTGCCGGGTACAGGCAGGGGCCGGGCTGCCCAGCAGCCAGAGAGTTAAGTGGGCACCGGCACCCCGGCCTCGGTCTTTGTTGCAGGCAGGGCCCCCCTCTCCCTGGCCCAGGAGCTGATCAAAGCGCTGGGTATTTACCTCCTGGCCGGGTGCGGGACACTGGCCCTTTCTGATAGCGCTTTTCATCCCTATTAGAGCCGTGAAAGGCTGAGCTATGAGATCAGCTGCCAGGGGCTGTCCGGGGACAGCGCTGAGCCGAAAAGGTCAGGAGGGAGGAGGAGAAGAGAAAAGAGGCAGAGGCTTAAGGGACAGGGCTCAACAAAATCGCATTTACTGTGGTCACGGTCTTCAGACAAGCCTCCAAGACAAGGAACCGCGTGTTGTCTAAGGGCCATTATTTGGGTTTGACATGTCCAGCGCCCGGGCTTTGAAGTTGGGAGTGGGACACCGTTAGAGACCCGTTTGTCTACAGTGCAAGCCCGCCGGCTCCCACACAGCATCTCCCACGGGCAGAGGGTCTCATCCACCCTCAGCCACCAGCTCCCAGCAGGACAGGGACAGAAGAGGAAAGCCAGCCCCCAAACCCAAATGGTTACGCCACCAGGATGGCTTTGCTTTGCCCAGGCTTTCTGTGTTGCCGCAGGTATATTGCAAGCTGTTGGGATGAGGATGCGTGCATCCACAGAGCACCAGCCCATTTGGGTGAAGAATGAGGAAGCAGGTTAATTTGGTTTTTATCAGCAGAAGTTCATAGCTCTCATCACAGCATCAAACGGCACTTTTGCTTTCAACTCATCTTCACCAAACAAGTTGTGGGACGGAAGATGAGGAGCACATGAAAGTGGCCACATTCAAATGCAATCAGCAAAGAAAGCCAGCAAAGAGCTGGCAGGCTGACAAACCGCCCTGGGGGGCTGCGCCTGGCCCCCCCCCCAGCACAGCACCCATCGGGTATGGGCAGCCAGCACGGCACTCATCAGGGAAGAAGGAACCAGGAGGAAATGATTAAATACCAAGGGCTGCAGAAAAGAAGCTCAAGTGGCTCCGCAGCCACTCTCACACATGCTGGCGTGAGCTAAAGTCTTCCCAAACAGCTATTTCGGAAGCTGGAGGAGCACAGCCAGAAAAGCAAGTATGGCAACATGTCCCAAAGAAAAAAAAAAAAAAAAAAAAAAGAGGATGATTTTGGCAGTTGGCAGCACATAGGTGACCCTTTTCTCCACACTGAAGTGCAAGCTGTAGAAAAATGCTGATGCAGGAAGGTCCAGGGACAAAGCCCACATCGCAGACGCAGCAATGGTTTACAACAAATAATTCTTGCCAGGTTAAGTCTAATTGCATCTAAAAACAGAAATGCAAGACAAGAGGTTTAAAGAAACAGGGTAATATATCTGGTCTCACTGAATCCTGCTGCCAAAAAGCATTAGATTGGATTACGAACATTATTACATCAAAAATGGATTGAAGGGCTTAAAGACTAACAATAAACAGCGAATGTATTAGATTTATGGGGCAAACATGTACCAGGGCCTCACTTTTACTTCAGCGTTTTCATCAAACGAGGTCTCCTTGCCTTAAACAGGCTCCCAGGAGAGGAGAGGCACTGCGGCCATGACCAGGGACCTGGCAGAGGGGTGGGCAAGAGATCCCATCTGGAAAACCATCACAGCACTGGCTGGCCAAGGCACTGCCCATCACATCTGCAAACAGCTGCCTGGAAAGGCTTTGCTTGAGGGTCTGCGCTCTCCATGGCACCAGTGCCTCCCAGCCACCAAACCAAACGAACTGGAGACCCATGCCCAGGGATGAAGCCAGCACTGGGCTGAGGAGCAGCTCGTGGCACAGCACAGACAGGGCACGGCCATGCCGCATCCACAGCTCCTGCGTGGTTGGGAGCGCAGGCAGCTCCTCCTCACGCCGCCCGCCCGCTGCCAGGACAGCAGGATTAATGCATCTCTATCTAGGCACCTCATTACCAGAGATAGTAAAACTGGAGCAAGTTCAAAGAGTAGCAGCAAATGCAATTAAGAGCTGGAGTGAATTAGGAGGGGAGGTGGAGAGAGCCAAACCGGCATGGCTGGCTAAGCTGGGGGGCGGGGGGGGGGGGAGCCTGGAGCTGCCCACCAGCATCCCAGAAGCATAGACCATAGACACCAGGGACGGGGGGAAGGCTACTTGAGTGGGACACAGACAACCAAGGAAGCAGAGAGAATCATCAGAAATTGGTAAAAACCAAAGCTGAGGAGAAATGTTGGCACGGTCAGGCTCTCAGAGCTGGGGCAGATGACCTGCAGGCACAAAGCTGGACCCCCAGCCCACCTCTAGGACAGCACCTTCCCAAAACAGCCTTCAGTTTTCATCTTCCCATTGCCTTTTGCTCCTGCTAGCCCAAAAAGCAATGGGACAAATAATTTTTAAGCACTTGGACACATTCTTCCTTCCCATTTCAGCCATTCACAAGCAACCAGCTTCTCTACCAGTTCTGCAGGGGCAAAGGGAGGAGCGATCACACGCCTGCTGATGAGCCAAAAGCACCTTCTGCCTCAATGAGGACGGTGCGAGCGATCCAGCCCTCCTTGCTGGCCCAGGGAATGGCAGCAGCACTCTCATCCACACACAGCTCTGCAAGTATAAGCCACCCTGGGGTCCCCAACGACCTTTCCAGCAGCCTGCCCGCAGCTTTGTGCTTGGCCAAGAACCCCCAAAAGGACTTTCTTTTGGGGCAAAAAGCAAGAATTCATTCCAGGAGCTACCACATCTTGTTCTTTATAAAAAGGCTTAGGAAGAAGCATCACCTTCCCCTGCCCAGCCCTGGGAGAAAAGACGCTTTTAATGAAAGCCTGGGGCTGGCGCGGGGGAGCCCAGTGCAAGGCTTCGGAGAGGACGGGGAGAGGTTACGTTCTCTTTCAAAAGCTTTTTTCATTGTTAAGCCCAGGGCTGGGGCTGTGTCCCTCCATGATAAAAGTGGCCCCAAACAAAGCTTGGCATATCCAAGGCGAAGGCGGGGAGCAGCCCTGAATGGGGAGGGACCCCAGGAAGCCCCCTGGCTCTGGCAGAGAGGCTTTCCAGCCGCCTGGGGAAGGTGGGGGCCAAGCGGCACACGTCCTGCTGCTGCCCTGCTCCCCTCTGCTTCAGCATCGCTTCCCCAGCTTAGGGCCGCCAGCAAATGAAAAAGAAGAAAAAAAATCTTTTGTGTGTCACAGCAAAGCTTGGGGAGAGGGAGGGGAAGGGGAAAAAAAAAAAAAAAAGGGAAAAAAAAAAAGAAGAAAAAAAAAGACAACACGTGGGTGGTCTGCTCAGGAGACTTTTGACTTTGTTTTTTTGGCTATTTTATTTCTTGGCAGAAAGAGCTCCTGGGGCTACTCAACAGAGGGTACAGCCAGATCACAGGAGCATCCTCAGCCCACCCAGGGGCCAAAGTTCAGCTGGCAGCGGCTGCTGGCTCCCAGCACTGAGGGGGCTCGCATCAAAGCGCAGAGGAGTCAAGAGAAATTAAAGTCAGAAACGGTCCATGGAGGGGGCAGAGGGCACTGCCGGCTGCCGGAGAAAGGGGGGACCCCACAGGGATGCTCTGAGCACCCCACTCACTGCATCTCTACTCCAGCCCTAGTCAGGCTCCAAGATGCTGCAATGGGAGACTAGGATGGGGAAATAAAAAGATAAATGGGATTTTATGGCCATCTCTTGGGAGATCCTCCCGCCTTGGGAAGAAAGCAGGATTGCATTACACATATAGAAAAAACTTCTAGATACGGGAGAAGATCCACATTGCTAGTAGCAGAGTCATAAAAAAAAGATTGGGCAAAAATGCAACGCATTTAAAAGCCTCAGCCAAACCTCCGACGGGATGTGCAGCTGAGATTTTGCAAGCTGCGCCATGCCGGCAAGCCAGCACGGCGGAGCTTGCAAAATCCTGGCTGTGCATCCCGTCGGAGCTGCAACAAGCCGGAGCAATGGTGACCCAGGTGTGCTGGCAGCGCTGGCCAGGAGCTGGCACCAGCTCAAAGCCATGGGGGCTCTTGGGGAGCCCCGTTTGTACTCGGCAGCGTGCCGTCGGCCGCTTGTGGAAACGCCACTAAAAGCTACAGGAGGTTGATTTAACTTAAGCAAGAGCTTTCATGTGAAATGCAAAGCAGCTCCTTAAAACTTGTGCAATTCAGAGCCTGGTAAATCCTCCTGCCTGCTATGCCTGCACCTCCCTGCCGGACTGCGTTGCAACACAATGGACCCCACATTTCTCCACCCCGGCACTTCATTAGGCTCCTGAGCTTGTTTTGGGGAATCTATTTGTCTTTGGAGACTATTTGCAGCCTGAGGGTCCCACAGGATGTAGCGTGGGGGCGTGAGGTGGGACTCTGCTTTCAGCCCTTGTTGCTGCTTGAACTTGACCCCTAAGCACAGAGGAGCCACTGACCGAGTGCTTCAAGATGTTTGCCTGACATACAAAAGGCAGACTCACGGCTGTGCTCTTAGCCCCTTCTCCCCCCTCTTTGCCCACACTGCAGGGAAAGCTTTGCCTCAGCTGAGGGACAGCAGACGGACTGACCTTTTGGGTCCCAGAGCCACCAGGCTGGTACCAGCCACAGCTACTCACGGTGAGGGAGACAGGAGCCTGCCGAGGAGCTATGCCAGGGCTTTTGGCATCCCCAGCCCATCCCCGGGGCACCTGGGCTTGCAGCCAGGGTTTTCCTGCACCCCCGACAGCTGCAAAGCTGGTGACCCCACCTGTGCCCCCCAAGTGACACTGGATAGACGGCCTCAGATCCGGGCAGCAAGGATGACCAAGTGATGGCAGCTCTCGAGAGAGACCGGCCCCGTCAAACAGTGACTCAGCCCTGTGCAGCCCGCGGTCTCTGCTGGCACCACCACCATGCTGAGCCGGCTGAGTGGGTTGTTGCACCAGGTCCTCCCCACCCATCACCCCTCCTACAGACACGTGGTGCCAGGCGCAGGCAACCAGAAACCCCTGCCAGCCCCTTTGTCACTACCCTGCACTCAGCCACACGCTAAGAAGCACTAAGCAAAATTTACCACAAAGGAAGCAAGGGTGGGCTCAGGGCTGACCTGCCGGAGCACATCCCGGCTGCTTTCTGTGCACCGGGTTTGCTCAAATCACCACAGCACCGTGCTACGACAGAGCACCTCCTGCCCCCCGCTGCCCACAACATCCTCGCCACCCCTCCGAGGGTGAAGATTTCGGGCTAAAAATACATTGTTTACCGACTGGAAAGCACCAGCTCCCACAGCTCAGCGCTCACCTCCCACGTGGGCAGCTGACCTCTGCACCCAGCCGCCTGCCGGCGAGCCCACGGCATGTGACGGCCAGGGGAGAGATGAGCCGCATGGCCACCGTGCCCTTTGCCGGTTGCTCCGCCGCGGGTTCACACGCGATGTGCTGAGCGAGGCTGAGAAGATGAGCCAGGGAAGCGCGAGCTGGCAGGCACTGCCCAGCCCAGTGCTGCCGAGGGACGGCCGAGCTCCCCGGTGTCCTCCCTCCATCTGCACCGGAGCTGGCACAGGCAGAGACATCCCTGGGCAATGGTCCCCTGCACACTCGGACCACCGGCTCCAAGAAAATCCAGCCCTCCTTCCCTCTCCACTCCATAAAGCCATGGTATTCCAAGAAACAAGAGGAACAGGCCAGTGTGCAGAATTTTACAGCCATTTAGACCACAGCAAGCACTGAGCACCGCCGGTGGCTTCCCAGGGAGGAGGACGAGCATCTCCTCAGACACCGCTCCTCCTGATCCTGACTGATCCCACCAGGAGCTCCCCAGATGCAGGGCAAAGCCCTGCAAGAAATGCCCTGCAACACCTCCAGCAAAGACGGCAGCGAAAATGAAGCTCCGGGTGTGATGGTGCTCCAGACACAGGCTGCCCCTCCTTGCCAGGGCTGACCCCGGCCGGGGGGCATGCTCCTGCTCCCGCTCCCGGCTGCAGGCAGGGCAGGGGACACAGCACTGCAGCCAGATACGGGCTGGTGACCCGCTTGGCCAGTGACACATTCCTCCCCTTTCTCCCATCCAGCAGGAAATATTTTCCGTACGTGTCAGCTCTCTGCACTGGCCAAGTTGTGAACAAGCGCCTGGCGACACTCTCCAGGCCCCCACGGCCCCCCTGAGCCAGGGACGGCAGTGAGGAAGAGGAGGGCGACTCACATGTGATGAAGTAATCCTGCTGCCGCTTGAACTCCAGGCCCATGTAGTTGGGGCTGAACTCCTGAAACTTGATGGTGAAGCGGATCTCCTGCTCCGGCCGATTGCACGTCACTAGCACGTTGGGGTCCATGACGGTGCTGCAGGCATCTGCCTGGTCTTTCTTTACCAGGTACAGCTTGTAGTACTCGTAAGGCTTGGACGGCTCTGCCTTGGGGCAGATAATGTCCAGTTTATCCCCAATCTCCGGGTAGATGACCAGCCCCTTCCCAGTCATGAACCTGGAAGAGAGGAGGGCGAGAGGTTAGCCACACAGCGGAGCCCGTCCCACCCCGTGCAGAGCCCCACTCTCACACCATTTATGTCATGCTTAAACTCCACCGCTTTCCCTCTGCAGGATGTTTTCTGACACCAGAATAAAGTCCTCCTCTTCCTTCACCACCGCTGCACACGCAAGGAGCCAGATCAGGCTCCCACCGACAAAAACAGGGGCCTGCTTGGCTCGGTGCCACTCCCCAGCCCTCCCACCACAACAAGGGCGAGCGCCCTTCCCAGCCCCAAGCCTGGCACCCGAAAGGGAATGGAGTCTTCCCACAAAGGGCTGTGGAGCGGGCTGGAGACGTCGTGGCTCTGCCCGACGGCCAGGCAAGGAGCTTCCTGCAGGGACAGGCAATAATTAGGTATGGGGAGAAGTCCTGACAATGGGGTGCAGGGAGGGATCCCTTCCACGCCCCGGCTCCCCGAGGAACTCCTGTCCTTAAATGGAAGGGAGGGAAGCATCCTGCAGGACAACTTCCACCAAGCCAGGCTCAACAGCGTGCCCAGGAGCGTGGGAGGACCGGATGGAGAGGAGCAAGGAGGGAGGAAAGCTATTTGGGGCTGGAAGGCAGGGCATTGCAAAGGGAAGGAAGGCAATATGCTGATAATTAGCATTCAGATTTCATTATTGTGGAGCAACACTCTGATTTTATTTTTTTTTCAGTGTGAAGTAGAGGATTAGGGCAACAAGGAGGGAAGCAGCAGATCATCTACTTTGATGTAGGCAACGTAGCACGTTCTTGATGGAAGATAAGGTTGAATGGATGCTCCCGCAGAGTTATCTCTCCTGCAACTCCCTCATGTAATTTGGGCACGGCGAAAACCGAAGCATGTGTTTTGGCAGGCTGCACATCCGCGGCTTTCCCTTCCCGCTCTCAGACATGGCCGGGCCCTGCCCCATCCCACCCTGGCACTTGGATGGGGGGACAGGACAGCTTCTCCACCAGCCAGCTGTGCCGGCTGGGGCTGCAGGCACCACAGAAGGAAGATCAAATACACAGGACCAACCTGCTCCGTGGCTCTGGTACAAGTCTTAGCAAGAAGCCACAGAGCTGACACCAGCGCTGAGCAGCCCAGGCTCCAGGCCTCTGGCTGCAGGAGCCCCGGCAGCTCTGCACGCCAGCCGGCCAGGCTGGGAGCAGGCAGGCACAGCCTGAGCCCACGCACACCCCGATGCCCTTGGCAATGGCTCCAGAGATCGGTGCCAGCTGTAACAGCGGGAGGGATGGGCAGGACGGACAGACAGACAGACATTGACTGCCCCTCTCCGTCAGCTCGTCGGGTCGGAGGGGGCAGCCGCAGCAGAGGAGGCAAGGCAGAGGGGCAGTGGGTATGATCCCCCTCAACCATGAGCTGAGTTCAGGTGGGTTATCTGCCCCATGCCTGGCTGCGGCTCTGCCCCCTCCACCACGCCGGCTCCGGCGGTACCCAAAGCAGCACCACGGGGCATCGGGCACGGCGGGGACAGTCGGGATCATCCTAAACCCAGCACCGCCGGCAGAGTGGCTGTGCCTTTGCCACGCAAGCTTGTGGGAGTGATTAAGTTTTGTAAAAATCGTGACTTCTGGAAGGAGGCGACGCAGCAGCCTGATGGAAGAGCAGGAAACTCGGTGCAGGTGGGATGCTGCAGCGTGCTGCTGGCACGGAGGAGCCCGGCTCCGATCCCGGCGCTGCCGGCAGGTGAGCCACGCACTTTGCCTGAATGCTACCAAGTAGGTCAGCTGGCCCCTGGCCAGCACACGGCTTCCAAAGCCTTGGGAGCGATAAAGGCTTCCCCCACCCACAGCCGGAGCCCTGACGCAATCCCAGGAGCCGTGCAGCAGGAGATGCAAAGGAGCCCCTGCCCCTCCCTCCCCACCCCGCGCCAGCCCGCAGACATGCGGCACAAGTGCACACTTGCACGCTCGCTCACGGGTTCCCACCCTGAGAGGCAGCTGGATCCCACATTCGTTTCTCCACGGCTGGGCTGAGTCAGAGGTTCTGGCACAGGACTCCCAAGTGACTCAAATTCCCTCCTCCAGCCCCTCCTGCCAGCTCCCTCCTGCCCAGAAGATGCCAAACAGGAAGCCACAAACAAGTCAAGCAGATGTCTTGCAACGCCGGAGCAGGAGGAGAAGGCTCCTATCCATCCACCATCTCCATACCAGCAGGACCTATCACACCTCCTTGGCCAAAGCCTTGCCCAACACCTGCAAACCAACCAGTCCACGCGACACCAGCCTGCGCTGACGGCATGGCTGGCTGGCACCAGGTCAAGCTGAGTTTTAACCAGGGGAGAGGCCATAAAGCAATCAAGGCAGTTGAGAACATCCCAGCACCACATCCTGCTGGCACTCCTTCATCCTAGAAAACTCAGAAAGGTGGCCTATGGTTATTTGTTTCAAGGATAAAATGACGAGACGCATTTCTTCTACGAACACTCAGTCTCCGCTTCGGAAGCACACAGCTTCTGCCTGGGAATCAGCCCAGGAACCTCTTCCAGATCTCCCAACACCAACACCAAGCAAGACAGACTACCAGCCAAAGCCGACAGCCCTTCACGGCACACAGCTGCAATGCTGCACGGGGCTTTTTGGGGTGGTCCTCCCACCACTGCGCCCCCTCAGCTGCACACCTGCCCGCACACATGTCTTTTACCCTTTGCACCTCCGATTTCCCTGATTTTTTTCTCCTCCATTTCCCCCTTAGCGTCCTCCCTCTCCTCTCTACAAGTAGGGCTCTTTCCCAGCTGACAGTCCAGGCAGCATAAGCGGTGGAGATAAACCCCCAACGCATATGCCTTCGAAACCCCTCTCGCTGCTCTTTGGGCTCTTAACCACACATGGAGGTTTCCCTTTTCCCCCCCCCAAAAAAAAATCTGCTTTGTCACAAGCAACAGCTTATGATGACCATCCTAGGGAAGACTGACAACAGTTCCCATCACACAAGAATCCGTCTCTCCAGGAAATTCTCCTTTAAAATACAGAAGGTGAAAAGCAACATTTATCGCAAGAACAGCAGAGGAAATAAAAGCACCCAAAAATTGTCACAAGTTGCCTGTACGCAGTATTACAGCAAGTTCCGAGCATGAGAAATTTTACTTCAGAAGGACCATTGAAGGCAAAAAAGAATTACAGTCTTGACTTGTCTTTACAAGGACACATCTTCAAATTTATCTTAACTGGGAGGAATGAACAGATCTCCTTTTAAATTAATAGGGAAATTCATCGTGCCCTCAGAGTACACACTGTAATTTCAGGGCGGGGGGGCAGGATCTGCTGTATCCTCCACACATTACAGTTTGATTTCCCCGTTTTAAGGTGCGGAGGGGGAAAGAAAGAAAAAATAAAAATTCAAATCAACCTTAATGCTGAAACTAAGACTGACACCCGTACAAAAACAGGCCGCGGGACACAGCCCCAGACACACACTCTATTAGACAACTCGAATCCAGGTCCAGCAGCGTGGCAGGGCACCAAGGACAACCTGCTGCTCCAAGCAGTAACCTCCCAAAACCCCAGTTTCTGATCCCATTCCTGGGACACGAGCAGCTCCCTGCCCACCACCTGCCCCAGCAAGCCCCTGCCCGGCCTGCCCCATGCAATGGGATGCACAGTGACCCACCACCAGTGGCTGCTCAGCACTTTCAGGGCTAATCCTGCATGGCATGTGCTGGAGCTTTGCTGTGGAAGGCAACCAGTGGGTGCTGGGTGCACCCCAACCAGCCACGGTGTCTCCCCCAAACCACTCTGCTTCCCCCACCACTTAGGAGGAGGATGAGGATGGTAGCTCTAGTTTTATTTATTTAGCATCAGTACTATCACCAGTTAGGAGCTCACAGACAAGCATCCTTTCTCCCGATGTCAAAGGTGGTGGGAAAGATTAACTATAGCCATTAAAGCTTAAATATATATATATATATCTATCTTTTTTTGCCCCTGCTGCAAACTGCAGCCAGCTGAGCAGTGTGCCAGGTGGGGAGCACCAGCCTCCAACAGTTAGCAGCAACTTAAAGCCCCTCAAGGTGATTTTGGGGTGGCACCTGCGGCTGCCCACCCGCCAAGGAACATCCCAGCCAGGCATCCCCGCTGCTGCACCCCCGGCCTCCAGCTCCCGGCCCCGCAGGTTCCTTGGGAGCGATCAGATGGCAGCGTCCAATTTCCTCATTGTTTCGGGAGGTGTTTTCTGATGGGAAAGGTGAAAAGGGTATTTGTGAGCCTTGTAAACCAATTCCTCCGAGTTGGGTAAACAAGGGGAGCTCTGTTGGCAGCGGGATGCCGGAGCAGAGAGAAGGGATTAAAGAGCAGCCTCTCCCCCTGCCCCAAGTTGGGGGGCCACCAGGGAGGGGCCCCCAACCCCCTGCGAAGCAGGCAGCCCCCCCTCTCTACAGCACAGAAGGCTAGGCTCCCTTCAGGGGTCCCAAAAGCACCAGTGGGGCCTGATGGAGTGACCCAAGGGCTACAAGTGGAACCTGCTGGAAGGGCCACGCACTTGGCCAGTGCCTGCTATCAGAGGCAGCCGCCCTGGCAGCACGGAGGCAGTTTGCTGGCAGGGGGAGAGCGGGCGGTTAAGAGGTTGTAATCCCTTGAAATATGCAGAAGGCCTGCCCTGGGTCCAGGCAGGGGCTGCAGCCCTCACACCCCTGGGCTGTGCCTAGGCAGGAGGTCAAGCTGCCCCACAGCACCGGCACAGTCCCCGGGCAAGCACAGACCAGCCCCACGGTGCCAACTTCTCCTTCAGTTCCACCCCGACGTGGCTGGGCACAGACCCACCCGACAGCTCCGCACACTGAGGGTGCCCGGGGACCCCGGTGCCACCGCCAGCAGAGAGATGCCATCCTTCCACGGGCAGCTGAGAAGCTCACGCCTCACCTCCGAGGAAGAGCAGCTATGTGGGAGGGTGGCAGGGCTCCCGGCAAACTGCTTGCCAGATCACAAGACCACAGCTATCCGGGCTGGCCCACATGCACCAGCCACACTGAGGATCTCGGGCAGCAGTGGCGCTCCTGCAACCGGCACATCCCAGTGGGCATCGCACAGGGATGACCTGCGCCATCCCGCTGCTGCTCGAGGATCAACAAGCCTAGGAACATGGGGTAAAATGGAAAACCATGTGAGTTTGGTCAGAGCAAGCTCAGGACTCGTGCTGGGAATGATACCTCACTCCTCCAGATGCACACACCATGCCGGCTCCTCTTCTCCATGCAGGCACGCTTGGGCTAGCAGGCTGGGTCAGAGTTAAACATGGACAAGCTAACACGTTCACAGCAATAGCTGCAGACACAAGTGTCCTGCAGATACGATATCAGCACCTTTACAAACATGCTAGCAGTCCTTCAGCTATTCCTCAGGGAGAGCACGAGCAGTAAATTGCCTGAAAATCTAATTTTTTTAAAAAGAATGGGTTGATGCACTTTCCAACAACCTCTCTCCCCCCAAGCCCAGGCATTCCTTGCACCACATGAACTGCAAAATCTTTGGGGCAGCATCACCCTCCTCCATGCCCAAGAAACACGATGTACCTCACCTTACTGTAGACTTTGCAGAAAACAGAACAACATCTAACAACAGTCTCCTCCTTGGAAGAGATGCTCTAAAGCATTAACGTTGACATACATACAAGACGACATATGCTAAATGCTGTTTTCTTCAAAGAAATCCAAAAATAACTCTATCTTACAAGAGGACATCTCCTTCTGGCAGCGAAGGCTGCAGGAAGGCTGCTGATGCCCAGCAAAGCGCGGCGCTGTGAGGGGAGGGCAGTGATAACCGAGGTGCATGTGGCATTTTCTAGTATGCAGGAGCCATGCGCTTTCCTGGTGCCTGGTCAGTTGGAGAGCAGGCTGGCACCGCTCTCCTACCAAGAGAGCGTACGGGTCCTTCCAGCAGGACCACAGCTCCTGCGAGCCACTGCAACTACAGAAACCCAGTTTGAAAGCCAAAACTCCCTGTACAAACTGGGCACGTACTCCTGACAAACACTTCCGAAACCTGCGAGAGCGCTGCCAGTGCCCAACTGCACACACACAATAAAGTGCCTGCCTCTCTGCCTTATTCTTGTTTGCTTTTCTAGGGCACAGCATCGTTGTTTCATGGCAGCTGCCAGGCACAGGGGACTCTCTGCCCAGGACACTTGGCTAACAGCTAGGAGAAATCCCCGGAGGAGACCTCCAGATCCCCTGGTGCCACAGAGCCAGGTCACGCTCCAGCCATCAGAGGGTCCCTCCAGAGCTCAGTCTGACCATCGCTCCAAAGCCCCTCCGGTGATGCCAGCCACCTCTGCACTTGCCAAAACCTGTACTGCCACCACACACGAGACATCAGGGGGTTAGCAGCAAATACTGGGACCTTGCTCAGTACCGTGGCTGAAGTCAAGCAGCAGCATCAGACAGGGACAACTGCATGGTCCCCCCTGAGCTCAAATGAGACATCAGACATCCCGTTCCATGGTGACAGGAACAGGTTTTCCCTACGATACCCCCAGCAGGGCTGCCCGCACATGCTGGCACATCAGTGGGGGTCCCTGGCCAGCCCTGCAGGACACCACAGCCCACCACCCAACTCACTTCACCATTCAAGAGCTGAGGACAAAACAGAGTAATTACGTACTTAACCCAATGGCCCACCGCATCCCAGCACACCATCCCAGTACACCAGCAGCAGCCACAGCCCTGTCCCAGAGCGGTGCCAGCACCCTGAGGCAGAGGACCCTTTTTCTCCTTTTTGACTCCTGTTAAATTCCTGGGAACAAAGATAACTCGCGGAAGGAAGTTAATTACAGCTTGAATAAAAAGGTTCCCCGCTCTCCTCTGCCTCCCATCTGTATCTGTCTCCTTCTTGCTCGTTCAGTTGAGTTACTCATCACTGCAAGAGAGGGTAAATAGAAGCACGCGAATCCCCACACTTTTAGATCCCACTTCTTTTATGTGATCTTCTATTATTAGCCTCCTTTAAAAAGAGACTTCGATCTTTTTTTTTCCCCCTGCTGATCTATGTATAATTATTTTCATTGCCCTTCTGCAGACCTCTTCTATTTCTGCTGCATTCTTTTGGAGCCGAGGTGGCCAGCACAGAACACGGCAATTTCAGGTAACTCTTTCTGGTAACTGCCTCCAATCTCCTTCACTCCTTTGGCCTCCCTCAAAAAGACACTTTCCAGCTATTTACGGCACCTTGTAGCCCCCCCAGCTTCCCTTTCTGCCCCCAGGCAGGGGGAACCGCCTCTGCTGAGCCCCACGGGCCCATCTCGTCCCATCCCATCCCCCTCCTGGGTACACTCTAAGGCCCTTTTTCCACATCTTGGGTTTAATGAGGCCCATTCAACCCTCCCAAAGACAAAAGGCCCTTCTCGTTTCCAAACGGATTTACACGATGCATCAGTGAGGCATAAACGAGTCGCCATGGCAACCCACACCCCAACCCCCCCCAGCACGGGGATGCCATTTTCTAACTCCGCTGCTCCCCAAAAACCCTTTGTTGCTTTAATGCCAGCTGTAAGGCTCGTCACCGGCTGGTAAAAACACCCACTCACCCACCCAAAAGTGACCTCCCTCCCCGGATAACAGGGATGCCATTTTTTGAGATGGAGCTAAGAGATGCTCAAGGCAGTGCCATGCCGGCGCAGGCACCCCAGCAAGCTCTGCACCATGAGTGGCTCTGGGTCACGGTCAAGCTGGGGTTCCAATTAAGCAGAAGGCACGTAAACACCAGCCATGGGGGCAATGAAACCAAAACACCCCTCTTTCTGCCCAAAGAGGTGTGATGCTCAGACGGCGCAGGTGAGTCCACACTCAAGTGCCAGCCCAGACCTGGCTCCCTGTGTCTCCACAGGGAAGCCAGTGGCTTTGGCCATGCCAGGAGGCCGCTCCAATGCTTTGCACGGAGGTTTGGTAACCACGAGCCTCACAGTCAATGCTTTGCACCGTAACTCTCCCTAACCAGCTTCAGTCACTGGAGGCCAGGAGAGCATCTCGCTTAACCCATGCGGAGCTGCCCACACCAGGCGGGAAGCAGGAGAGATCCCATCGTGGCTCTTTGAGCTCTGTTCGCAAGTTCCACAGGCACTGCTATAACTCCAATGACCAACCTATTTTATCGTGACAACACACATTACCTGCAGCGTCTTCCTGCAATGGGAAGCCAGGAAGATCCAGGTGACAACTACAAACCTGCAGCCTGCAGAAGGGGCTCGTCTCCCTCCTTCAGCCCAGACCCCTTCTCCTTGGGGAGGAGTCCAGAGCAACAGCAAGGGCCAGCTGCACACCTCACCTGCTACTACACCCCAGCATGCTAGCATCCACTAGCAGAGGTGCCCTTCAGCCAAAAAAGCCACCCACCGAGCAGCAACACTGCCCCTCTGTACAGATTATGCCTTCAGTGTCCCCGCACCAGATGCCACAGCAGGGGAGGTGTACATGAGGGACAACTAGCAGAGGCTAAAGAGGCCACCAGGGCAAAAGGACGATCCCCATGGCTCTGCTCTGCCCTCTACGCCAGCCCTCCTGCGGGTCAGCCTGCCCTGCTGTCGAGGGCTTTTGGACCCGGCAGTTCCAGCAGCGGTGACACCATGGTTAGTACGAAGCAAGAAGAAACCGAGCAGAAGTCGGCTCCAGCCACCAAAGATGCTGCAGAGAACAGGGCAGCAGCCAGGCTTCAGGAAAGCAGCACAGGCACGGGCCATAACTCGGCGCCCATGGCCGGCGCCTCCCATTGCAGCCAGCAACTGCCCCAGCCCCATGGCCAGCCCCACTGCTCTGGAGCCCTCCTGTGCCACAGAAGGGCTTTCTCCCTGAGCCGTCCAGGTAATCAAAGCGTGGCGAAGGTACGGGCCACGGGAAAGCATCTGAGCCAAAGACCCCCCCACTGGCCCCAAGGAGGACGGGCGATGGAGACCCATGGCACTGGCTGACCACAGGTGGACACCAAAGCACCCAGCCAGGCAGGGAACCTGGGGAGAAAGCTCTGCCATCCCCTCTCATGGCAGGGACTGTCAAGTCTGCCTTTCCAGCTGCCTCTCCTCCTGCCCCATCCCAACTGCGGCCCATGGGCCACCCACAAACACCTAGAAGAGGTTGGGTGGCTTTGGGCTTTACCCCACAGAGGCCAAAGCATGCCCCAGCGATAGCAGAGCCACTGCAGAAACTAGTGGCCATGCCGGGGCTCGCCGGAGAGGGGTACCCGTTCCAGACCTTGAGCCACTGGGTGCCCCCTGCACACTGTCAATACACCCTCTCAAGCAGGATGGGGAGCTTGAGGCTTTTACCACCTCCCAGCACCCTGCCCAGGCACCTGCTGGTGGTGGGTGCTGACGGGGACCCCCAGCCTGCCACGGCAACAGGGCTGGGTGCTGCCAAAGGCAGGTGGCAGCACCCACCAAAAGGCAAAGATTTTCCTTTGTCACCTCACAGGCTCAGCCAGGATTGCCTCCCGACACTCGACCACCACTGAAGGGGGATGGCTGCTGACTGCCCCAATGCCCCGAGGAGGAGGAAGAGGAGGAAGGCTCAAAGCCTTTGCAGCCAGGCGCTGATGTGAGCAGCCACGTGCTGTTCCATCTTCCCACCTTCGCGCAGCACCCCATGCGTTCAGATGTTGCACCCAAACCATGCAAACAAATTATATTAATTCAAACCCGGCAAGAGAGGGGGTATTAGAAAATAAATAAATAAATAAAGCTGGTAAATGAGCGAGTTTGAGAAATTTAATTGGGGCCGGAGCAGTGGCGCAGGCTGCTGCTGCCACCTGCAGCACTCTCCGCAGCCGGTGGCGTGCGGCTCCGGGGACCCCAGGCTCCTGCCGGCGCCGTCCCGGGGTGCAGGTGCCGTTTGGACAGAATAAGGAGCGCTGGGGTTCCCCTGGGCTCCCCCCTGCGCAGTCATTATTTCTCAGTGCAATAAGCAACTCGGCCAGTGATGGAACCAAGAGCTTGGCCAAAAAATATAAAGAGTGAAGGGGGGGGGGAAAAAAAGCACTATATTTTCTCCCTCAAGTAATATCATCCCGCACCTCCCCTCGGAGAAATAAAGACGAGCAGGGTTATCTAATTAATGCTGGCAAGAAGTGGGGAGGCCGGGGGCCGGGGGGCTGCCGGCGGCCCACAAAGGCAGCATGGGGAGCGGTCTCCCCGTCGCCGCCGCCGGCATCCCCGTCAATGGGGCCCCACGCTGGGAGTGAGGTAAGAGGGGATTCAAAGGGGGGTTTGTCAGGGGTTTTGTTTTTGAAAACGGGGGAGGGGAAGGGGACAGGGCTTGACAAGAGCTGACAGACAACTGAACAAAACCATAAGGGCCATGAATGGCAACACGGCTCTTTAATTGGCGTAGGAATGGAGAGAGAAGTGAGACAATGAGGCGCGGGCGGCGGCGGGCCGAGGCGTGGGCAGCCTGCGCTCACCTTCTGCCTGCCCGCACCACGAGCCCCCCGCCGTGCCTGCCTGGCCAGAGGTTGGCAGCTGGATGCTGCACCCGCAACCGCCACACCCCCCAAAAGCCACCCAAACCCCCAAGGAAATGGGCAAACAGTAAGCAGAGCCCAGCAGCCCAGCAGGCATGGCTGAAGCCAGGCGGCACCAGAAGCGGCACGAGCCCCGTGGCTGAGGCGAGATGCTGCAGCTGCTCACCCAGCCAGCGCAACCCAGTCGGGTTCCCCGCTCGGCCCCGCGTGTTTCCCCGCTTCGGTTTGGATGCTGGTGCCCTGGCTGCAGCCCCACTCATCTGGAGGACAGGGGGCCAGGAGGGGGGGAGGCAGGTTAAAAGGGAACAAGGTTGGATCAGCAGGGTTCCCGCTCCTTCCCTGACCCCTCCGAAATAAGATGGAGGAGATTTCGCCTCCCAGTTCCAAAGCAAAGAATTACTTTGGCAGGGGACGCGGCGACGGCTGGGCGCCCAGTTGGAAGGGAAAGCGGCAGGAATATGCCCAAGGAACCCAAGCCCCACTAATTGTCATGCAGATTAATCCCCAGCCGGGACAGAAAGGAGGCAAATTGCAGCCCTCCACAATACGGGGCTGGGGGGCGCAGGGGAAGGGGGGGGGGGGAGCGGCTCTGCCCACCAGACCCAATACCAACCCCAGTGTTTTCCGAAGACCCTTCCCCCTTCCCACCTCTCACTTTTCCAGCCCGGTCGGAAAAACGAAGAACTGAAAGCAAACAGCCAAGAGATGAAGTTACAGCCTGTGGTTAGTCCTTGGGCAAGAGGAAGCCCCTTCCTCCCTGCACCCCAGTAGTGATATCCCGGGCAACTTTGCACCCCACAAACCCAGTTTGACACTGGGAGCCTCAAATCAGCCACCTGCCCACGCTCCTGCACCCCGACCCAGCCAGCACCAAGGGTCCCCAGACCCCTTGGCTCCACGGCCACCTCTGAACCAAGGGAGAGGAGCAGCCAGCCTCACCCATTTTCCTGAGGACTTCCACAAAAATAAAGCCCACGCGTGCCCTGGGAAACAATGGCAGCGGGGACCTCCCGGCTGTGGCCAGGTCCCTAGGAAGCCCCTTCCCCAGCCCCCAGCAGCCCCTGATGCTATGCCTCCATCCCCGGAGACCCCACGGAGAGCTAGGGGACAGCCCTAGGGCACCGACCCCACTTGCCAGCAGGTCCCACGGGGGGGCTGGGGCTCAGGCTCGCCCCAGGGAAGCAATGCTGTGGTTTGAAGGATTAATCCCAACATTAGGAACTGGGGAGGGAGAAATCCCTGCAGATGGTTACCTGCAGCCCGGCTGCAGGATGCCCTGCCCTGCACCAACAGGTCTCCCGGGTTTCACCAGCCTCGCCGGTGGCAGCTGCCAGCCCCCTTGGTCCCAGCATCACCCCTCACCGCGCCGCCGTGACTCACTGCTGGGCCCTTTGATCTCCCGGCTCCCAGATGTGGCCAAACGAGTTCTGTCCTGGTTCGGTCTGGAAGTGCCATCTTCCCAGGCAGCTGCAAATCCCCAGCCCTCAACTCTCGTGTCATTACCGGGAACTCGCTCAACAGCAGCCCGCCTTGTAACTTATTAAGACCTTCTCAACCACCCCATCAGAAGGAAGTGCGAGTACAGCTGCCCCGAGAGCTGCCGCTGCGGCCGTGCCGCAGGTGCCCCAGTAACCAGGTCACACAGTATTCCTCACCGCTGAGTCAGCCCTGCCACCCTCACGCTGCGCTGGGCTGTAAAGGACCTCCAGCTCCACACCATGGGGGTGGATGGGGTCTGGTTTAGGTCTCAAAGAAAAAGCTAAAGATGAGTCACGGGACCTCAAAAGATTCTTTTTTTCCGCCTGTTTTCCTCCTGCACACAAACTGTGAGAGGTCACCAAAGCCTAGTGAGCAAGCTCCACCAGAAAGCGTGAATCCAGCTCCTACTCTAGGCTGGGCTCCTGGGTGTCACTCAGCAGGGGACAAAGGTGTCCCCTTCGCCCCAAAACATCGTCCTAGCGCTGCCCACATTCCCTCTTTACTGAGGAGTCCTGTTCAGGCACAAAAGCCCCAGTTTTCTATGTTATCTACAGCCTGCAGTGAAGAGAAAGACCCTCCTAACGGCTTCACCACTGGAAGGTGCTGGGATGGCCTGTGCTCCCCCTGTCCGCTCCTCCGCTGCTCCCAGTTTACCCAGTCCAGGGCTGGTCGGCACAGCAGAGCGGTGAGAGGGGCCAGGAGAGAGGCCAGCGTAGCACTCGGGTGTCAGGTTTAAGCCTCTCCTGCTGACAGAGCTGGCTCGTACTTGCCTTTATTTTTAGGCCAGATACACATACAGCTGAACTTTAATAAAATGTACAACCTCCAGCTGGGTAGAGGAGAAGGAGAGGAACCAGAAAGGCCATTGCTGTCTCAGGTGTCACAGACACTGCCAGACCCGGAGATCTTGGGACAGGTGCTCCTCTCCAGCCCCTTCCCCAGGGATGTCCCCAGGCCCTCCTGGGACACCCAGCCCCTGCTCCCGGCAGGAGCTTTAACAAGATGCTAAGGAAAGCTCGGGGTTTAAACCTAAAAATAAACCAGCCCTTGGGCCTGGGGAGGAGGATAGAGCACCAGCCGGCCGCTCCAGCGCCGGCCCAACGCGCAGCAGTTTCCAGTTGCCTGCGGACAGGGAGCGCTCCCACCCTCCCCCTCCTAGAGTCGAAAACCTCCAACTTGCCACCCACGCACATGGAAGAAGGCTGACGAGATGCCGCAGGAGAAACCCAAGTCTCCCCCCAACCACATCCTCCCCCTCCGCTTTGCTGCCAGATGCGATTCCCCAGAGCCTTGCCCCAAAATCCCGCTAGCTCAGGCGTTCCCGCTGCGGTCCTCACCCCACCACACGCTGTGCCACCAAGCTGGGGACACATCGCAGCCATGCCACAGTGCTGGGAGCCACGAGAGGGCTGATGCTGCCAACCCTTTTACTGCAGCAGGGAGTTTATTGCAAAGCACCCGCTGCATGAATGGGGCTGCTGGGGTCTGCCCGGCTCCGGGCACGCGGCTGTCCCCCCGCTGTCCCCCCCGTACGCCCCCAGCTGCAGGCCGGGCGAGGGGGTCTGGGTGCTGAGAGGACGCACGCCACCGGCAGATGTTCGCAGAGGGCTGCAACCGGGTGGCACGCTCCCAGCAAACCCCAACGCTGAGCACCACCACTCCAAGCAACCGGAGCTGCGAAAGCAGAGATCAAACGCCCACCGTGCACGCGCCGGGCAGGGATGGTTTCGGCACATCCATCAGGAAAGGGTTTCATTATTTCCCATGCCTTAAACTGAGCACAAGTGCTGCTGTAGAACCCCCTTAGTCCTGCCCTGCAGCCCCCAGGACCCAGGCAGGACTTGCCCCCACTCCACACAAACCTCACCACCTGCTCTTGCTTGCTGGACCCCAAATCACCCCTGCAGTCCCCCGGGGACCCTCAGCCCTTCCTCTCCTCTGTCCTCCGTTCTGAAGGGCTCCACCCTCCAACCGCCCTGCTTTACTCGGACGAGCTAAATACATTGTAGCCTTGCTTGCATTTAAGGTGCTTTTTCTTTTTAACTTATTAAGGAGAAAGTTCAAAACGTTTTCAGCGACTGCAACGCACTAATTTGGAACTTACTGCGGTGTCGACATTGCATTAAGTATTTCTGTCAACCGTGAGGACACACCATGTCTATGTAAGAAATTACACTAGCAATTATAGCTAAAGAGGCATGTAAAATTTCAAAAAAAAATTTAATGTATTCAGAAATGATAACTGACATTCTTATTAGGATTAATCTAATTTTAGTAGAGTCATTTATATCCTGCTTCTGGATAAAAAATGAATTTCAATTTTAAAACCTGGATGAAAACTGGCATTTTAAAAAAGTACTTTTAGAAGACACCCTGCATGATTAAGCGTGATGATAATATGAGAAAGCTTAACAAAAAGCTCTGCCATTAAGGAAGATATTTGTTAAACAAAACAGAAACAGAGATTTTTATCAACTCGAGCAGACTATTTCAGCCTAACTCAGGACCCGGCACTGTCGGGTGTTGTTTGCGGTCACAGGTTAGTGGAGAGCAAACTGGCAGCTGCAGATAACAGGGAAGGGTTGGGAAGATGCTCAGGGCTGGGTCAGAATTTTGCCTCTGGATGCTGGGAGCACAGGATGCATCCTGCACCCACGAGCAGGGAACCACCAGGCACCAGCAAGAGCGATACTGCCCACCCACAGCCTGGACAAGTGATGCTGCCCACCCATAGCCACAGACATCAGACATGGATGGGGAACAGCTGCAAAGCACAGAAATGATTCAAAGACTGGAAAAACACTGGGGGGAAAACCCATAAAACATTGGGGTTTAGCTTATCCAAAAAAGAAAAAGCAAGAGATTTAACACCAAGGTCCTACGCAAGGAGAAGCTACAGAGCACTGAGGTTTGCTTTAACACCGAGCGGGGCTAATGCAGCTGTAGCATAGCCCATGCCACCCAGCGAACCACGCAGGCTCCTCTGCGGCTCTGGCATAGATTACTTGTCTTATAGAAGAATGTGCAGTTGGCCTCATGCACTGGTGTCAGTACTGTTGTAACTCGATGGAAACTGATAGTTTGAGTGATAAAGGTCCTGGCAGTCTCCATTTCCCACAAGCAGGCACAAGGAGCCTCTTTGCACCCTTCCCGATCGACCCAAGGAGGCCGCCTTTCCACAGCATACTGTTCCTGTTACGTACATCTCTAACAACAAAACAACCCCAAAAAGCATGTGTCACTCACAGGACCCAGCTAATGCAGGCGAGAAACCAGCTGAGGTGCCTCCTCCAGGCACACACAGTGTTCCAGTCCCCCTGTTCACATCCACCACACCCATGGCTGTGACCGCACCAACTAGATGTTCAGCCTGCCCAGGACGGGGAGGCAGGGGGGTGTGCGGGAACAGGAGGGCATGGGGAACCTGCCCCAGGCAGGGATGGGAGCCAAGGCACCCAGCACCAACCAGGGCTGGACACCCCTCCTCTCACCCACAGTCCCCCAGGTACAAAGGCATTAAGTATGTAGGCAAGACAGAGAATGATTTAAGAATATGTGGAAGGAGTCACATGCCAAGGGGGGGGGGGGGGAGGGGGGGGGGAAAGTCCCGAGCTGATTATTTTATTTTCTACTGACAGTTTCAGCCACAATGGCCAATAAATCCCAATTACGGATTTTAAAAATGCTTCCTGCAGACACTTGGACCATCAAGGCAATTCTGGGCTCCCATAACTCCTGGTTTATGATGGTCATACATGTCAATCCTTTGCAGAGCCAAGCATTTCAATAAAGATGACCATAAACCTACATTAGAGATTAAAGGACTGACTCAGAAGTTTGTCAGAGGAAGAAACAAGTTTCCCTGCAATCGCCTTGCCATTTTTACAGACTAACAGTTCTGGTTTTTGATGGTTTTATACCAGTAGTAAATTTTCGGACTGCCGACAGCTTGGTGCGCAGGACAACAACTGAAGGAAGGCGAACACAGCAGCGGGGAGGTGCAGGGAGGACACGAGCTCAGCCACGGGCTCAGCTGACAACATGGAGATGAGAAGTGACAGGTCTCCTCTTGGGCTACCCATCACCTGCGACGGCACGGGGACATGCGATGCCAGCTCCGACCGACCTTCCCGGTTCTCCCCTCCCAGTCCCCTGGACCTGTCAGACTCAGAGAGCAGCGCTGTCCTCATTCCTCTTCCTCTCGCCTTGGCAGGGTCACTAGCTGCCAAGCAGAAGCATACGAGCACATGGGAAGGCAACAGGAGACCAGTGACACCCCCCACCGAGGGCTCCCCACCACTGGGCAGGACCAGGGACCCTGGGGCTGATGCGCACAGGGAGCACCCCCGGCTCCCCGACACCAGCAGCCACCCCTCACCACTGTCTATCAACGCAGCAGTGACAACCACGACGGAGATGCCTTTTAAACTATAAATGGCGGGTGTTTATTGTGCTCTTGTTTCCTGGATGAATGTGCTGCTTCCTTTCAGTAAGTGCTCTCTTAGGAGAAGGAAAAGGGAAAAATAAAAAAGCAGCAGAGAGGAAGGAGGATGACTCACAATGAAGCCACAACTCCACGAACACAGGAGAGCTGCCGAGACGATGCCAAGGACGAGGGCTGGGATCAAAAGGATGAGAGCGGATCAAACACGCGCCCTCCCCAGGGAGGGGACCAGCTGGCAGCAGCTGCTGGAGCAAGGAAGGTGGGATGGAGCCATGCCCCCCACCACCACCCCTGGTTTGCCCACTCGGCTGGCAAGAAGCCATCTCCCTTTCCCGAGGTTCTGCCGCTACTTTCCCATTTTGAACAGGACTCTCTACTTGTTTGACTTCATTAAGAAACGCACACAGGGCTGCTCCACACCAGAACGCGCGCGGGGATGGGGACGGGGAGGAGCTGTGGGTGCACCCAAGAGGGGATGAAAAAATGCCCTTTTCTCCAAGTAAATGAAAGAGCTGAGCCCAGCGCTCAGCGCACTGAAGGGGGCCGGTGCCCTTTCTGCCGGTGTCTCTCAAAGTCTATCAAAAAGTCCCATTTACATCAAAATGCCCTTCCAGACATGCTTCAATTTTACTTTTCCCCTTTCATCTCCTTCCACCCTCCCGCCCCACCTCGCAGCCCTATTGTACTCGCAGCATCTCGTGCGGTGGAGAGGGCAGAGTAGGCTGCCAGAGGAAAAGAAACAGGAGAGAAAGAAAAAAGCCTTAAGAGAGAAGCCGGAATCGCTCCTGGTCCCGCTCCAGCAGGAGCTGTGACCCCGTCTCCTCCCGCCCGCTGCTTGGCAGTTACCCCGGGGGGACAGCGCTGGCCGTGTCCCCACCATGGGGACAGGGACTCGGTCTGCCCCAGCCTCCGCTGCTGCCCAGGCTTTCTGGTCAGGCTCTGGTAACCACAGATGGTTTTAATGAGCTTTAACAAAAGCCTCGGGCAAGGCAAGGGTTGCGGAATTCTGCACCGCTCAGCACCCTCTCCTTGGCACCGCCGCCATCCCCGGCCAAGCAGCACCCTGCACACCCCACTCTCAGCAAGGCGGCTGCTGGTGGCACTGGGACAGCCTGACAAAGCACTCTGGGCACCGGCAGGACTGTGCATCCCAGCTTGGAAAACAAAGCATATGGAGTTTAAGTCCCTCCCTCTCCGGATCAGTCCTAAAAAATGCCAGGGGAGCTGGAACATTGCCACTCTGTGCCAGGCTCTCCTCTGCCAAAGCCCTGTCCCACCTGCCCTCCTCGAACAATTAGGATTTAACGAGCTGCTTTCTCCTCCCAGCCCTGGCCCCAACAGCACTGCACCCTCACTAACAAACTTTTGCAAGACCCTTGAAACCAGAGGCACTCTCCCCCCAGGCTGACTGACTGACATCCAAGCCCAAGAGCAAAATCCGCTCCAGGTTACAACAAGTGCAACCGAGGTTTAATTCCAGCCTAAGCCATTAAAGCCCAGCTCGAGCAGCGCACAATCCTGATGCCTTTTGCTGGGCTCTGTCCACCTCCCCTGTACACGGAGCTTTTCCAGTCCTCCTTTCCTATTGTCAGCATCTATTTTTAACCCCGAGCATTATTTCTCCCTGCGTGACTTCAGACACACTCCGGGGACAAGGTGGAATTGCTGAGCTGGTACCAGGCAAAGTGACTCAACTCTCACCTTCAGAAGCACTACAGAAATCACAGGACTAGGGAATTTTCCTCTGTTCACATCTTCCTTTCTCCTTCCTACCCAGGTTTGTCTGGGGCTAAAAAAGCAGGGGGAAACACAAGGAAGTCAAACCCGTGCCCATCGCCAGAACACGCTGGCAAGACATGTTGCTCCCTTTTCTTCCACTGCACCTTTATCATCAGCCAGATTTACCTCTACTGCGGTTACCTTGGGGAAAAAAAATCCTGCATCGACACCCATTGCTGGTGTAAATCAAGGTCAGAACCGTAACCTTAAAAGAGGTCTTATGAGTCGAGTCTCAGATCTACCAGGCACGGGGAACCAGCTTGATAAATATGCAGAGAGGCGCACACATCCCCGGTGCAACAGGGAGGAGGCGTTTTCCTCACGGGGCCCTGGCCAGGCTGAGCGCGCCGGATGACAATGCTTCATTACTCCCTTTCAGCTGGTCCTCCCGGCGCTGCAGAGCAGTAATTAACAAGAAGGTCAGCAGCAAAGCCCTTCAAGAATCTATCCCTTCAGGGGAGTTTATCAAAACAACCCACCATTTGCCTCCTTCTAACTCATAAAGCACTGAGACCCAACACCAAGCACTCGGAGATGTTGCATTGCATGGGCAACACGTGTGCTGCGTTAGCTAGATGTTTACATTATTTGGCATTAAGAACCAATAAATAATCATTAATAGTATCGCTAGCAAGGATGTTCTCTGCAAGTAAGTCCGGATGCCAAAAAACGCGGTGTTTACAGCACAAGCATCCCAAGGCGGAGCGAGCCGCGGCAAAGCCGGGCGCAGCAGAGGCAGTCTCCTCTGGTGCGGATCCGGGAGAGCCGCCTGCAGTGCACAATGCAGCCGCTGCTGCCAATTCCGGATCGCGTCCCCATTCCCATTTCTCATCCCATGCATTTCTCATCAAGCCCGAGCTCAGGGGTGGGCAGAACGAGGAAAGCCTCGTGTCCGCCGCTCAGGACCACGCCGGCTGCCAGAAGATGCCGTGAAATCAAGGGCCATCGCATCCCAAGTTGTTTGAAACTGCTCAGGCCAGCCCTGTTTTTTGGGCTGACTCCCTGGTTTTGCTCACTGGAGCTGGCAGGGCACTGGAACACCCACAGTCCCAGCAAGGAAGGGAGGCAGCATCTGGAAGCAATTATCCCACTGCTCTTGTATCTGTCACCCGCTCCCCACCCTCATGTAAGGAAACCATTCGTACTATCAACAAATCTCTGTAACAAACTAGGGAAGGGATTCTCACCCCCTCCCTGACACGAAGTAGGCAGCAGAGGCTGTCCCAACACAGAGCACAGGGCAGGCAAGGTGCCTCCTGCCCAGCTGCAGGCACACGGGGTGAACTGGGCACACCTGGGACAGGCACTTGCAGGTACCTTAAGGAGAAAGCGCTCTCGGATAAGCAATACAAAAATTTCTCTGCTCCATCTGTGCACTGGTATGATGCAGCAGCACATTAATGCTTTACTTTGCAAGTCTGATGCTTTACAAACCCCCAGCTGCTTTACAGGCACGGATGAACTCCTGGGAGCTCTGCGGGAATGGTCCATGCGCCTCCATCCTCAACCCACGCGGCTCCATCCTCAAAGAGGAAAATTAAGGAGGAAAGGGCCTCGTCTCAGAAAGCAGGAACCGGGGGGATCCCACGCAGCCCTTCCCCATCCCTGATGCCCCTCCCCAGGCTGGGGACAGCAGGAATGCCCCCACTCTCCCTGCCACTGCCCAGGCACAGCGAGCAGCCTGCACCCCGAAAGGAGTAAAACCCAGCCAAGAAGGGATGCTAGGCGGGCACCGGCGCTCCCTGGACGGGTGGCACAACCAGCGAACCCCCAGCACCGCTGCCTGCCTGGCACCCTGAAAGTGGGGGCACCCCCACCTGCCTTCCCAAGCGCATGGGCTCCACGCACAGCAAAGGGAGGTGGTTTGGGAAGGCTTTCGTGCCTCTCCTGGATGTTATGAAACCAGCCAAGGAGCATGAAACTGCCTGCCGTGGGTGGGAGCACCCAGGGCTATATGAAGAGCACTGTAGGATTCCTGCATGCTATGGGAAAGCACGCTGTGCTCCCCCACCCCGCACACACCCTTGCAGGGTATTTTTTTTTTCTTGAGAGAGAGACCAGGTAAGCACAAACAACCAGCACAGCCCCACATGAAGGGGGTAATTAGGGAAGCAGCACCCATCGCTAACCAAGTCAGGGCAGAGATCAAAAGCATCACCAAATGTTAAACCTCCCTGGGATTGGGAACCACTCCTGGGAAGGAACTCGCACGGGACCCCCTCTGTCCCCAGCCATGTGAGGTGGTCACTGGAGCCCGGTCCCTGGGGGGGCACTGGCTGCTCCCCACTGTTATGCCAGGGTGCCATCCTCCCTGGCCTTTTGGGGAAGAAATTTTAATTCTGCAAAAGAACACAGGAGGGAAAAGCCCAAGACGTGAAGCCAGGTAGCTGGCCTGTGCACCATCACGTGCCATTCCAAGTGCTCGCAGCCAAACTCCTTCTCTTCTTAGGGTGGCCCTGCAGAGCCTCCCCCCAGGATGCGGCACCCATCGTTTGGCAGGGAGGGAACACCAAGCCAAATCAGTGCCACCATCCCCAACATCACACGAGCAGGCTTTCCTTCATCCCCTAACCCCAACAACAAGTTTTCCTGTAGCTTGGGCAAGCGAAAAAAAGAAAAGAAAATAGGAAAAAGTTCTACTGTAGCAACACTACCAAAAGGCGCAAAGCCGGCCATACCGGTGCAGGACAGAGGGGTGGGAGAGGGCTGGCAAGGCCAGGAGACACGGCTGCACAAGGGACCCTCCTCTCCCCTTCCTCCACCAGCCCTGGCCTGGCACTGCTTCCTTGCCGGGCTGCTGCTGCCCAAATTATTTCGGCAATTAGCTACAGCTAACGGGCGCGTAGGGGTAGCGAGGCACGCCACCGGCAAGCACACACCGGCAGGGATGCGCAGGCAGGGGTGCGCAACCAGACCGTGCCCTGGCAGAATTTACACGAAGAAGAATAATACAAATCTAAAACCAAACACAGCTGAAGGGGAAATTCCAGCTGCCTCCAGTCCCTCACACCTCTGAACACCTTCCCGCAACCCCAATCTGGATGGGCCCCTGCTCCCTGGCCCCCTCAGCTCTGCCCAGCAAGAGGGAAGGGGGCTCTGCACCCCCAGACGGCACGGGGACAGCTCTTCCCCACCTCCTGGGGAAGCATCATCTCCTCCTCCCACTGCGAAGGAAGCTGGGAACAATGGGATGCACCAGTGCCAGCTCCAGAGGGGATGCTCATGGACCACCCGCCTGGCCGCCCAGGGACACACTGGGGCGGGGGGGACAGCCAGGTGCAGGGGGCACAGGGTGCGAGCCAGAGCAGAGGCAGCTGCCAAGACCCCATCTCTTGCTTGCTGCAAGGGGCAGCTCCCCATCCCGAACACAGTGGGGACACACCGGAGCTCATGGGCTGCAGGGAGAGGTCACTACGGCAGAGATCATGCAAAGCCCCCGCAGCTCGCCCCCCACCCCAGCGCTTCCCACAGGAGAGGGGCTGCAGCTGATGCACTGGCCTGAGATTAAAAAAAAAATAAATAATTTAATATCTCTTCCTCCAAAATAACTGACTAATTGGCCAAGCCCCAGTGCCGTGCTGGGAGTGGAACCCAGGTTCACTCTTGCATGAAACATTTATTAAAGACATCAGAGGAGAGGAGGGCAAGGCAGAGCCCGGCAGGCCGTCGGAGCGGGGCGGTGCCCACAGCCAGGTGGAAATTTCCCATCACACCCAGAGGGAGGAAGCCCAAAAATCCATCCCGGCCATCCCCCGAGCAGGGCCCGAGTCAGCCAGGGTGAGCATCCCATCCCCGTGCCCACCGGAGCGTGCCGGAGCGTACGGGGCTCTGAGCACGTAAGAAAGAAGGGGGTCTGCTCCCCCGGCCCCACGGCTGCCCCCTCCTCTCCTGCCTTTAATCCCCAGCCCCAAAGCAGAGCCCTTTTAGGGGAAAGTGTAACGCAATACCTGGAAAATTTCTCCCACCCGCTCTCCGCTGCCGGCTGCCAAATTTAAAACATATTTGCTGCTCGGCCTTGAAGAAACGTAACCTGCTGCTTAATTCCAACACGTTTATTCTTTGGGGGCAACAAAGAAATTCGCGCTGCCGCTGGTGGCTCCTCTCCTTACACCCCACAGCTCTCAGGGGTGGGAGCTGCCAAAAAATTGCCTGGGAGCCGTCCGCCCCCACGCCAGCACCGAAATGCCGGGGAAGGGCAGGGAGCTTGCTCTGCCTATCCCATGGCACCGGTGCCGGCACGGCAGAGGTTTCTGCATGGCAAGTAGATGCCCTTCAGCCCCCAGCATCAGCTGGAGGTGCCACCGCCCTGAAATCCCTTAGGATACGGCACGGTCCAAGGCAATACAATGCCCCAGAGCACGGGAAGGGGCTGGGACCACCACCCACTCCGCAGGGAGAGGACCCCTCCTCAGCGACAGGGCCACCCCTCACCTTGCGCAGCCCCCGAGGGGGTCCCCACACAGCCCCCCACCAGCCGGGCTCCTCGGCCAGAGGAATTTTCCAGCAGGGTTGGGTTTGTGAGGGGAGGCTGGAGCGGTGGAAAGGGGCCGCGGCAGCACGGGGCTGGGGGAGGGCACAATGTGTTTAGCAGACTGAGCGATCCAACAGGGCCCATTAAAGGAAACAATTTGTAATACAATAATTATTATGTCGTTTCTCTGGACTCTTTCCTAAGCCTCTCTTTAAACAGTTAGAGGCTTGACGTGCCTGCATAAAGCAGACATGATCTGTAGGGCTGAGGATGCTTAAGTGCCCACATGGGCCAAGACAAGGCCGAGGGGTTGGGTGCACACCCTGCACCCAGCGGGACAGCATCGCACCCTGGTTTGCTCACAGCCCTCGAGGGATGGCAGGGGAACCACCGGGAACAGACGGGGCCCGGGGGAGTGATGCTCCCCAGCTGCAGGGCAAGATGCTGGCATACCCCCAGCACCGTCAGGTGAGGGGTCCTCTCCCCACGCGCTGCTGGGTCCAGAGCCGCCTTTGCTCAACACCATGGCAGGGACCACATCCTGGCAGCGCGGCCAGGACCCGCAGCTCCTCCAACTCTTCTTTTATGCTCTGAAGTTCTCGGCCGCACATCTGAAGAAAGCAGCGGCAGTGAACAACAGAGCGAGAGCAAGCAACACAAATCCCCAGGATAATGAGCCCGGAGGAGGGAGACGGTGGGCTCTATCTGAGGAAGGAGCCGTGCTTTTATTGGAGAGCCTAAAAGGGCTATAAATCCTCAGATTCAAAGGCAAACTCGAGCTCTTTCAAGTCTGAGGAAAGCCTGGGATGTGTCAGCCGGGAGGACTAACCACGCCGCGTCCCCTGCTGAAGTGGCCTCTTCAGCAAAGCCGCGCTACAGCCCGGGATATTACACCCAGATCCTTTCCATATGCTGCCTGCCCGGCTGCAGGCAGGGCACGCCATCACCCCTGCTGGCACCGGGGGAGCCCACCCTGGACCCCCACCCGGGCAAGGACCGGCCACACCCTGTCTTAAGGCGGGAAGTGCTTTTGCGCCCACTCCCCCTTCCGACGCCCGTCAGTAATTTGCTCCCCAAAACGCCAGTGGGAGTCGGGGGGGCTGCGAACCTCCCCCTCGCGTTCGGCTGCAATACTACAGTGAGCCCAGACAAAGAACGCCAGAGCCCAGCACCACCACATCCCCAAGCATCACTGCGTCCCCGAGCATCACTCCGCATTGCCACCAGACCCCAGGCTGCCGTCCCCGCGCGACAGCCCACGCGCCAGACTGCACTACAGGTTTCAGAAAAACCCATTAAAACACTCAAAGCGGGAGCAAAGAGAGGACAGTGTCGAGCCTCAGCCTTGCACTAATGCACGTGCAGCCGCTGACGTTTCCCAGCCTTAACGAGAAGGAAAACACACAAACGCTCAGTGATCAATATTAATGGTGTAAGGGTATTTATAGCTGATAAGCTGCAAAAATGCTTTTTCTGAAGCACCTACTTAGAAGCCATTTGATGCTGAAAGCCAGGCGGAGCAGACTGTTCCTGAGGCTGGGATCGTGCTGCAAGCCAGGGAGCCACCAGCCACAAGGAAAGGATTGCCGGGAAAAGGGACACTCATCTCCCATCACGGCACGTGGAGCACTGAGGCAGGCTCAGGTGCCACCAAAACCAGCCAGGACCCCCCTCGCAGGGACGGCACACACCCCAGGCCTCTGCAGGGGAGAGGGGCCTGGCCATCACGAGGAAGGCACTTCTGCAACGCCAGCCTGAAGGTGCTGGGACAGAGAGCTCGTCACTCAGCATCCCCTGGGCATCCTGTCCCCAGCACCTCCATGGTGGCATCACCGAGAGCCAACCCGCATCCAACCGCGTTGGCACGAAGCCTCTCACTGCAGCCCAAGCCCACCAGACACGGCACACATGGACATACGCACAAGCACAGCATCGCGGCAGGACAGACCCCTGGAAAACACTGAGGGCAGCTCACGGATGAACACTAACAAGCCCCCCTGCTCCAGCTCTCCATGCAGCCCCCACAGCAAAGCCCAGTGCCACGGCCTCGGAAAGGCGGAGCAGCCCACCTGGGAAGGGCCGGCTGCGGCTAGGAAAAGGTTATTCCAGAGCAGCCAAGCCAGGGTTATAAATAGCTGGCATTTTTGAAGCGCAGCTGCTCTGCTTGGCCGGGGTGCCACGCCGGCACCTGAGCCGGGTTCTGATCCTGCCCGGGGGTGCCGGTGGGGAGAACTCGCAGCAGAGAAGCCACCGCTCGCTGAAACACTGCGAGTAACCCCCCAAACCTGTCCCCCCATCCCCTGGCCCTCCCCAGGGAGGGGGATGCTGGAGCCCACCTTCCCCTCCAGGCATCACCCACAGCCTCCACAGGGTTTGGCTCCAGCCCCAGAGGAAGAACCCTGCTCCCCGAAAGCGCGGGGGCCGTGCAAACCCCACCCCGTGCCCAAACCCAGCCTAACCAAGCAGGACGTTTAGCCCCGGCTTGTCCAACTCATCAGGGACCAAGCCCAGACAGGCTGGCGGAACCGGGAGCACCAGGATCCCGAGGCTCCGGCACAGCCACAAGCAGAGCACCAGTGCTCCGACCGGAGACAATACACAAGGGGCAAGAAAAACCTCCGCGAAGGATGCCGGGTGCGTGCCAAGGGGTGCCGAACCTCTCTGTGAGCAGGCGAAACGCCCCCAGCACCCCTCCTTGCTTGCCGGAGGAGGTTTCTCTGCCACACCACCTGCCCCAGAGAGAGGGATGGAAGCAGAAAAAGCGTCAGAAAGCACCAGAAAGGACCCCGGCTCTTTTGAGGCAAGCACAACAAAAGCCCCGCAGCATGGCCGCCACATTCCTGCCCAGATGTGACGCCGAGATAGCGCAGAGCCCAGAGTCCTCCTCCTGCTCTCCCGATACAAGCAATCATTAATTAGACACAGAATGGATTTCAGCTTTGTTTCTCCCCACCCTGTTTCAGCTGCCAGACTCCAAGTAGCATGTGCTACTGATCGGTACAAGATGTATTCCCACCGGACCCCAGCGCTTCCCGGCAGTGCTGCCGCTGCTGTGCTGATGATGGGGTGCCCTGCCAGCGGGGCAGGGACCAGAGAGCCACAAGGGATCCGTGGGGCCAGCAGCACCCACAAATCCTACGTGGATAGAAGGGGTCTTCCCTATCGCCAAGCCCCCAGTTTCCAGGGGACAACCCAAACGTTCCCGACGTGTCGTGCAAGAGGCTGCACATGCACACTGGCTGGCTGCAATCCCCATGACCCGTATAAACATGTGCGGGGCTCATGGGGGACCCCTACCCACCCCATAAAGCTGCTTGGGGGGACTCCCACCCAACCTATAAAGCTGCTCAGGGGGGACAATCCCAGCTCACCCCATAAAACTGCTTGGGGGGGGAGACTCCTGCCCACCCCGTAGAGCTGCTCGGGGCAAACACCCCTGCCCACCCCGTAAAGCCGCTCGGCAGGGGGACCCCTGCCCACCCAGCCAGGGCTGCACCACATGAGGGCACATCCCACCCTGCTGCACGCAGCCTGTTTGGAATAGGGATCCCTGGAGCAGCTTATAAAACTAAAAGCGATGCAGCCGCTCAGGTGCGGCCGCGGAGGGAAGCAGCCCCCTGCCAGCTCCCTCCAGCCCTCCACAGCCAGAACAGGCACAAAAGCCCCATTCGTCCCCGCTGCCATGCGGCTCCAGGAGCTGCAGCAGCTGTTTTGCTCTGGAGAAAGCTACGGCTCCTTTTACAATCAATCAGCCACCCCATCACGGCTCTTTTTTTCTTTTAAAGGAAGCAGTTAAATCCATTTTATAGAATCCAGTGGTATTTACCCAGCTACTGCAATAGCCGCAGCGCTGCCTTCACTTTTTTTTTTTTTTTTTAATTTAAGTTAATGAAGTCATTCCTAAACAACACGCAAGGAGCCCTGGGTGCTCCTTTCCCCAGGCACAGCAAGAAGAGTAACCTTGCTCGTCACTGCCACATGGCCAGGCACGGGGGCTCTGCCCTGCGGAGAGCGAGAGCAGGAGCCCTCCATGCTGGGGGTGCACTCAGCCCAGCACCCAGCAAAGGGTCCCCCAGCACCCACCCAGCCACAACCGCCTGGCAGGCTTGGAAAGGGATCCTCCACTCACTCCAGAGGGCAACTCCAACCAGGACACAGAGCACCCAGGCTCGCCCAGCCCCCGGCAGCCTTTGGAGATGGAGCCAAGAGCCAGGGAGGCAGAGGCATGCGCAGGGGCCATCGGATCCCTCTCGGTACCATCCACACCCAACGGAGCCCCCACCTCTCCCCAGGAAGGGGGAGTCTCTGATGGCTCAGCCAGCCAAACGTGGCTCTTAATTAAAAATAAGCAGCATGCTTTCATTATTTCCCAACTCCTTATACTGTGAAGCGCCTCATGTGCCCACTGGTACAGTAATTAAATTACATCTGCTCCGACAAGTGTGAGCCCACCGATGCAGAGCTCCAGGCCAGCCATTCCCCTCGGAAACAACCTTCCAGCAAGCACTTTGTCTCCCGTAAAAGGCATTAAAAACGGCAAAGATACACCAGGCTTCAAACTCAGTGCTTACAGAATTCAATAGGACACCATAACGCCATTAAAGACAAAATAAAAATACCACAAAGGATTAGACTTTTGTCTGGTTTTCCCCTATTCGCCCTGCCTATTTTATTTATTTTTTACATAAATGCATTTATTTTGTTTTTAGAAAGTTGCAGCGCGGCTCCGCACAGCTAGCAAGCAAGTGGGGCCGAGTAAAACTTCATATAAAGAGAGAAAAGCGGAGCCGAAACGACCCGCTCTTCAGAGCTGCGCGGATGATGTGTCCCATTTCCCCCACCTCCTTATTAAAATACTTTCTGGAGAGGCAAATTCCAGCCTGAAATGAATTTTCCAAACCATATTTTATTAGGAATGCTTCCTTTTAACGGTCGGCACAGGAGCCCACCAGGGTCAATATTTCTCCAAAATTACAGCCAAGGGAGTACAGAAAGGATTTAGCCAGAATTTCTCCTGCAATTCCTGGCTGTCCAACAAGAGCACGCTTCCACCAACCCCCCAGCTGAGCAGCAAAGGGGCCGATTAAATCCCAGCAGCACCCTCCACCCCCCCAGTGACACAGTGGAATAAAATTAAAACCATATTGGCTCCCCGAGAGCCCATCCTGGGGCTCCACAGCCATCCTAGGGAAAGCTCACTCAGGGGGATCTAATTCAGCCTCAGCTGGTCCCAAGCACAGGTTTGTGACAATTACCACCTTTTATCCGGCAAAAGCATCTCCAGGCCTACATTTTTCCCCTTAAAAAAACACAGAATTATTCACAATAAGGAGACAGTGATGATTCCAGGGCTGGCTTTTGGCCACGCACCTAGGAGCCAAGGGGAACGCTTCCCCAGCACAGCACACGGCGCTACAGCTTAAGCCAGTCTTAACTCGATTAGGAAATCATTCCTTCCATCGGACGTGTTATCAGCATCCCTCCGATAACCACCACGAGATCAGGAACCTGCCGGTGATGCCCCAGTGAAGTTATAAGTTCAGGCTTTGTACGCGCGGCCCCAAGCTGCCCAGGGGAGGAAAGGGCAGAAAAATATTTTCCTTATTTACAGTGATACCACCAATGCCAGACATGCAACGCTTTCTTCTTCTATCTGTTGGAAAATTCCACTTAGCAACGTTATTTTTAAAGGCTTTAGCACTCTATTCTAAAAACAAGAGTTAGAGCTCAGAAAAGCGGGGCAGAGGGCTGGCACAGGCACGGCACTGCCCACAGAGCGCCGGAGGAAGGGCTGGAGAGCCCCAAGGATGGTGGTGAGCGCGTGTGGGGGCTTCCGTGGATCTCCGCAGAAGAGCTGTCCTGGTCTAACAAAGAGCACAGCTCTTCCCCAGACTGGACCCAGACCCCACACCACGCGCAACTCCCCAGACTGGTTTCCTCAACTGCATTTGACACCATGCAACCTGCAAATGTCAGAGGCGGGGGCATGAAGGCCTAAAAGAAAATGGGGGACCCTAAAAGACAGACCCCAAAAATGAGGCTCCAGGGTCAGACCGAGCAGGACCACAGCTGGGCATCAACAGCGACCACCAAGGCAAAACCCAGCCACGGCTCCCACCTCGCCGCTGGGATCCTCCCCAGCGCCCGTCCCACCCTGGCTGAGCCATTTCTGGGTGGGAACGCCAACATTTTGGGCACTTCCCACCTTCTCCCATCCCCGTGGGTACTGCTGGGCTGGGGCACCACCAGCACTGCCCTGCGCCCAGTACCGCTGGCAGCCGTCCCCATGCCGGGTGGTGGGCACCCAGAAAGCTGTGCCGAGGGCGGGCAGCCACCCAGCTCCAAACTGAGGGATACACACCTTGAGGTACCACCAGGAGACCACCGCAGGCAGCCACCCAGCAGATGGGGAGCACGGGGGGAGCCACTGGCATGCCAACCCTCCGGCTCCCAGCCTGCCGGCCGCCTGCCCCCAAATTCCCAGGCCAACGGTAAAGAGGACTGGGGTGACATGGCATCCCCCAATGCCACCCAGCCAAGGCCACTACCACCTCCAGCTGCCCTTTTATTTCAAATCAAAAGGGATTTTTCTGGATTTGCCTCTCTCTCACTGACACCTCAGAGTCACAAAGCAGCAGATCGATTCCCGACGGTAAAGGCTCTTTCTGCTCACAGCCACAGCTCCAAGAAGAGAAAAAAAACCCACACCAAGAAGGAGAATTTAACTTCGGGCAGCCCTCGTCCCAGCCTTCACAACGCACTGGCTGAAGCTCGGGAGCGTGCCTGCACACGCGTGTGCCTGCAAAGTGGCTTTTTTTTTCCCCTCCCTCACCAAAAAAAAAAAAAAATTATTTGGTTGGAATATAAGTGTCCAAGTGGGAATGTCGTCCAGATTGTTTCAGTTCTCTCCAACTGTTCAAAAACTCTTTTTTTTTTTTTTTTTTTGAAAAATGTGGTGGTGGTGGTGGGGAAAATATATCAAGCCAAAAGCAGGATTTTTTTTTTTTTCTTTTTTTAAACGGATAAGGGGCCGACACCAACAAACACGCTGTGATCTACAAGATCTACAAGCCCCCCAGCACAGGGGCTACCAGCACCACCCTGACACCAGCATCCCGGGTCAGGGGACCACGGCCGATCCTTCCACTCCTCCTCCTCCTTGCCCTTCAGCCCGGCGCGCTGGAAAAGCTCCTTCTCATTGTTCCTTTACCTCCGCCGGGGCAGACGCGTCCGCACACACAGCACATACAGATCTATACGTGCGTACAGCGGGCGGCAGCGCAGCCGGAGCGGGGCTGTGCAGGCACGCCGCGGCCCCGCCGCTTTGTTCGGACCCAGGCCGGGGGGTCCCACGCCGGCCCAACCCCCGCCCCCCGCCTTCCTCCGCGGCTTGCTTTGGAAAGAGAAAAGCCAGAAAAAATAGTAATAATTAAAAAAAAAAAAGAAAAAAAAAAGGGATAAATCCAACTCTAGCGTCGGCGAGGTAGAGAGTGCGGCGATCCGGCCCCCGGCACCCTCCAGAGCGCGGCCGGGCGAGGGGCGGCGGCGCCGGCGGAGCCTCCCCCCATCCAGGGGAAAAGGAAATAATAAAAAATGTAAAGGTAAAAATTATGTTAAAAAAAGGCAAAATCTAAAAAACGAAACACCTTTTGAAAAATGAAAAAAAAAAATTGAAAGGTAAGAAAACCTTCAAAAGCCAATAAATTTTTTAAAAATTGGGGGGTAAAAACGAGAAGTACATTGTTTTCAGAACCCGAAGGCACCAGCCCGCAGCAGCCGGGGCTCGGCGAGGTCCGTACTCCAGCCGGGGGTCGCTCCTCTCCGTCCGTCGACCAAAGCTCTTCGCGGTGCCCGCGCCGCTTCCCGGGGAGGGCTTTTTTTTCCTCAAAAATCCTGCGGTTTTGCTTAATTATTTTTTTTTTAATTTCTCCCGGGCCTACTTTTTTTTTTTTTGCCGGGGGGGTGCGAGGCGGGTTCCCCCCCCGTTCCCCCGCGCCCCCTCCGCCGCACGTACTTGGGGTTCCCGGCGCTCCAGGAGACCGGTTCCAGGCTCTTGGCGAGCGGCGCGGCCAAGCGGCACAGGGCGAGGAGGACGCCCAGCAACCACCGCCCGCCGCGGGGCCGCGCCATCGTCCCTCGGCGGCGGGACGGGACGGGCGTCAGGCGCCCATGCCGCTTCCCCGCCGCCTGCCTCCGTCTCCCGTCCCGCCGCCTCCGCCGCCGTCCCCTCCCGCACAGCGGCGCCGCCCGCCGCGACGATCGCTCTACTCCTCCGCGCAGGCAACGGAGCGGGCAGCCCGGCGCGGCACGGCCAATCGCTGAGCGGCGCGGGGGGGGCCTTGCGGGGCGGGGACACGCCCACTTTCGCTTCTTAAAGGGCGCGCGTACCTTTTTTTTTCCTCCAGACACCCCCCTCCCTTTTACCATCTCCCCCCAGTCAAGCGGTGAGAGGGGAAGGCGGGGGGGACGGGGGGCGCGGCCGTCGGGGTACCGTAGCTCCCCGACGGCCCGGCCCCCCCCGCGCCCCCCCCAGCCCTGTCTCGGCGCGGGATCCAGCCGCGGTCCAACAGCGCCGCCCAGCGGTCGCGCGTGGCCCCGCCCCCGCCCGCTGCTGGGGAGCGCGGAAGCGATCGGCGGAACCCGGCGGGGGGGCCGCGCGGCTCCGCGTGCGGTGGGTCTGCCCTGAAATACTCAATAGTCACCTTTGGGGGTAGGTTTTTAAATTTTTTCAAAATTTTTTACAATTTTTGAAGTTTTTTGTGAAGGTGGGGGGTTTTTTGGCAGGTTTTTGCAAATTCTGAAAGTTTTTGGAAGTTTTTACAGGGTTTTTTGAGTTTTGGGGGATTTGGGGGGGAAAGGAAGCGGGCGGAATCAGCCCGCTTTCGGAAAAAAAAATAATTAACAAAACCTCTGGAGTCTGTTTGCTTTCTGTTGCAAAAATAATAAAAAACCCCTCTGGAGTTAGTTTGATTTCTATTAATAAAATTATTAAAAAAACCAACCACCTCCGGAGTCAGTTCGCTTTTTATTAAGAAAATAAAAATAGTCACATCAGTTCACTTGATATTACAAAAATTAAAAACCCAAACCTTTGCAGTGAGTTTAATTTGTATTAAGAAAATTTTAAAATAAACACGTCTAGAGTCACTTCATGTTCTGTTACAAAAATAAACAAAAAAAGCTCCAGAGTCAGTTCTCAGTCTATTAAGAAAATTCAAATCAGAGCTCGAGTCAGTTCACTTTCTATTACAAAAATTTTTAAAAACCCTTCAGAGTCAGTTCAGTTTCTATTAAGAAAATTTTAAAAACCTCCAGAGTCAGTTTGCTTTCTGTTACAAAAATAAAAACAATATATATATACAAAAAAAAAAAACCACTTTGGAGTCTGTTCACTTTTTATTGAGAAGATCTAAAAATTCCAAAAATTGACGAAGAAATACCTCTGGAGTCGGTTTGCTTCCAACCGAGACCCTAAACGCCCTCATTTTGCGACACCCCGAGATGCATCCGTCTCTGTTCCTTGTTCTATTTATCCATTTCTGCGCTGCCCCGTGCGCAGCACAACTCGCAGAGGCTCCGCGGGTTTCTGCCATTTCTAACCCAAACCCTGGGTCCAGGCAGTGCACCTGGCACTGCTCTGGTGACACCGTAACGCAACAGAGGTGACAATAACTGAGGGAAGAGAAAAAATAAATATTACAATTCCCATTTTTTGGAGGGCGGATTGAGCCGGCGAGCTGCCCTGGCCTGGCAGGGTGCTGTGGCTCTGCTGCCTGCTGCCTGCCCGTGTCCCTGCCCTGCCATCATCTGCCGATGACATCACGATCGGTTGCTATGGCGATGCCGGCTCTCCCGGCACAGGCTTAGGTGGGGATCTAGAGCCCAGGAATCCTTCTGAACAGGGATGCTGTGCCCATGTGCCCCCTGTGCCCGAACTGCCCCGACGGGCAGGAGAAGGAGGCAGGATCCCTGTGGGTTTCCTTTGGGATCGGACCCCCTCACACCAGCAGAGCCCAGCTGGGTGCTGATGGGTGCTGGCACATCCCAGGGATGAGGGGAACCAATGTGCCAGCCAGGCGAGCACCATGGATTGGCAAAGGCACCAACAAGCATCCCAAGGTCACCCAGTGCCACAGTCCTGTGGGATGCAGTGGCACAGCCCCACCAGCACACTGGGACAGCTGCCCGCCGGTGCCAGTACCAGAGTGTCTCAGCAGACACCAAACCAAACCAAACCCCGCGAGGTGGGAAAAGGCACCGTGGCAAGGGGAGGGGTCTCATTCATGGCAGTGGGGCACCTCGGAGGGGTGAGCATTGTTCTAGGAGAACGGCAAAACCCCCTTCCCAACCTTTCCTAGCGTCGCTCCTGTGGCAGGAAACACCCACCCAGCACAGTCACTCAGAGACATAATCCTGCTTTTCCCACCCAGCCCTGGAATTGGTAGTGCCGAACCAGGGTGATTCCTTGGACAGTTCTGGGTAAAAAACCGACTAATTGGAAAATGGTTCCCAGCCTCAGCTGCACCAGTGACACTGGGGAGCTGGGCTGAGCTCCAGGTGGGAGCAGCAGCGGCAGCAGCCAGAGGGATTGCTCTCCTGGAGGGCCAAAGCAAGGGTGTGTAAGCAGCTGTGGGGCAGGTGCAGGGGAGCGACGACACTGCATACTTCTCCAAAAGTCCCGGGCTTTGGGAGCGACCCTCGAGCCTTCACACGGAGCTGGACGTGGGAGAGAAGTCACCAGAAAGCTGCTACCCTGCTCGTGCCCACCTGTCAGCCCAGGGAGCGATAGGAATTCAGGTTTCCCTTCCCTTTTTCTGCCCCTCTGCTTCCCCAGCGCGCTCCCCGAGCCGGCATGGACGCCCCGCACGCAACGCCTGGCCATGGGCACCACCTCGCACAGCCTGGGGAGCGAGCACAGGGAGTGCACAGAGAGCAACCATGCGTGGGGAGTGCATGCAGGGTGCACAGAGAGTGAGTGTGAACATGGAGAGTGCATGGAGAAAGCATGCATGGAGAGTGCGCATAGACAGCGTGCACGGAGAGTGTGCACAGAGAAAGCATGCAAGGGGCAAGTGTGCAGGGAGCGATCGCGCACGGAGAGCGCACACGGCTGTGGTGCACCTGCTAACAGCACTGGCTGAAGTTCAGGCGCTGCCACGGCAGTGTGTGACCAGACCCTCCCACCTGTCCAGAGGATTCGCATGCCATACATCAGGGGAAGCAACATTTAAAGATCCCATGCCAAGGGCACATATGCACAGGCAGGCGTGGGGGGCAAATATAACTACCCACGCAGCACAGCCCTGGACCAGCTGCGCCAGGCATCCTCCTGTGGCACGGCCACCCAGCGCCCCGCGGCCGCAGGGCAAGAGGCAGGTGCAGTGTGCTGCAAGAGGCGATGTGGGACTTGGCCCGTGCTCCCCGTTCCTGCAGCAAAGGGCAGCTCCAGCTGCCTTTGATGTCCTGAGCAAGGACAGCTGCCCTACGTATTAAATGACTGCAGGTGTCATGAGTTTCAGGGTCTCAGCTCCTGCCCAGGCTCTCCTCCCAGCACCCAGGAGAGGAATGCTGCGCTGGGCTCCCTTTCCAGGAAGGGTGCAGGGGGTCTCCAGCAGCCCACTGACCCGTTGCTCCCTCAGAGTCCTTCCTTACAACCCTGTGGGAGAGGAAAGGGCATCACTTTATTCCCTCATTCTTCATATTTTTGGGGCCCAGGAATTGCCTTGTGCCACATGCACACGCATCTTAGTGCTTCCCCTGCCTGTGCATCATGCTGTCTCCTTCCCACTCCATCGGTACATGTGTACCCTGGTCTTTTGGCTTCCATCTCCACCCTCGAAATCTAACTTAAAATGATAATGCAGTTTCAGGGGGTGATCTGGGGGATTCCCTCCCACCTGCTTCATTCTAAAGGGACAAGGCGAGAAAGAAGTTACCGGACGCCCTTTGGCAGGATCCAGCATCACCCCAACCTGCGGTTCTCAGCAGCTCACCGTCATCCCCTGCCTCCTCCCGAGTGGCTGTGGCTTGCAGTGTGCTACCTTGCACAATCACACCCTCATCAATGACGATCTGCATCCCAAAATGTATTCCACAGCCACTTCATATTTAAATTATCTGAAAATTTTTATAGCAAAAGAGTACTGGGATAAAACAGAGCAAAAGAAAATTTAGGCTGAACACCAGGAAAAACTGCTTAGTGCTGAAATCTGTTCGGCTGTGGGATGGTTCCCCCAGGGAAGCGTTTGAGTTATTTAAAACTCACCTAAATAAAAATCGGTGGGGAATAAACTTCACTCATCCCAAAGGCATGGGCACTATGGGACCTGGTAGATCTTCCCCCCTAACTGTTTTCTGGGATGAAACGGATGAGATCTCACCAGGCTGAGCTCAGGCAGCATGTGTATCCTAAATGGCTTTGCAAAGGGGCACAGCCCCTCTCCCTGAGAAGAGCTTTTGCGGGGAGACAGCCTCATGCAGATTGGGGCCAAACTTCATGATTAATCCAACCCTCTAAAAAAAAAAAAACCCAGAGATTTTTGAAATGCCAGGAGATCAGATGCAAAGGGATGTCTGACAAGCCTTGTACCTATTAAATAGCAAACAGCCAGGCAAAATGGGTGCCAGAAAGCCAGCGTTGCACTGCTAAATCAGAGGATCAAATTCAGAAATGAAGGTGATGTCAAGGATTTGCCTTCGCCATGATTTATACCATCATTCTTGCGCTCAGGCTCCTGGAAACTTGCACCTTCTGCAGATGTGCTGGCTGATTAAAATGATGCAACAGATTCGCTAGCTGTGTAATATGATTTAAATTAAAAGGCCCATATTCTAACTGAAAATCTGCTACAGCTGCCTGCAGCCCCACCACCACCTCTGGTGCTTCCCACCTGCCTGGGGTGCTAGGGAGGATGGGAGGAGAGGCGACAGGGGAGAGCTGGAGGCACTGGAACCGTTGGGGCAAGGACCAAGCAGGGAAATGCAGCAGCACAAGGCGATTGGGTTCCAGAAGGCACATTTTATGGGGCTGAGAAGTCTACTGCATAATGGTCCGAGGAAGGAAGTATTAAAATCTTTAACCAGTTTTCAGAGACGCGATAATTAAGGTGTTGTAAGCTACAATTGCCTGGAAAAAAAACCAAAGGCAAGGAATAAGATTTTTATCACTTCAGAAGTGGCCACTCATGGATTTGAGGTTAAAAAAAAAAAAAGGGGGGGGGGGAGAAGAAAAAAAACCCTGTAAGAAAATGTAAAAGGCAACTGAAGAAGGGTCCAGCCAGGGGCTGCAGGGAAGGAGAGTGGCAGAGAGCAGGAGCTCGTTGTGCAGCCGCAGGCTCTGGGAAGTCAGGGAACCTGATTCAGGAAAGCACTTAGCATTGTCCCGAGCCCAGCCATTCACCGCTTTAATCATGCACTTTAATGGAGCTTGAGTACTGGCTTAATGCTTAAGCATCTTCAGTGGAGTTGCTCTCTTTCATCAGGACCTCTGGGGAGGAAAGAATATTGGCTTAAATTAATGAGGCCTCCGAAATGGGTGAGAGCGACTGAACTCACTGCTCTACCCTCTGCGAGGGACGAACAGAGGCAGAGAAGGCGGCGGCAGCCGGTCCTGCACGCAGCACTCACGCTCCTCCCGAGGTCACTAGACAAGGGGTAGAGCTGGTGCGCCGCCAAGGGGGAGAGGGCAGCGATGCCCAAAACTGCATCCCTGGTGGGCGGCTGGCATCGCCCCAAAACACAAAGCGAGGGCAACCGGCGGGAGAAAGGTCCCGAGCATCCCAACGTGTGCAAAGCCAAGCTGTGCACACTGAGAGCCCCCACCAGAAGCAGATCGCCTTGCTCTTCTAAAGAGTAATGGTAATGGGTGGGATGTGGTAGGGAGCTGGTTTTAGGTCTTTGAACAATATTGTAGAAAACATAAGAAAAATGACTCAAATTGGCTGGAGCATGAGCAGCCCTAAGCTGCACAGTAATATATCCCAACAGCAATATGGTGGGAATATATATATTTGTGTGTATATATATATGTGGTAGCAACCTACCCACTCGTGCAGAGCTTGCTGGAGGAGGCAGGAGGTGGAGTCCGGAGTATCTAAAGGGATACTGCGAAGGTCATTCATTAACATCTTCCTTAATGACCTGGCAGAACACATAAACAGCATGTTAATGACCTGGCAGAGAAGATAAGCAGCTTGTCAATGAAATTCCCGCAGATACCCCAATGCACGGGGCTGCGCATACTTCCACAGTCAGAGAAACATGAAAGGGGCCTAAATGGCTACAAATACACACAGCAAAGTTAATGATTTTGCTGGGGGGTGAGGGGGAATTTCTAATTGAATCTATTGGGGGCGAGTGATTAAAAACTTGTCTGAGGGGGGAGAGCACTTAGCAAAGGCTGCTGGGGACAGCAGTGGCGGCAGGTCGGGTTTAATATGCAGCTATGCCGGAGCTCTTCTCATCTACCTCTCCCAGGGAAAACATAAAGTGCATTTTCAGGTCACTGATCCACCAAAAGAAGGAAAAGCCCCAAAAAGGAGCAGAAGCTGGAGGAATGGTATGTAAGCCGAGATTTTAAAACACATGGATCTGTTTTCTTTGGACCAGTAGCAGCTAGGGGAAGTCACAACTGCATGCAAATATCCCGCAAGGTTTTAACACTAAAGGAAAAATGATTGAGGGTGGCAGAAGAACAGAAGGCGACCTCAGGCCATATCCTACCCAAGGGGAAACTGCCGGGAGCCTGGAGGCCGTGCTTCACACCACGCCGGCGTCGTGCCGGGGCACGCGGCTGCCGGTGGAGGTGCCTGGGGCATCGCACGGTGGCTGCTCCCAGGGCTGCTCCCCTGCTTGCCGCAGCCTCTGCCCCTTGGCTGGGGCAGCAGATAAAAGTGGTGCCATCCCCAGTGCCAGATGTGCCGTCCCCAGTGCCAGATCTGCTGTCCCCAGTGTCAGACCTGCTGTCCCCCATGTTAGATCTACTGTCTCAGGACCAGACCTTCCATCCACAGGGTCAGAGCCTGTGTCTTGGCATGTGAGTGGGTTTCTGCCAGCGAGCTGGAAAAGGAGGGACTGCATGGCCACGCTGCTGCTGCCAGAGAGAGCTGGAGGGAGAAGAGCTGGACGGGCTGAACCCTTCTCCCAGTTCCCACCTTGTGGGCAGCCCCCCAGGGCAGGGTCCCTGCAGAAATCCTGGCACGTACCTACCCGCGCAAGTGCCCCGAACAAGACGGTGATCTCACGTGAATGAGCTAAGAGCTGGCTGGGTCCTGCCAGGATTTACATGGGAGGCTCCAGAGAGTCTGTGTGTACTCACAACCCTCCCGCCGAGAGCCACAGCTCTCCCCGAGGGGAGGAGGAGCGGGGCTCCCTTTCCTGCTTCCCCACCCTGCCCTGCCAGCTCTGGCTCGCTGGCAGCGGTCCTGCGCCCGGCAGCCCACGCTGCCTTCCCGTGCGGCTGCGCGGCCCTGCCAGCACTGTCTGCGCTGCCCGGGGCCAGTGCGCTCCAGCACCCCACACCGCTGCACCCCTGTGCTCCTGAACCCCTGCATCCTTGCATCCCTGCACCCTTGCATCCCTGTGCCCCTGCATCCCTCTACCCTGACACCCCTGCACCCCTCTACCCTGACACCCCTGCACCCCTCAACTGATCCCCACCCACCCCAGGAATTGGGAGGAGACCCCAGTTTCCCACAGGGCACCAAGGCTATAAAATCTTCTCATTTAGGCAGCTCATGGTGTCATGCTGCCTGCTTGGACCATCGCTCCATTGTTCCCGCCGCAGGTTTTGCCCGTGCAGCCCGGGAGCTCGCAGCAGCGGTGCGACTTTTCCAGCCATGCTGAGATGCTGGCTCCTGGCAAGAAGCAGGACGCAGCGAAAGGCAGAAGAGGAAAGTGGAGAAATGATGCTTTATCTCAGCAATCACAAAAGGGATAAACTGACATCATGAGTAGTTGCACAGCAGCGTTTCTTTTGTGGGGCTGGTAATTTGTGACAGTGAACATCACTGAAAATATCTTAATTAATGTTTATTTTGATGGCTGTGTAGGTTTGGGGTGACGTGTCCCTGGGTCTGGAACGGGGAGGGGGGCAGGGTGGCAGGAAAAAAAAAGCAGATTTTTTTTGACTCGCTGCCCAGAACCACAAAAATGTCTTTTAAAGACTCCCTCCCTTGCCCTAACAGGCTCATCAGGAGTGGAGAAGAGATCATGGAAAGAAGAGAGATAGAAAGATAGAAATTCAGAGGAAGGGGGTGAGGGGCAAAGACATGGGAAGGAGACAGACAAACACACATGGAGCAATTTGCATGTTTTATGAGTCTTTGATTTCAGCGTATTTACAACCTCAGTGCTAACACCCTGGTGGGAAGTTCTGGAGATGACTATATTTACCCTCTATTTCACTTTACATCTTTATCAAGCGATCTGTCTCGCCTCCAGCCAGTCGTTTAACGAGCTGCATCCTATGGCAGGTACTGCCTGGTTCAGGGGAGCCCCTTCCCCGCCAGTGTCCAGCAGCGGTTCCCATGACTGGCGCCCCGCGGCGCCACGGCTCTCCCCAGCCCAGCCTTGCCACATGGCTGTGAGCTGCCCAGGTGCCACAGGTGCTGCATCTCCCCTGCCAGACGCTGCACCAGGCCCGGGGATGGAGGAGATTTTGCTGGGGTGCTGCTGGAAATGTAAAGATAATCTTAGGAAACAGCAGAGTTGTTGATATTATTTTTTTTTTTCCTCAAGGCATCTCATCTCTTTGTTGCTGTTGGTTTTGCCCAGCTTCAAACATGGGCGACAGCATTCCTGGGATCAGGCTGGGCAGTTTCTGGTTCAGCACAGGGAAGGGAAGCCTGACCCAGAGCATCATGTTCCTAAACAGGAGAGACGCCAAGGGTACAGGAGATGCTGCCCTGTGAGCATCACCCGTCCTTCTCCCATTTCTTTCCCATTTTCCTCCTCTCTGAGGCATTTTACTCCTGCATTTCCACGGAAAGAATTGAGTTCCCTGCTTTAATCAAGCATGCCACAGAAACGGGATGGCTGGCAAGGCCAGTAGACACAGCGGGCAGAAAGGTGCAGCCAAGTGCTTTGTGTTCATTTGAGACTTGAAATATCAACCTTCAGCTCCAGAGCAACTTCTGGAAACCTTGGTGTTGGAAATGGCTTTTCCACCAAGTGCCTTTCTGCTAGGAGAGACAATTTTCGGAGGAATTTCAAGCCTTGAATCTGTCACCTCGCTGGAGAGCCCCCATCACCCAGACAGAACTGTTCGCTATGCAAAGAGCAATTGGCTCATGCCGGGTTTCACAGCACCATCCTTCCAAAAACTGTGCCATGACCCCAATTAGCACTCCAGAGAAGCAAATAATGAGCCCTTTTTCTAATGCCCTTTTCAGCATGTTTGCTTAGTATGAATCTTATGATCTGCCTCCATCAGTCAAGGCGCACCCGTAATTCATCGCCTATTCTCCGACCCTCTGAGCATGCCGAGTTTTGATCAAGGGAAGTTTTTCCAAAGGATTTTGGCTTCTTTTCACTTTTGGATTTCCCCCAGATAAGCATGATTTTTTTCTCAGATGCAGACACCCACACGCACACCAGAAGGGAGGCTGTGCCAGGATCGGAGTGCAGGCAGCCTGCTCCCGCAGCACTCTCCCCCTGCCCGCCAGGGTGTTTCCCACCGGGCTCGGCCGTTGGAGCCGCGGGAGCTGCCTCCAGCCGGCTGCGAACCCCCCGCTATCGTTTCCACTCCATAATTGGGCAGGTTCTCGTTCCCTATCAGATCTCCAGTGCAAGCACTGACTAGTGTCTACAAGTCTTCTGTGAATAATAAGGAATATTCAAGGAAAATCTTGCACTTTTTCTCATCCCCTTTCTGCCAGGAAACTCATTTTTTGGGATACCTGTGGGAAGCGAAAGCAGCCGAAGCACAGGCAGCTCACAAGCACAGGCAGCTCTCGCATGACTATTCATGGACGATCTTCAGAGTATTTGCTTTTAAGCAAAGCAGATTTGGAGGAAAAATAGAAAACCTGCAAGTCTCTGAAAGGCAGCACCGGGGGAGTGGCACAACAAGCCTTTGCCAACAGCTCCTCGCCGTAACTCTGCTGCTGTTAAGACTCATCTCGGCGCTACGGGAAGCTTCTCTGCTTGCTCCTTCAGCTCATTTATAGTGCTTCCCCCCCACCCCCCGCCCCGACATTATTTAAATCTTGTTCTTTAATAAGTCTACAAGTAAAAGCAATTAAGGAGTTCAGTGAGCAGCATCAATTTCAGCAGTGCCTCTAAAGCATGTCCAGCCCAGATAAGCCCTGCTTGGAAGGCAGCAGGAGGGCATGGGGAGCCCGGCTGCGTGCCTGGCTGTGCGAAGCCCCATGGCTTGGGGGGTATGGGGGGTCCCTGCTGCCCCCAGCCTGAGCCCTCCTGCCCTCCCTGGTGCCCCCAAGCCTTTTGCTCGAAGGGTGGGTGGCCGGCAGGGGCCCTGCCCACATGCTCCTTCGCTAGAAGGTGCTGCTCCTCTGGTAAACGATGCTTAAAGCAAAATGAATAGAGAGAAAGGTGGGGTGTTCTTTTCCGATGAGGCAATGGATCAAAAGCGACTGCATCTGCGAGGCAGATGATAATTACTGGCAATAACCTCCCTGCAGCCCCTGCTGGGGATGCAATGCTGAGCGAGACATGGGGGGTCGAAGGAGTCTTCAGAAACCCAGGTGACAGACACAGACAGGGGTTTGGCCATCAAAAAAGACAGTCAGCTTCGCATACAGAGCAGCCCACTTGAAAGCCAGACTGTCCAAGAGCCAAACCTGCCGAAAGGGTGAAGCAGCATAGACTCAGGGACCAGCGCAGCAGGCAGGGAGCCGGCTCTGCCGCCTGGGGTGGGTGGGCAGGGTGGGGGCTGGGTGGGGTCCCCTTCCCCATCCTACCCCTGCCAAAGGGTCAAGCCTTTGTACCAGCATGGACAGCCGATACGGACACGGCCAGATGCCCAAGTGCCCTCACCAGCAGACAGAAAGCCCTTTCAGCCAAAACTACTTTACAGTATCTCTGACAAAGGGTTTCTACTTCCATCCCAGCAGTAATAAACACCGAGGCAGGAGAGGTAACCTCTTCCCACAGCATGTTAATGAAGAAAACACCCACTGAGATGTAAACGGCAGCCGCAGCTCACTGCCTGACAATCTTCCTTCCACCTTGCCTCATGCAGGGATGCGGCTAACCGCCCTGCTGCAGCCGCATGCAGCACCCCGGCGGCAGAGCTGCTGGCTGCCATAGGCATCGGTGATGCAGAAAGGTCGCTGCAAATCCCATGTCACGGGTCTTTCCACACCAGAGAGCAGGGCATCCCTGGAACAGGGCACTGGGCAGCAGGCTGGAGGGGGCCAGCAGCGGGCACGGCCGGGAGGGAAGCGGGTGCAGCGCCCAGAAAGAGAGGAGGAAATCTACATAAATTAGCAGGAAGCAATTTTACACTCATCTTCTAATCACCCGCTGCACAAGCCACTCCACAAAGCTAATAACAAAGTGGGGTGGTTTTAGTCCATAAGCATGCTTAAACAAAATAGAGATACCAGGCTTTTAATGTCAACACATCCTTAATTACCAGGGAGCAGGTACTTGATCCGGATAAGGCAATGCCAGCTTTCTAGGCACAGGGCTCTGAGCACTCCAGGCAGGACCACCCCTGCAGCGTGGTGTCAAGCCCTCCCCCTGCTACCTGCAGCCCTCCTGTGTCCCAGCTTCTTCAGATGATGCTGGTCCAGGCTGCTTTCCTGCTGCAGCCTGGTCCCCGCTGCCCTGGCAGCACTCCTGCCTGCCTCCATCCAGTGCCGAGGTGCCGGCCCCTGCCATAAGCAGCCTTTGCTGATGGGCAAATGCGATGAACTTCATTTCCCCTGTGGCTCCAGCCCCTGGGGATCCCATCCGCCGAGCTGGAGACCTGCTCGAAACCGCACAAGGATTCCTTACGTCACTCAGGTGTGCAAAATGCAGCTGCAGCGCGTGCTGGTGACTTGCTGTGCATGGTGTACAGTTATTTGTGCTGTGCTGCTTGTGGTTTGAAGGACTGCAAATAAATGGGGAAGGTGTTTGCTGCTAACATGTCCCCAGTGTTCCCCAGGAACCACTGACATTTCCCCGCAGCTCCCTCAGCCTTGGCAGACCCCAGCACAGCCCTCCCTGCTGCCCCAGCTGACAGGTAAATCATACTTTTCTCTAAAACCAGCCAGCAGCTCTGATGCCATCTTGGACTATTGTCTGCAAAAGAATTTAAAAACGAGAGTGATTTATAGAAATGTTCCAATTTTCACTGAAAACACAAAAGTTTTTTCCTCCCAGAAATGTGTTTTGCAGCTGGAGATTTTTTTAACTGAAAAAAAAAAGTATGAAATGAGTGCAGACACAAGTCAATTTTGGGGGAAAAAAAACCCCACCAACCTGAAAGCCCGAATACCTGTTGGAAAACCATTGCTGGGAAGCGCGGAAAGCCCCACCAACAAAAAACTTGTTAGCACCACAAAGAAAAAGGCTGCCAAACACTTGGGTTGGAGCAGGTAAATCCACTTCTGGCAGAGCAGCCTCCGGGCAGAGGGGCCAGGTGAGCACCAACCTGCCCGTGCCCCTTCCCCAGGCCCCCAGCCCAAGGTGGGCTCACCCATAACACCAATTGCACCCAGGACACCCAGGTCCCTTGAGTTCCCTGCCCACATCACTCAAGCCAGTTAACTGCAGTCACCCCACTGTCAGCGGAAATAAGAAGAAAAGCTAAATTGACCCAAATGCAGAATATTGGCACAAGCCTGATGCACCCTTGGCTCTTCTGCACAAGTGAGGAGGGGAAGCGAAGCGCCATGAGTATGTCAGGTCCTCTCTGGCGAAACCAGATGCAGGTTGCAGCATCGCCAGGGCTGGCACCTTCTCCCCTGCGACTTCCCATGCATTTTGCCTTTTTTTAGGGAAAAGCCGGGCTGTCAGAGCACTTTCCCGGCCGCAGCCAGGGAGCGTGGCCCCAAGACTCCCTGCGGTGGGGAGATGTGGCTCCCACAGAGGAGCCCAGACGGGTGAGGCTCGCTTCTGTCTAAACATTTCAGAATAATAGTCATAAAGCACAGCCAGATCAAAACAAGTTAAAACAGAGCCGCCAAGGTCTGGTCACCTCATAAACCACAGATAAAGCCAGAAAGGCCTTGCTCAAGCAGGTTTGATCTTCTTCCCTTCCTGTATCTCTTTCATAAACATCTTTGGGAGCCACAGGAAAAGAGTCTTATTGATGAAGTCCAAAACCTAACATCCTATGGATGCTGGGAAGCCCAGCTAACTATCCCACGCTTAATCCTCCCTGTCCGCAGCAGCGCCAACCTCAGCAATTTCTGCCAGCTCTGCAGAACTGCTGGCCATCCCTGCCCCAAGGACTCTTCTGTTTACTTTAAGCTGATTCCTGTCAAGCTCTTCATTCAAAAAGAGAGAGAAATTTGAAATAAGAGGCACTTCAGCCACCCCTTTCCTCCCAGCTGTCAGACCTGGGTGGGGTGTTGCCCAAAGGAGTAGGTACCCATCAACAGCAGGGGAAGCATCACAAGAGCTTTTGTTAAGCTCAAGGAGCTTTTCCAAAACCCCCTCTACTTTCTTCTGCCCTCTCCCATTCTTGTGCTGCTGTTCCTGGAAATTGTTAAAGAAGGAGCATCCCTCCTGGCCAGCCAAGCTCCACTTTGGCCTGGCTGAAGAGGTATAGCAGAGCCCTGAGAAGCACAGCACTTGTTCTCTGAATTTCCAGGCCACTTAGCTCATGCACTGTTTGGGACAGAGACCTGTAAATTCTCCAGCTTTAGGTGCTCTGGAAGAAAAGTGTGGTGAACACCACATCCTGACCGGGATGGAGCTGTCCCTGAGCAGCTCTGCTCCACGCGTGGTGGCCCCTGCTCAAGCCTGGCTGCCCTGCAGCACCTTGCCAGGGTTGGGGCAGGTCTGTCTGCACCTAGCTGTGCTGTAATTTGAGTGCAATTAGCGTAATTGAGCTCAGCTCTTGGAAGAAATGTTGAGCAGAGAGGTTGCTGTGCAATAGTTGGGTTTTCTAAAAGCTTTCTGCAAGGTCACTCAGCAGAGGCTGGTGAGGCAAGAGAGCTGCCCCAGGTTCAATGAGAAGGTCTTGTGGATTAATCACTGGTTGAAACCAGCAGGCAGGGATTTGGCATGAACAGCCTGTGTCTGCAGAGGAGAGGACTTTCAGGAAGGTCCCACAGGAGTCTGGCCAGGGACCTCTGTTGGTCCCCTCCCAGAAATGATCTGGGAGAGGGGACAGTGCAGCGGCAGTGAGCTTGTACGTGGCACCAAGTGATTCAAGGCAGCCAAACCTAATGCTGACACTGAAGAATGCAGAGAAATGTAATGACCGTGTGGAACAGAGCAATAAAATGGCATATGAACTTCACTGTTCATAATTACAAAGTAATGAGCATGAAAAGCATTGCCCCCACTGTACATGCCCAGCAACGGGTTCTGTATCAGCAATTACTGGTCTTTAAAGAGGTCTTGGAGACATTGCAGAGAGCTCTTTCAAGACATCCTTTCAACAATCAGGGAGAGTCAAAAAAGGCAAGTGGTATATAAAGAATTCTTAGAGCCAGAAGAGAGAATAAAAGAGAAAATGTCATTTTTTCCTTCATCTGGAGCTGTGGAGCTCCTGCAGCTCGGCTCCGAATGACCTATGCCGTAAAACAAAGAGATGGTGCAGAAAGGCATTGCAACACTGATCAAAGCTTTGGGATAGCACCTGTATGGAGAGACTTAAAATGGACCAGGACCTCACAGCCCAGGAAAGAGGATGAAGAGGCAAATAACTTAAAATTATACAGGTTTACAGAAGAGTGAGTGGAAAAATTGAACACACAATCATTAGGCAACAGCTTTAATGCAAAGGAGGAGAAATAAGTTTCCCACAAAGTGGCTTCATTGAATTGAGGGACTCACCCCCAGAGGAGACTCCTTGTCATCTTGATGGCTCTCTGGGGTCAGCTCAGCAGCCTGAGAACAGGCAGCAGGCAAAAAAAGGATCAGCTCCAAATAAATCCTGCTGGGGCTCGGGCCGTGCTGGTGCTTGCACCGAGCAATGAAGGCGGCTCAAGAGCCTGCCCGGCCCCTGCAAGCGGCAGCTGTTCCCGGCCACGGCAGAGCCCTTTGATGTGCCATGTCTGTTTGACCAGCACAATCAAACAACACGTCGAGGTCCTTGAGGCAAGAAAGTCATGTCCCACGAGTCCTGCACAGCCTTCTGTCAAAGATGGAGAGCTTACGGATGCGGAAAAGAAAAGAGAAGAGGATCAAGGTGGGCACCATTTTGAGTCCTTCACCTGCAACCTCCCGGGGAATTTCTAGGGATCCACAGGTTTCCAGAGTTTTGGTTTTTTTGTCTAGAGCTATGAACTTGAGGAGGGGGTGTTCCTCTTCAATCCTTCATATAGATCCTTTCTTGCAATGCCCCACTGTTTCCTAGGAGTTTTCTGTATCTTCTCAGGAAAACTCAGTCTGAAGCCTTTCTATGTTTTTCACAGGTCTTTCTATGACTTGTGTCTAGAACATTTCCAGGAATGTTCAAGGGCTTCATAGGACATCCCCAACCTGCAACATTTCAAGGAATGCCCTAGAGCTTCATTGACCTTCCTCCATTTCGAAACTTCCCAGGAAATTTCCAGTTTTCCTTGGAGTTTTCTGTCTTTCAGTTTTCTGGAATTTCCTTATCTACAACCTGTCTAGGAACATCCCAATGCATTTCAAGAATCCTACAAGGGCTCTCAATAAATTCCTCAGTTTAGAATTTTCTTATGAAATTCTCCAAACACTTTTCAGAAATTTCCTCATCTAGGAAACCCTCAGTCTAGCACTTTTCTCAGACTTTTCCACTACTTTTTAGAAATTCCTCAGATTAGGACCTTTCTAGCAATGTTCCTGGTGATTTCTAAAAAATTTCTCTATGCTTTCTAGGATGTTTTTGTCTACATTTCTGGAACACTCCCAATGCTTCAAGAAATTTCTCAAATTCCTTTTTAGGAATCTACCCCTGTTTCGTGGGAGTTTTCCCAAGCCCTCTGATTCCTGCAGCATACCCACTGGGGTACCAACCTTCCCGGACAGCCCAAGTCAGCACAGAGGAAGGGAGGTTTCCCTTTGCTATCCCACCCTCTTGAACCATCCCAATGTCTGGGTGGGAGTGAAGGTGCAGCATCCCAGGAGACAGCTGTGGTGGAACAGGCTCACTCCGTGGGTGCTGGTGCAGCCCCACCTGCTCGCACCAGCTCTGCATGCTGCCTGTGTCAGTGCACATGGAGGGCTTGAGCCCGCAAGCCCTGCAGGGCTGGGAGGGAGCAGGAGAAGCATCTCAGCAGCATCCACAACCTGCCCTTGCAAATTGGATTCGCCCCTTGTCTGCCCCTAGCAGGGCCATGGGACAGGTTGGTGCTGTGCTGGGACGTCCTCTGCAAGTCCCCAGAGGCTGTGGCTGAGTGAGCAGCCTTGCCTGAGCTCTCCGTTGGGTCTGAGGAGGTCGATCTGTCACTGTCACACCAAGAGCAGTATTCTGGGATGTGAGCCACACTTCTGCTCCTTCCCTCATTCATCACCACCAATTAGCGGGGCGCACATGGTCTGCAGGCATGGGGGTGCTGCAGCAGCCAGCGCTGTCACAGACACATGTGGCCAGATGTGAGGAGAAAGGAAAAAACAAAGTTGTGAGCAAAGCAAGATAAATCATGGTGCTATGCACCCAGATTACTGCAGAACATCTCCCGGGCTGGCTGGCTCTTCTTGCTGCTCCTGATGCCGTCTGCCCCTGCTGAGGTCCCTGGAGGTGCTCAGGGCTTTTCACAAGCCCCTCTGGGTGCCCTGGAAGCCGGTCTCTGGGTTTCTGGTTTGACAGACTCAGCAACCTCTGAAGTAAGCATCCCATTGCTTTGCAGCTTTGAGCTGGGGGCTGCAGAATGAGCATCTCCCAGGGATTCCTTGGGGGACTAGGTGGGCTACCCAAGGGTCCTGACAACCACTCTGGTGTGGGGTGACCCACAGAGAGGAGAAGCGGGTCCTTCAGAAGTGGGTAGCCATCCCATGGGTACCCACCACCCACCCCGGCCCAAGGACTGTGGTGCAAATGGACAGCCCAATGGGCAGAAAGCACCAGGTGCCCCTTTACGGGCACAGAGAAGTTCTGGGGAAAGGTGGGCACTGCACCCCCAGAGCCAGCTATGGGGAGGCCCCGCGGGCATGGGCAGGGTCCTGCCACCGTCCCCCTGCCAGCCGCCCTGCCTGGCCGCTGACTCACACCGGGCGGGATGGGTGCGCCTCTTCTGCAAATATTTTCTGAAATGAAATAGCCGAGGTCGTATTTGCTCTGTTTATCTTTCTGACATTATTTATTTCCTACCTGTCGACTGGAGGCTGGGGGACTGTCAGCACCAGGACTGGGCTGAACACGTCACCGGTGCCATGTTGACTTTGGCAGAGGGAAGGAAAGCCCAGGCCAGCCTGCACTGGGCGGGATGCAAAGCACCGCTGTGGTGTGCAGTGGCATGTGGCGAGGAAGAGGAGGCAAGGAAGAAGAAGGCAGAGCTGTGACATTGAAGGGAGGGAGGGCTGGATCCGGGTCTCCCGGGAGCAGGGATGCCAGGCTGTGGGGAGAGAACATGGGCACAAGCAAGTGGCAAGATGGCGAAATTGTTCCTGTGGCCCCATTTTGCAGCAACTGGGGTTGTGATGCCCCAGGGAGCACAAGCAGAACCAAGGGCTGGGGCTAATTCTTCAGGCAAGTGGTTCACAGTGATGCTCAAAGGGCAGCAGGGCCAGGGGTGAATGGGGGGCAAACATGGTGCTTCCTCTATGTGAAGCAGCCCCAGTGCCCACCTTCCTCCTCCTCTCCTGCTGCTGGACCTGCAGTCTGGGCTTTCTGCTGACAGTCACCCCTTTGATGGCAAAGTGGCCCAAAGGACCCCAAAAGCAGCACTGGCTCTCTGACCCCAGAAAAGCCACCCTCAGGTGCTTTGCCAGCTCACGTGGGGACATGGGCAAGGGGTGACGCCTGGGCCTGGGGACAGGCTGGGTCAGGCAGAGGGGTGCTGCACCCATGGGACTGACCCAGAGGTACCCGATTGTGCAAGAGGCAGCTTAAGAGAGGAACTGGAGCATTTGGATCCTCTTTCTTCCTTAATTCCCCTGATATCAGATCCCTGGGGGGGAAGAGAGGATTCATCTGCTCACGTCAGAGGGGCCTTAAGATTGGTGACTGAGCAGGGCTAAAGCAGCCCTGTGATGAGCTCTAAGCCCTTCCCAGAGCCCTGACACTGCAGGTGATGCCTCAGGCTGTGGGTGCAGGATTAGGGTGGGCTTCCAGGGTTGTGCATGGCCCCAATGCTGCCCGGGTGAGTGGGGAGAGGGGGACAGTGGCTGGTGGCCACCTAGCACCGCTGATGCAAGGAAGCATCCGACCATTTAGGAAAGCAGATTTCTAATAAAGCTGAGATCACATTGCTGTTTAACTTAATCTAAGGCCATTTTGTCTCCAAATCCTTCCTAATTCCTCACAGATATTAATTACAGCCTATTGTACCAGGCCCCGGGAGTGGTAGCTCTTCCTGACATCCCCCGCCTTCCCCAGGATCCTGTTTGCAGCCAGCACTCCCCGGGACAAATAAGCCCCTGGCCTAATGCACTGACTTAAGTTAGATTTGGACCCTCCACCCCTTCTCCGACACTTTTTCTTCTCAATTCCCTGAATCTGTGTCACTGAGAAAACAGAAGGGATTTGGAGACACAGAGTTGGCTGCCTTCCGCAGCTTGCTTGGACCGCAGGATACGGGCTCTGCTGGGGGCTCCCTCTCCCAGGGCCAGTCACTTGCTGCCAGCAGAAGAACGTGCGAGTGGGTGGATGCAGCTCTGGTGTCACCATTGTCACCCCGATGGCTCGGACGAGCTGGGATGGCTGGGGATGTTGCAGCCGGGACACTGGGTTAAGCTGTCGTCAGAGCCCTGGATACTGCGGGCTGTCAGGCCCTGAGCAGCCTCACCTGGGGCTCCCCACACCTGCCCACCACTCCATTTAAGCTTCAGCCTGGGGCCCCCAGCCCCTCCCTCACCTCGGTGTGGGCATGCCCACCTCTGCCCTGCCTCCAGGACAGACTCAGCCGTGCAGCGTGGGGAGCGTGTCTCTGAGGTGGGTAGTGGATGCACATCGTGGCTTGTCTCCAGCCTCGGCTTTGCCCCTGGGGGATTTGGAGCTGTGGTGCATCCCCCAGCCCTGGCAGCAGGCAGAGTCCCTGCCTGTGCCACCCTGAGCACCAGCTGGAGACCCTGCAGGAGCGCAGGGGTAGGAATGAGGTGGGCTGCACACACCCCACAGCGGTGGCGCTCTCTGAGGGCGGCTCATGGGGGGTCCCGAGCGGTGAGCTCAGTCTGGGGGTTTCATGCTGACCTTTCAGCTGAATACACTTTAATGAAACTGCAGTTTCAAGGGAAAGATGGGAACACTTGCTCAGCTTCTCTACAAACAGATCGCTCCCCATTGGTCCTGCGAGAGCATCCCTTGCAGATGGAGAAGCTCTGCCCTGGCCAGTGCATGGCTCCTGTGATGGGAGAGCAGGGCTGCCTGCAGCGTCTGCACCCAAGGGTGCTGGAAACACTTTGTGGCATGAGTGACAGCCTGCTAGTACGACAGCCTGCATGAGATGGGGGGTTTGGGGCTGTCATAGCTTCTGTGCTGGGTACACAGATATGCTGCCTGTCTCCCTGGCAGGTGGGATGCTAGGGGAGCGTGAAGGCACGTGTGGCATGAGTCAAGCAGAAGCTGTTATTGCTGAGCCACTTCCCAGAGCAAACACAAAGACCCTGGGCAGTGCCCTTTGCCCGCAGCTGGTGACCTGTGGGTAGCACATTGTGGTGGCCCGGGCTTTGCAGAGAGCTCCAGGCTGCAGATCCCTCCTCGGGCAATGATTTATGGTTGTCTCTGCCTCAAGCAGGCAGAGACCATCTGCCTGACCACCTCGCCACCCTGCTGGGACAGGGCTGGGGTGAGGGGCTGCATTCAGGCAGGCTGGAAGACATGAATCAAAGCTTCAGAAATGCCCTTGCAGAAACCCATGGGGCCGGGGTGGGGGGATGACCCCAGAGTCCCCCAGGCAGGCACGTGCATGGTCCTGCAGGAGGGCTGGGATTCAGGCAGGGATTTCCTGGCCCCTCTCCTGCCCTGGGAACTGGCAGGGATTTGGGATGCCAACAAGGCAAGTGCTGAGCAAGGACCAGCATGGGTGCATGCACCCAAGGCAATGGGAGCAGTGTGCGGGCAGAGGTGCTCCCTGCAGCACCCTCCCAAGGCATTGCCAAGACGCAACCTCGCCCACCTTTAGTCTCCCTCCCCTCCCCCTGAGGAGTGCTTTAGTTTCAGCAGAATTTTAGTTATAGAGGGTTTTTTCATCTGTTAATGTTTATGCTGCACTACGCCCAAGGTCAGAGGCAGCTCCTGGCAGCCTGTGACAAGCCAGCCCCGGGGCTGGGGGTGCAGGGACCCCCTTGCCCCATCCCCCAGCAGCCAGGTTTGCACTGAACCCCCCCCATGAGGCACGAAGTGCCGACTGGTTGGAAGCAAGCAGCTAAGCAGAGCTGGTTCCCTCTCACCCAGGTTTTAACCATGACCCAGCTGGTTTTGGCCAGGTTCGGGGAGAGGAGGGTCTCCTGCCAGCCTGCCCCCCCAGCTGCTGTGCCCATGCCCTGTCCCAGGGTGTACCCCTGCCCACCCAGGGGCTACCTGGGCAGGGGGCAGGCAGGCAGCTGTGAGGGTCGGCCGGGGAGGAGAAGCCCTTTCTTCACAGGTTTCTATGGGTGCAGCCAGCCTGACCCCTCCTCACATTGCCCCTGCAGCCTGCCCAACCCCTCATTGCTCATTAACCAACTCTTGCACCCAAGAATAATGAGTTGTAAATCATGCCAGCAATCTGCCTGGACTTTAAACACCAGCCCTCGGTGGAGGTGCCCAGCAATCCCACAGCGGGAAGGGGAGAGGCCCCTGATCATCCTGATCCAGCCTCCTCCAGGCTGGCTTTCCTTGGACTTTTGCATCTTGCAGGCTGTGACTTAATCTTGGAGCAAACAGTTGTGGGAGATAAGGAGGCCTGGTGACCCACCGAGCCCCTCTCCCTCCAACCTACACATCACCTTTGTTTTCCCTGTGCCAAGCCCTGCAGGTGTTTGCTCCGAGATCAGCCCCATCACCCCGAGATGCCTGAGCAGCCAAAGTTTGCACCTGCCAAGTGGGACCGGCACTGGCCAGCAGCACCCCAGGTCCACCCTAGTTATCTGCACCGTGCCCTTGGCAGTGCTGGGTGCCCCTTGCCGTGACCACGGGCTCTTTGCATGTGCTTACCCCAGCCTAACCCAGCCGCAGCATCTGAGCGTTTTGTGGCCAGGGTGAATATGGGGTGAAACATGTTCGCTTCCATCCCGGGCGATGAAATCACTTTCATCTCCTCCTTTACCTCATGCTTGCCATGGGCTCTGCCAGCTCGCAGCCTGGCGGCAGCCCTGCCAACATGGGGTAACTCATTGGGCGATGATAACACCCTCACAGCGCTGGCAGGGCTTCCACGGGCACCAGTGACTCAGTCACATAAAAGGGGTGAGGTAAAACTGGGGGGTGGGACTGGTCATAAAACGGCCAACACCTCCCCCACATGTAAGAAAGATGGAAAACAGCATGTTTTCAGAACCCTTCATTGAAACTGCGGGGGACAGAGAGCAGGAAAATGTTTCATGGACCCTCATAAGGAAAAATAAAAACTCCTCCCAAAATCCCCCAAACTCTTCTGTATCAGGACTGACAAAAATGAGATTTCAACACCAACCTCTCTCGGCTGCAAGATCAGGGAGGACTGCATGTGGCAGCTTCATGGAGGATGGGCTCATTTAACATCACCCTTTGTCCCTTGCCGATGCTGCAGCCTCCTGCCAGCACCACCACCCTGCTGCCCCCCTGGGCTTGCACGGGGAGCCCTTGCTCTCCCTCTGAACCTCCCCCTGAGGCTCACTTCTTCTGGGACACCTGAAAGACATTACCCAGCAGATGCTCCGTGGGAAGGGGAGCGATGGGGTGGCTTCAGATGTGTTTACAAGTGACCTATCTTTGATCATGATTTTTGCCTGCTCCTCCCAGCCCCAGCTCTCAGCCTCTCTGGGTCAGTGCGCAAGGGCAGCACTCGGCACGGTGCTTCAGGGACTGTCTGCACCCAGAGCTGCTTCAATGCAGAGGCATCCCATCCCCCTTCAATCAGGTCATCTCCTAGGACATCCCATGGGGACCTTCTCCTGCCGTGCCCTTACACAAAGGGCTCTTACACACCCTGTCCTCCTGGGAGCAGCAGCTGAAGCTCTGAGCAGTTGGCTGTAGACATCAGCCCCATGAAACAAGATGCTTTTTCAAACTGCAATAGCTAAGGAAATGGCCCGGACCCTTGAGAGGGCAGAGCAAGCAGCTGCTGCCATATGACTGTGGCTGGGGTCTGCAGGATGCCCCCCCCATTTACACAGCTCCTGTGGGAGGTTTCTGGTGCTCACCCGATTGCTGCCCCATGGCAAGGTGCTGCAGCCCATCGCTTGCTCAGCACCAGGTGATGACATTGGGCTCATGTGTGACAAGTGTGGAGTCGCAAAGCTCACCAGCTGCCCTGGAGAGGCCAGATCCTGGCTTCACACTCTGTGTCAGGTAGTGCAAGGGCTGTGGCAGCGTCCCAGCACCACTGGGATGGGGCCAGCACAAGCAGCTGAGCAAGGCGCATTTTTCCAAGGCACCAAAGTCCCAGGAGCTGCGAGACAGGAGGGCCCGCATCCTCCCAGCTGCATCCACCCGGTTCAGGAGCGAAGTCGGGTCGTGCAAATGTCTCGCAGCTTTGCACCAAAATAAACATAGTCCTACATGAGCCCTGCATGGGTTCCTAGGGCCAGGGCATGGCTGCCCTGGCCACTTCCCCACTCACTGAGTGCACACATTCGCACGGGGCGGTTTAATCAGCTTTGCAGCCATATGAATCTCCCCAACATCAGGTCTCTGCCGTGTGAATTTCCCCCATGGGTCAGGACCCTGTCAGCAGCAGCACAGGAAGGACGGCTGTGCTAAATCGTGCATCCCCACCACACATGCTGCTCTGCTCATCACCCCTTCCCTCCCCAGCCCCGCGCATCCTTTTGGGCACCTGGCCACCCCCTCCCAGCTGGGGCTGTGCAAGTGCTTCCAGACACAGTTCAGGGCACCGGCAGCTTCCCTGCCTCCCCGCTGGCAGCACTGCAAAGATGGGAAAACAAGACCCCAGCCCGGCTCTGCTTTAGTGTCTGGTCATCGCTGCTGAGCGAGTGGGTTGGTGAGGCAGGATCCTGCCCGCTGCCCTGACGTAGGTTCACAGAGCTTGAGGGTCCCTATTCTGCAGCCTCAGGTTGCAAGTGCTGCCAGGCACCTGCAGCTGCACTCTCAGCTTCCCAGAGAAGCTGGTTTCCCAGCAAAAAGGATGGGTTGCTGTCGGAGGTGGGGGGACTCATAGCTGGGGCACAGACCCTCACGGATGGGGTGAAGCTGCTTTCTCTGCTCTGCTTCCCCCTTTCCCATTTTGAGGAGGAAGGAGCCACTTGGACTGACCTCCCTCCTGTGGGAACTGCAGCTTCCCACCGGCTGCTACCGCAGAAATGCCCCTCAGTGCTGTGCAGGACCACCGGGCTTGTGTCCCTGTGCCTCAGCAGGTCCCCCACTGGAGTCACCCTGCCCCTCTCCCCACCAGCATTCCCAGTGGAGGCCGGGGTGCTGCACCCAGCTGAGATGTCCGTGTGGCATGCTGCCACCCCAGCAGCCTGGGGCCTGCAGTGACGTGCCCTCCTTTGCACAGGACAGCAGAGATGAGGGACTTGGGTCTTGCTGTACGGGATGTTTCCCAGCCCTGCAGCCTTCTGAGCAGTGGCGCGGCCAGCTATGCATCCACCTGCTCCCCAGGTCATAGAGCCTGCTGCTCCAGGCTGCTGGGATGGAGAGCTGCAGCAGGGCTTTTCCCTTTGGAGCAGGCTCAGTGGTGATGCCGTGGCAGCTGGCAAGTGCCACCACTGCCCTTCTCCTGGGTCAGCCCCGTGCAGCCACCGGCATGGTCATCCAGGAGCAATCGCTGCTTGGAGCTGATCAAATGCCTCTTTCAGCTTCCTCTCCTCCACTAAAAATCCCTTTTCCAGAGGAGCCCTGTGAAGTGCCTCAAGTCTTTGGGTTCATCTATATGTTTATAATGAATTTGTCCCATGATTAATCTTTCCAAGAATCCTCTACAGATCTGTTTCACGCTGGGGAGGGGACATTTCAGCTATTTCTCTGAATTTCTCTGGATTAGCAATTAGACATCTTTTCTCACTTTATATCCAGCGGAGAAAACTTCTGCTAGACCCATTACCAGCAACGCACAGCCTTGCTCTTTGTACAGGAGATATTTCCTCTGCAGTATTTTCTCCAATCTTTCACTGAGGTATTTTTTTAGGGACCACAAGCTTAATTAAAACGTTATTCATTATAACCTTAGCACCTAGTAACGCTTCAAAGACTTTGTAATCCCTCTCTAAAAAGTCACGGGAGCAGAATACCGAATGGCTTCAATGTTGGCTTGAAATTAGTCAAGAGGTGCAGCTAAAATTACCAGCTCACAGATCCATCCACCCAACACAACGTGCCAGGATCTGTCCTCTGTGAGCTGCAGAGCTGGGCATCACAACTAAAAAAAAAAAAAAAAAAAAAAAAAGAGAGGGGGAAGGGAAAATAATTGCCAAGATATGCTCAGGACAATCAAAACGTGCTCTCCCCGTATTTTCATAAGTTTTTCTTTCAGTCATGATGACCATTTATTTTTAAATATGTTTTCCTATCATTAACTTTAATTTCAGGATTTTTGAAACAGAAAAGAGCTAAACATTCAGTAATTTGGAGAGGTTTTCTCTTTTTTGCAGCAAAAAAAAGAAAACATTGCTGATCTGTTCATGACAAAGTTGATGAATCGGCATTTTTAACAGAAAATTTTTTCCTTGGCCAGTTCCCAGCCCAATCTATTTAGTCTAGCAGCTGAGCTGCTTCATCCTTCTGGAGTCTTGAAGGAGGCTGCCCGTCCTTGGTGCTCTCTGATGTGCCGGTGGTTTCGGGACCCTCTTGGCAGCGCGGCTCCCTTGCCCTGCCCGCGGCTGGGCTGGACGGCATCGCCACTGCACGTACGTTCGCTCTGAAGGAGTCTGGCGCAGAGAAATCCTCTCTCTCCTCTGCAGTGTCCTTCCCTCCTTCATTTTTCTTTTATTGCCTGTGGGTTTCTCATCAATGCATGAATTCCCTTGCAGCTCTTCTCCTTCTGATGTGCTAGAGGACTTTGTTCCCTACCCTTGCCTCAGTCTCACCGTATCCCCCCTCAGCCACATCTTACAACTAACCTACCATATTTTCTGCTCCTTTCTCTTGCCTTCAGGCAAGCTGGGTTCCTCAGTGCTGAAAGAAGCCTTTTTAGCTGGCATCCCTGTGGGCTCCTGCCCTCTGCCTTGCCTTTCCTTTTGCCGCTCACATCCCTTCTCTGCCAGCGGAGCTCCAGGGCTGTGCTCGCTGCTCTCCAGCCAGGCTTCGGGTTCCCATGTCCTCCCTGCCAGTGCTCAAGGACTCTACCTTTCCCAAGGTGTTGTGGCTTTCAGCATCCCTGCCTGAGCGCTGCAACCACCACCAAAAGCCACTGCCGAAATCCTACCTGGATCATTCCTTTGCACTGGGATGGTGGCAGCTCATCCCAGTTAGGGCATGAGACCACACATGGAGGATGCTGGTGAGTGGGAGAGGGCCCCCACAGAGGATCCTGTCCTTCGGCATTGTGGGGTCAGGACCTGCAGTCCCCATCGGGGCTCCCAGCCCGCTCAGGCCACGGGGCTCAGGCAGGGCATCAGCCCCCAGTGCCGTGGCAAAGGATTCAGAAAACAAGGTCACTGATGAGCACGTCAGATGCGGGGACATGGAGATTTTCCTGCCTTATCGGGGATTCAACTCCTAAGGACACATGCTGCCTTAATGAGGGGGGCACTGCAGCAAGGGCAAGGGGAGGCCCATGCTCTCCCTTTGCGCGCACCCAGGGGCGATGCTCCGGTGAGCCGGCACCGGCTCCAGGACGGTGCCCCCTCACCTTCCCGGGTGGAGAGGGGCTGACACTGGACAGCATCTGAACACGCAGCCTCAATATATCAGGAGAAGCAAAGAGACCCCCAGGGTCCCCGACCTTTCAACAGCCAGATGCAAAATACCCACTCCTGTTACCCAGGTACTTACTCATTTCCAGTTGATTGAAACATAAATACATGTCCTCAGCCTGATGAATCGCTTCTGCTCTGCGCAACATTTACCTTTTAGGGGGAGTGCAAAGGAGAGGAAATGGTTTCCTATGTGCTTTCCACCCAGCTCACTGCATGGACAGAGCACAAAGCACATGGAAAACATCATTGCTCTGTGGATAAGATACCGATTTGCCTTCTAGACCTGCTGGTATGGTCTTAGGAAAGTAATTTATTTCATCCCTTTCTACCTCAGCTTTTCTTTTCACCATTTGTCCTTTCTATTTAGATTTTAAACTTTTGCAGCTGCTTTTAACTGTTTGTGGCTGGTTGGAGCATTGTTAAATAGCTTTTGTGCCAAAGAGGCAAAGAAGACACCATAGGAAACCCCAGCTGGGAAGCAAAACCACCAGGACCCTCACCCAACCCCAGTGCTGGTCACGACCCTTTCCCTCCCTGTGTCCCCATGCAGGAATATGTGCTCCTGCCCCAAAGGCTGTGCCCCACACCCCTGCACCGAGTTAACAGCCAGCAACCCCGGGGAGGGAGGTGACGACCCTGGAGTGCACAGGGGTGATGAGAGGGACCCTGGCAGGAGAGGGCACAGCTGCCATGATGCTCAGCTCTTTAAAGGGCCATGATAGCAAGGCTGAATTCCTAGATAACCCAGGCAGATATACGGCTGGGCTGAAGGGACCTGCCCTCCCTCCGGTGAATTAAAGCATCCCTGGCAGCCAAAACCCGGGACATAAATTAGTGATGAATATCCGAGATAGGAGCCAGCCCTTGGCTCGGAGGGGCCAGGAGCAGAGCGCTCCAGGAGCTGTGGGTGCCCGTTCCCGGTGTGGCAGCACAGGGATGCTCTTTGCCTCCCCAAAGGCAGGGAACTCCTCGGCAGGCTGGGCGTTTGCTCTCCGCCAGGCATGAGGGGATCGTTAATACCTGCTGACACTGAGGTCACGGGTCAGGCACCAAACCGTCCCGCCGAGCTGGGGGAAGTGGCCTTTGCAGTGACACGCAGCCGCCCGAGGCACCGCTGCCATGCTGGGAGGGGGAGTCCGCGAAGGCTGGGGCCCCGGCACCCTGCAGCGCTGGGCCCAGGGTGGTCCCTGGGTGCCAGGCAGCCTCTTGGGAAGGGATGCAACCTGCTGGAACTGGAGAAAAGCAAACCCATGTCTTCCTTTTCTTAAAGGCCAGGCAACAAGGAGGTAGATTTTCCCTATGCATGCCCATAAACCCTCTTTTCCTCATCACTTCTCTGCTCCACATGTCCCTCCTTTGCTAAAAACTTCAACCTTCTAGCCAGAAATACCCGACCACAGGAAACTGTATGGAAAAAAATAACAAAAAAGCAATTGCAGCCTCTGCCCAGAGGTGCTGCTGGCTGCCCAGGGCAGTGAGCACAGCTCGCTCTGGGTATCACCTGAGCCTCCTCAGGCCACCCCACAAACAGTGCTCCCCTGAAGGTGTCAGGGCACTTCTGCACCATGAGAAGCCCCAAGGTCCAGGCAGAGACCCTGCAGGCAAAGGCAGCCTCTCAGCTTCGGAGAAGGCAAGTGTAAAGCTGCCAGCAAACCAGTCTGTAAGACACCCCCCGTCACCGAAGGGATCCCACCACCACCTCCTGTGTCACCCCGGCTGGCAGTGCCTTAATAACCCCTGGCGCCAAGCTCGGGTGAGCCCGGCCATCCTGCGCTGTGAGTCCGTGGGTCACTAATGAGCCCCAGTGCTCATTAGCCCCAGCTGCGGGGCCAGGGCTACGCTCTCGGCTGCTGTCAGCGGACACGAGGGTGTGTGTTTGATTAGTGCCCCACGGGGCCAGGACCCCCCCCAATCCTGCCCACTGGCCCCTAATAGATGAGATGTGAAATAAAAGCGCATCCTGTGAGAGCTTACTGCTTCTTCGGCACCACCCCATTAACAGCCAGGGCAGGGGAGCCCACCTTTATCTGCCAGCATCACTCGCGCTGCCACACTGGGCAATAGCAAGGACCTGGGTTATTTACCTGGCCAGAGTGATGAATGTCACTATAATGAACCTAAAATGCAACAGGCTAAAGATTAAAACCAGCCCCCACCTTCCCCAGCCACGGCCAGCCTCCCTGGTGTTAACATTTTCTTGAGTACACGAAGCCCAGATAAGAACAAGTTAAATTTATCTTCAAAGAACCCCCAAAAGCGACTCGCTCTTAACCCCCTGCTCACTGCCTGCCTCCTCGCCGGTATAAATCTTCCCCTTATCTGAACTTCCAAGGAGCGGGGCTGGGCAGGGGAAGGAGCGGGAACACAGCAGACTTTTTTAAGCCAAAAAAGTCTCTGGTTCATATTAAAGAAGCAGGATAAAAGAGCGCGAAAGGTCCCGCTGCGGGCATAAATAATGCAGGATGGGCCCTTTGCAGAGATTTGCACCGGGCAGTTTTCATAGAGAGAGACAAAGCCCAAAACAACAACAAGGGAGGCAAGAGGGAGGTTTGTCTCCCGCGAAGGGGTGCAGGAAGCTGTGGCGAGGGCGGGCAGCACGGGCAGGGTGGGCAGGAGGCACAGCAACAGGCAGCCAGGGAAGGAGGTCTGCGGGTGGGATGGGGACCCTGCGATGCTGGGCTCTGGCACAGCACCATGGGCTGACCCTGCCCATCTGCAGAAGCAGGGGCCTGGGCAGGGGGAAAGGGGAAAAGAAGGGGAAGGGGAAGGGAAAAGAGGAAGGGGAAGGGGAAGGCGACGCAATGCTCTGCACTGCAGCACCCATGCCGCAATGACCTGCGTCTGACACGCCGGCACATCTGCACCCCTGTGGATCGGACAAAGGAAACTGGGCAGACACAGCCAAATTCCAGAAAATTATTTTTTCATTTTCTCCTTTATTAGTTTTTTATTAGAGGAAAAAATAAACGTAAGCTGACTCTGCTCGAGTGCAATCTTCACCAGAAAAGCTCCTGGCTGTGCAGAGGCTCTCTTCGGGCTCTTGAGTGTTTTGGGCCTGGCTACCCCCCATGTTCCCCCTTCCCTATCATCCCTGAACCACAGCATGAGGCCAGGTTACAGCCTGCAGCCCATGGAGGACACACTGTGGGTGCACAATCCCTCACTTGAGGATGCAGGTGGGGGCTGCCACAGGGCACCCACCTTGCCCTGCTCTTGGAGCCAGGAAGACAACCAGATGTTGGCCCCAGGCTGTGGCGAGCTGGCAAAAGGCATATCCCTGCTGCCAGGTTGCACAGAGGGAAGGTTCAAGAGAGATGCAGTTGTATTCAGCGTGGGGCTGCAGGCATGGATTTGGTCCCATCCTCCTTTTCCCAGCAATGGTCATTCATCCCTCCACCCCTGCACGGGAGATGGGACATCCCTGGGGATGGGCAGGGGATGAGCTGCAGCCGATGCTGCAGGACGAGCAACGCTATGCATCTCTCCTGGCTCCACAGCCCGGCCCTGCAGCAGGGACGAGCCAGGCTTTGGGGACCGTTGGGACCCCCCCAGCACTGATGCATGGGCAGGGGCAGCTTCCTCGCTACACATACGCTGCAGTTGCTGGGGCCGGGGCCGTCCAGGAGGGCGGATCCAAAGGCACCCCCTTGGATCAGCATGCTGTGGGATCAGCAGGTGGGTGAATGAATCCAGCCAGGGTGGGAATATCCCAGCCAAGGAATGAACTAACCACGGGCTCAGATGCAGCAAATAATGCAATCTGGAGAAGACACAGCCCGATGAAAACCACTGGAAAAAGTCTTTGACCTTCCTGAACTCTCAGAAGGACTGAACCTGCACCTCTGGCATGGGGAGCTGGGGGCAAGAGAAAAGCATGAGCAGATGTCCCCTGTGGTGGGGGACATATGCAGCAGCCAGGGAGGATGGGTAGGATCAATAGGGGGGGTGTACCCGCAGTCGCAGCGGGCAGTTGGGTGGTGTGGCATGCACGATGGCCACCCACAGCCACTCTGGCTCTGCAGGACCAAGTGCTGCAGTGGCACAGGGAGCCGGTGCCCCCCTGCTGCCATCCTTCCCGCAGCTGTGACATGGTCCCACCGCAGCTGCAGGTTCCCTGTACTGCTCGCACTGGAGGTGGGAAGGGCTGCCAAGATCCATCGCCCTTCTGCAAAAATGCTCTAGGATCTGGAATCAATTATTCTCTGGGCCCAGGAATTAGCACATTACAAAAGCAAAATGACTTCAAGAACCTGGAATGGGATCAGTTTTTGCTCACATTGTCACCTGCTGACCCTGCGCCTACCCTCGGTGCGGGGAGGGGAGGCTGTGGAGCAGCTACATGCAGCACGGGTCCCTTTGAGAGCAGGAAAACCCTCACCCGCAATCAGCAGCTCCAGACCACGGCTGGAGAGGTGTCGGTGCTCGCTCCCCACGTCAGATGAATTTTTCTCATTCCTGGCTGAAGTTCTCCAGAGCTCAGTCCAAGGTGAGAAGTGACCCTGGGGCTGCCACGCATGCCCTCCTCAGCATGGTCCGGCTGGATGCTCAGTCACACCCAGCCACCTCCCACCCAAAACCATTTCCGAGTTACCAGCGATGCGTCCCCCCACCCTGGCCAGCAGGAAACATCCCTCTGTGCCCAGCTGCCAGTGGCACCGGTTCTGCTCACGTCTGCCAAGGGATTAGAGCAGAGTAACTCAAGCAACTCGAGGAGATATCACCCGGGAGGCTTGCAGGCATGACAAAACCGTGCGGAGCCGTGGTATTAATCAACAGGTGACTGAGCCACAGATTGCTTCTGGAAAAGCGGATTGTGCCTCGAATGGCTGCGGGTACTCATGGCGAGCTGCCCGTGATCATTCTCAACACTTCTCTTCAGGAGTCATCAACTGTCCCATATTTCCACTTAAGCCTGAAAGAAAAAAAGTCTTCTAACAGCAATAAATAAAGCAGAGCCTTCAAGTGGGTGCCCACCAGGTGGGATACCTCTCAGATACCCTCCCTGGGGTGCAGTCCGAAGCTCAAGCTGTGCCACCTCTGTCTTGGGGCACAGGGAGGGTATTTATCCCCTGGGCACAACAACTGCCAGCAGTTCTGGGGGTATGGTTTCCTGAGCCCAGCAAATACGCCAGAGGGATGTGGGGGGGGCACAAGGAGACCCCAGCGAGCTCCTCCCCACACCGCCCAGGGCAGCATTGTGTGAAGCCAGGGATGGCTTCAACGCCCCGATGTCTTCACCCCCTCCTGACCAGCCCCGTCCTCCTCCTCCCCCTCCTCCTCCTCCTCCTCCCTCCTCCGCAGCCCTGTCTCCTGGCTCCAGCTGGAGAGAAATCCTGCTTTTTGCCTTGCGACCGATCTAAGTGAGCTGGAGAAAATCAACACGGGATTTGCATTAACAGCAGTCGCTACAACAAGATTGTAGCCAAACACAATATTAGAAACTCAGTTTCCCCTCTGTCCTTAGTGCTTCCAGATGGAGCCCCTCGCACAGACCAAAGGGTAGGGGCAAACCCCCCTTTCTGCTCTCAGCACGGACCTTTTCTTTGGCCCCAGGCTCCGGAGGGGGTGAGGAGGGACAGATCTGCCCTTTGTCCAAGCTCTGAGCCTGACGCTGAAGCAGCGAGGGGATCAGCAGTTTCCCTTGCTTCCAAAGCAGTAGATTTATTTCCGCTTACATCAGAGAAAGATATATATATATATATATAAAAAAAGCCACACAAAAAAAACCCCAAAAACCAAAAGAGAAAGAGATCAGGATATTCTGTAGGTCCCTTAGGATCTGTATAGGGGAAGACATCCTTGGAATAACATAAGCAGCCCCAGCACCGCCTTCCGAGGCCAGCCAGGAGCCGGCCTCTCTGGGCACTAAAATCACTATAGCAGAGTGCTAAAAATATTCATTACCCAGGAGGGAGTAGTCATAATTGAACAGGCCCCAGGTATTAAGTAGGTAGCAAGACCTGGCACAGGCTCCTTGGCTTACACCTAGTCACATATATTTGTGTTTGCCATTAAAGCCTTCAGGCAAAGATGTTCCCAAGGAACAGCCAAAACCCAAGCGGCTGGCTTGTCCCCCTGCCGCCCTCTGCCAGGAGACCCCGGCCTCATGGAGCTGTCAGCTCATTTATTTGAGCTGAAGCAGTTCGCCAGCACTTGGGGCTTTGCCAGGTCATTGCTGATAAGAAATTAAGTGGCTCTGTGCAGATGTGGGGTGTGCGGGGTGCAGCCCTGCCTGCTTGCAGGGGCCAGCCCTGCCCTAGCAGCAGCTGGACCCCCCAACACCCACTGGTGCTGCTGTCTCCCCCTCCCTGGCTTGGAAACCCAAGCTCTGCTCATGTCTTCATCCTGTGGGAAGCTCATTAAACAAGCAGGCTAATTTTTGTCCAGACTTTGCACGAGCCCAGCATTGCCTTGGGCAGGGGCTTCTGCTCTTCCAATACAAGGCATCGCAGTACAAAATGGGTTTCAGCGCTTCCTCCAGGTAGTCTGCGAGAAAGCTACAGGGCTCATCTTGTCGGCACCAAGCCAGCTGCTTGTTGTCTTTGGGACAAAACCCCATGCATAACGGCTGCTGAATTCTCCCAGAATCACAGCAGCAGCTCCCATTAGCGCTTGCACAGGATCACTAGCTCCAAGCCTGTACAAAGCACCTTCAGACAGATACGAAAAGCAAATTTAAGTCACAGGTTCCTTGTTTTCCACCAGCAGCTTTTGCATCTGCTGCTTTCCAGCCTTCCTTTGCAATGGCAAGAAAACGGAGGCAAACCATGCTGGCTGCGTGCGGCATGAACGTGGAGCATCTGCACACACCCCTGTGCAGGGGGCACTCACTTGGGGGGTGCAGGATTGCAGGAGCGGGATGCTGTGGCTGGGTGCTCTGTGCTGTGACCCAGCGGGGGCTCAGCACCCCCAGCACCACTGGCACCCATCCCAGTTCCCCTTGTTCCCCTGGGAAGGGCCGTGTCCATGCACCGGCAGTGCTGGCCCTGGTGCAGCCCAGGGACGGATGCAATCCTTCACGTCCTGTTTAGCCCCAGCCTATTTACGGACCGCCAGCAGTGTTTACCGGCCCGCCCGGACCCTCTGCAAACCGGAGGCAGCTGCAGCTGGAGGAGGGATGCGGGAGGGGGGTTCTGTGATGCTCTCTGGAGCTGGGTGTGCAGGCGGCCTGAGGAGCACAGCGTTGTTTATCCTGCTGTGGTTCCCTGGCCAAAACCTTCCACGGGAGGACAGATGTGAGGGCTGCTGAAGGCAGCTTGGATCCTTCAGCAGGCAAACCCAGGCACGGTTTTATCTGGCAGCTATTTCCAATGCCACATTTTATGCTGGTAGCATTGTGGAGAGGACCCCAGACCTGTGCCACCAGCCAGGGCTGGCGCCTGCAGCACCCTCAGTACCTGCAGCATACCAGGCTCTGCATTTATAAGCATAAGATTTGCTCTGCATCTTAAAGAAAAGCCCCTCGTAAAATCTGCCAGCCCTGCAGAGAGATAAGCAGTGTCCCAGGGAGCCCTTGCCTCAGAAAGGTGCTGCAGGAGGAGCCTCTGTGATGGAGAGCCATGTGTGAGAGCAGCTGAAGGAGAGGGATGCACTTGGGCCATTGCAGAGCCTTTGCCAGCCCCAACCCCGTCTCTGAAGCCCTTGTGCAAAGCTGCGTGGTGGGATCTAGTGCAGCACCTGGAGCATGCCACCCCTTCACGCCTGCGGTCCCAGAGCATCAGGCTCCCCAGGGTGGTACAGCTGCTGCTTGATCACTGGTTTCTAGAGCAGGACCCAAAGGGCAGCACAAAGACACACGCACACACACACAGAGCCATTGTGGCTCACGGCACAGCCCTGACCTGAATTTGGAGGTGCTGGATGAGAGATCGAAAGCAGCTTCCCCCCCCTTTTGGTGTCCCCCTCCACCTCCCTCGGGCAAACACAGCCATACCTGCCTGCAAGGCTCTGGCACAGGCTGATAAGGGCTGATAAGCTAAAGGAAGGAGTGAGTCTCATAGGACAAGTGTTGCAGGGGAAATCAGCTGCGGGAAATAGCAGCATGTGGGGGAGCTGGGAGCATCTCCCATCAAATGAAGTCTCAGGAAGCAAAATTGCAAAGCGAGACACAGCCGCTCTTCATCTGCCTGGCATCAGGCTCGGCCGGGTGGAGTGTGAGGCAGCTTCACGTGTTTAAACAGCCATAAAAGCTGGGGTGGGGTAAATTCCCTTTAGAGCAGCTGGGGCAGAGAGCAGCTGGGGCAGCCCCGGCCAAGTCCAGGGCCAGTGGCCCTGCTCTCCATGCTGCACAGGAGCTGGCAGAGCCCCCTGCGCCCTCCCCATGTGCAGAGCAGTTTTAGGGGGTACCTTTGGGGGTACCTGCAGCTGGGATGAGTGGAGCAGCAGGCACTTTAGGGAAAGGCTGGTGGAACTACAGGCAGCCAGTGCAGGATGGGGCAGCCCAAAGGCTGCTCTAAGTTACCCAACGGGTCACTTTGGGCTAGAAGCTGGGGCGAGGGTGACCTCTTCCAGGGAGCTTCTTGGGGGGGATGCAGGCAACGGCTCCAGGGAAACAGACACTGATTGTAGGGATGCTCTGCATCTTTCTGACCTGATACACAGCAAGGGAGGGGGGGAGCTGGGCTCGGGTGCCCAGTGCAACACAGCTGGTGCTGGCTGGGAGGCGGGTGAGAAGAGAGGGGTGGGAGCACAGGGCAGCACGGAGAGGAGGCAGCGTGCTCCCCGCAGATAAGGGAGGATATAATGACTAGTTTTACACACACAGAGATACAAAAAGCCAAATCGTGGAGGATAATTGCTCGGAAAAAACAAAGGGGCGCTTCATATTTCTTGGCTCCCTGACAGAATTAGCGCAGTGAGTGTTCCCCAGCTTTCCTTTCATTCTTCTCCAAAAACATCACTTTCCTCAGGGGGGCAAGGGGGAGGGAGTGGGAAAGAAGTGAGCATCGCCGGGCCCCCAGCCGTGCGTCGCGGCCAGCTGCATGTGGGGAGCGGGGCTCTGCCCGCACTGCTTCCCAGCTGCCCCTGCCACCCCCTCGCCACCCTTGCCCTCTCCCAGCCCCCCGTACATGAGGGGCAGCCGTGGTCCCCAGCCCAGCCTGCCCCACAGCAGCTCCCGGCAGTGACTGGGCTTGTGCGTGTCCGCTGCAGAGGTGGTATCGAGTGCAGTGGGGAGGCAGCGTGCCAGCGGCGTGGTCTGAACCATAAGTCTTGGGGAAGCAAACAGCTGGGGAAGAGCCTCGGAGGCTTTTTCCCAAGCTCACAGAGCTCTCTGAAGCCGCGCGCCACTCGCCCCCGTACCCAGGTGTCCTTTGAAAGGGAGCAGGCAGCCCTGGCCCCCGGCAAGCTGTGGCATGGGCAGCACCGGGGAGTGCCCGCGTGGCGGGGCAGGGCGAGCGGGCGGCACGCATGGGCTGCTTGGGAGCGGGTGGCCAGAAAGGGTGGTTTATTGCAGGACTTTGAGATGGAAGCTTATCTGCTACCAAAGCCCCAGCCTGGAAAACAAACATTTATAAACGTGCAGGATGGTGGGATTTAGTGCTTTGGTGGAAGAAAGGGCACAAAAGGAGGGCAGCAGGCAAGGCGCGGAGAGCAGTGGAATGGAAAAGTGAAAAGGCAAGGGGGTGAGGGGTAGTGGTGTGCAGCTGTGTCGGAGACCACCACACACCGACGGCACGTGCTCAGCCACAGGGTGACCAGAGCCACTGCCCCTGCCCAGCACCCTGGGCACCAGGGGTGCCTTGGGATCCAGGCACCTTTGGGTTGACCTCAACAAAAATGTGCATGTGAAACCCTTGTGTTTATCAGTCCCTGCTCCCCAGGTCTAGTTTAAGGCCACCCAGTGCCACCCTTCCTATGTCCCTGCCAGCCCCACGGTTATCCGCCCACCGCAGCCGGGCAGCAGCCCCATCACACCTCCAGCTCCCCGCTCCCCTCTGCAGGGCTGGGTGGCAGCGCGGTCCCTCTGGGTGCCAGGAACAGAGGCAACAGCCGGGGCTCCCCCCGCACCCCCCAGCAGCCCCGCCGTCGGCTGCACTCACCCTCTACCCCTGCACCGGCTGAGCAAAGGCTGCAGCTTTTCAGGCCTTTCCATAAAGGGTGTTATTCAGTGCTGGAATTAAAAAGCTTAAGCGTAAAAGAACACTAAAGGGAGCAGTGGAAGAACCGGATTTTCTTTTGATTTTTTTTTCTTTTCTGAAGGATGCTGTATTGAGTGGAACATGACAAATATGCCAGGAATGTTTGCCCTCAGGGCCTGGGAGAGCAGGGAAAGGCCCAGAGAAAGGCACCACTGGCACCTTATCAACACACCAGTCCCACTGTTTGTGCAAAAACAAGTGCCAGCGGCAGGTCCCTGGGGCAGCAGCTGCCAGCAGCCTGAAGCAGGATGCCAGTGGTGCCACCAAGCCTGCAGGCACCTGGTGTGCCATGGGGAGCACGTCACCCCAGTGACGGTGGGGGACCTGCCTGCCGACGGCCCGTGCTCAAGCCCTGCCTGTGCTTCAGGGGCAGAAACGGCAGAGCTGAGCAGTGGCAGCCGGCCATGTGATGTGGGGTGTGCAGCTCCTCAGGATCCATCTCCCTCCTGCTCATCGCTGCAGTTTTGTACCAGTGTGACTGAAGCAGTGATGGTTTTTGTGAGGCTTCCAAGTCCATCCACCAGAGCAGCATCGCTTCTGCCTGTTGGAGCTGTGGACCTGGCAATGGCTTCATCTTGGGGCAGAGCAGTGGGCAGCAGGACCAAGGGCTGTGACAGGGCACAGGCATGGGGCTGGCACCCGCCAGGTTGCAGCCATCCTGGATTAAACATGCAGTGGCGGGAGGGGAGAGCGCTACATGCCCTGGGGGTGTGCCAGCATCATGCCCAGGTCCTCCACATCCATCCTGGGTTCTTCCACCCAATCCCAGCAAAACCCTTCCCAGAGGAGCATCCTCTAGGAAAAAGCTTAAAACCACTTGCTTGGTGCTGATCAGAATCTTGGTGTTTGCACCAAGGAAAGAGCTGCCACCAAGCTGCCATGCTGCTCTGGAAAACCCTGGCCCAACTTTGAGGAAGCCATGCGCAGCGGGCTGGGGCCGGGGCTAATTAACACTCCTCATTAAAAATATAGTGTGGTTGGTTTAAATGAGGTTTCCCCAAGCCAGAGGAAGCCAGTGAGGGACTGCGGAGAGATGGCAAGTGAGCAAGGCGGCCAGGGAGGGGGAGGCAATGCCTGGGTGCATTTATTTCTTTATTTACTTCCATTTCTAAAATAAAATAAAGTGCCTCTCTGTAGCTGTAGGCGCCCTAATGTCTATTAAAGTACCACATAGGAAATTGTAAAGTACAGGAAAACAACCCAATCAGCCTGACCCCTTAACAAACTCCAGCCATAGCCAAAGTTGCAGAGTAAACAAAGCAAAGCCGTCGCCGCCACCGCGCCTCACCCGGGCGCTGGTGCTGTGCTCCTGGCCCCGCCGGCGGCTGGATGGCCCCACAGCCCTCATCCCAGCCCCCAGCTGGGGGGCTGCCCCTGGGTGCTCACCAAGGATGCTCCCTGCCCCAACAGAGGATGCTCTGCTGCCGGTGGCTGAGGCATCACCCCCAGCACTGGCAGTGCGATGCACGCTCCAGAGAGCCCCGCTGCCAGGGCATGGCTCAGCAGCAGACACTGCATTCAGCAAAGCCCCTGCCCCTCTCCGGGCTGTGAGGAGCGAAGGCAGCAGGGCTACAGCATTGCCTGACTGCACTCTTCGAAGTTTCCTTGGCCAAAGAGGGGATGATGTGAAATGAGTCAACAGTTGGCCTGAGTGCTGGGGTCGGGAGGGTAATGTTTCCTTCAAAGTCAGATGTTTCCTTTCCACCTCACTGGAGATGATGATGCTCTGGGCCAGTGGTGGGTCTCATCTCTCCCAGACAGGGCAGGATGACGGGTGCGTGTCTGAGCCTCGGGGTTTGTCCCAGGTCCCCTGAGCCCTTCTGGCACCCGCAGAGGGGCACTGCCACCGCTGCATGCCATTAGCATCAGTCCCACTGAGGTATTGCTCTGTTTCCCTGGACACCGATAATTCAGCCAGAACCTGAACAATTTTCTGTGCATAATAGCCAGAAATTTGCTCTCAGCAGCAGGCTCTGAAATCAGCATCCCAGCAGAGACAGCCTGGATTAATCAGGCTGGCCACAACTTGGAACAAACCTGCTGATTAAGCCTTGGCAGAGGCGGCAGTGTGTGCTAAGGGCCTTCCTTTTGCCTCCTGCACGGCACAGCACGAGGGATCAGAAATCTTTACGAAGCGATTGACTGCATTCTTCTGGAGCCGTCTGCCACCAGCGCTGCAGCTGCCTGCCCTGTGTCCCCTGTGTCCCCCATGTCCCCCACCCCGGCAGCAACAGGGACCAGGCACGCAGGAGCCAGCTTTGCCACGGAGGGGAGGGCAGTGGGGTGTTGGGAGTGCTGCAGGGGGTAGCAGCCCTGCGCTCCAGAGCTGGACCCAATGGATGGAGGGAGACAGCTGGGAGGTGAGGCTTGGGGGGCGGGGTATGTTCCTGATGACCTCCAAACTCTCCATCAGACCCCGCAGTGCTGGAGACCCCTCTGCTGTCTATGGACTGGGGGAAACTGCTTGAGCAGGAGTCCCTGCTCATTGCGATTCAGATCACAGGACCCAAGGATGCTGCCTGGGGCACCCTGATGGTTAACGCAGCCGCAGACCCTGCCACGAGAGCGGAGAGTGTCGGTGACCCTGCTTGGAGCACGGGAAAGGAAAGCCCTGTGGGATGCTTGGAGCAAACCCCACAGCTTCACTGCAGTCCCAAGCCCAAGTGCTGCTCTGGTCTCTCTTTGAGCCTCCCGCTGGGCTCTGCTCTGCCTCCCACCTGCTCTCCCACTGAGCCTCTGCAGCCCATGGGATACAGCCCGCACCACACAGGTTGGTGGCTTTCCCTGGGGCATTCCAGCCCACTGCCTCCAGGACATCCCCCTCTCTCTTCCCCCAGGCTGGCACCAGCAGCAGGCTGCAGTCCTGATGTCTCCTGCTTTTCTGGGGACCCATGGGGTCACCTGCGCACCCCTCACCAGCCTGGCCTCACTGCCACAGGGGCCACACCGAGCTGGGGGGAACATCAGCACCCTCCTGTGCTACCTGGCCCTGTGGTGGGTAGGTGTGCAAGAGGGGCAGCCCTGCAGAATGGGAGGCGGGACACCTCCTCTGTCACCCTGCTCTCCCCTCCTGGCGAAGCCACAGGATGTTTACATGATGGTTTCTGGCTGGTCAAGGATACACAAAGCCTCAAAAAAATAAAATGAAATAAATAATTTTAAAAAATCTCCTGTTGTTCTCTCCAGCAGATGGAAAGTAAACACAGCTGCTTTGCTCACCCCGAGCAGCATCTGTGCACCCCAGCCCCCGCACCCTGCCTGCCCCACGGTGGTCTGCATGCCGAGCCAGTGAGGATGCACTGCCCGGACAGCCGCATGCCCACGGGCCTGATCCCACGGGAGCCCTGAGCCCCCAGAGTGGGTGGCAGTGTGGGCTGGGGACACCCAGCCTCCCACGCTGGCTGATGGGCGCAGGCACTGGGGCGGTGCTGCCTGCCCTGGAGAGGGAACAGGTGCATGGGGAGGCATGCCACAGCCCTGAGGAGACATCCTAAAGGGGTGCCCACCCAGCGGGTCTGGCCTCTGTTCATTCCCTGCAGGAAGGAGTGGATGAGTAGACCCCTGGGAAGGAGATGCCGAGGAGGGCAGTGTGATGGGGCGAGGGACCCAGCCCTGGCAGCCTGGGGACATGGGCAGCAGGGACAGAGGATGCAGCAAGTGTGTGGGAAGAGGATGGGCTCGCACTGGCGCAGGAGGACATGGTTGCCCATGTCCATGTGAAGGATGGGCTGAAGTAGAGGTTAAACCTCAGGAAACACTTTCCAGCTCTAGATGGGATCTGGGCGGCAGAGCTGGCTCCCGGGCTGAGCTGTGAGCCTCCTCTGTGGGAACAGGCGGTGACTTAGTGAGGGGCTGGCTATGGGGACCCCTGGCATGAGCTGCATGCCCATCATACCACCATGGCTGGGATTTCCCGTGTCCTTTTCTTTTTCCTTCATGTTACCGGCAGCAACAACTCCTGGCAGCAGGGCCTGCTGCAGCTCCCCAGCTCCCCACCCCGTCTGACCTGAAACTGAGGAGAAAGGGAACACTTCCCATATTTCCTATACAACCGCATGAGCTCCGGGGCAGTGCATGAGCGGGAACCTTCACAACTGCTTCCCCCAAAGTAACGCTCCCTGTTCTGGATTTAAATCAAGTGCAAGGATCTCTAAACCCCATGCATAAGTAGAAGTACCGAATCCCCCCGAATTTCACCTTTGCCATGGCTTGCTCAGCAGGGCTTTAGCACACAGCCCCAAGCCTGTCTGCCTCCAGGTCCAGGAGACCTGTGAGCCCTGCGGAAAGCTGGGGGATGCTCAGGGCTGTGGGGATGCTCGGGGCTGCAGGGATGCTGCCAAGGGGGCCTGGGGCTGCCAGGGCTTCTCTGGGCTGCAGGGCTGCTCAGGGCTGGAAGAGAGCTTGAGGCTGGCAGGATGGTCAGGACTGGCACAGACGCTCAGGGCTGTGGGGATGCTCAGGGTTGCAGGGTTGCTGCCAGGGTGCTTGGGGCTGCCAGGGGTTCTGCAGGCTGCAGGGCTGCTCGGGGCTGGAAGAGAGCTTGGGGCTGGCAGAGACGCACGGGGCTTGCAGGGTGTTCAGGACCAGGAGGGATGCTCAGGGCTGTGGGGATGCTGGGGGCTGTGGGGATGCTGCCAGGGGCGCTTGGAGCTGCCAGGGGCGCTTGGAGCTGCCAGGCACTCTCTGGACCGCAGGGCTGCTCGGGGCTGGGGGTGCTCGGGGCTGGGGGGCGCTCGGGGCTGGGGGCGCTCGGGGCTGGGGGCGCTCGGGGCTGGGGCTGCTGGCTGGCAGGCAGGGCAGGGGCTGCCAGGGCCGCTTGCGTGGAGCTCGGCTGCCCCCTAGCGCACGCCCGGCTCCATGACACAGCACGGTGGGGCCACGGCCGGGCAGGGGGGGCAAGGCAAGGCAAGGGGGCAGCCCTGTCCCAGTGAGACCCACCTCCCACTCCCTGTCAACCTCCACATTTTCTTGGGGCTCTGCTATTTGTCAGCACCCCACTCTTTGCCCTTCTTTTATTTTCCCACCTCCCACCCCCCGCCTTGGTCTTCTGCCGCTTTTTGGCCTCTGCTCTATATTAGCCTTCACTCTTTTTAATGGTTTCCACTTTTTCTTTAGACCCCCACTCCTTCGCAGTCTCCCATTCTTCAGCGGCCTCCACTCTTCATCAGTCTTTTGCAATCTCAGACTCCATTTCACCCTGAAATTTTATCAGCCCTCCCCCTTTTCAGCCTACACTTTGTTTGGCCTCTACTTCTCATTTGGCCTCCCACTTTATTTAGTCTCCTACCCTTTTGCAGCCTCTATTTTTCCTGACCTCCCACCGTTTTGGGTTTTTTTGTCTTGCACTCCTTTTCAGCCTCTACTTTGCCCCCAATCTTCTTTTTGACTCCATTTCCTTTCCAGTCTCCTCCTCATTTTTGGTCTCCATTTCTTTTTCAGCCTTCCTTGTTTACTCTATCTCCAATCTCCTTTGGCCTCTACCTTCTTTACTGAGTTTCCCACTCTTTTTCAGCCTCCCTCGCTTCTTTGGCCTCCACTCTTAGTCAGATTCTTCCAGCTTCAGACTCCATTTCCCCCTACAGTTTTCTCAGCCTCAAACTTTTTTGGCCATCTCTTTGGGTTTTGAGCACCACTCCTTTTTTTTAACCCTTCACTTTTGCTTGTCCTCCTACTTTTTTCAGCCTCCAATCTTTTCTGACTTCCAATTTATCTCTGTCTCCTACTTGGGGGGGGAGGGTGAGGGGTGGTCTCTTTTTCCAGCAGCTGACAGGTGGCCAGAGGAATGCAGCACCACCAGCACAGTGCCTGGGGACTCAGCACAGGCACGAGGGATGGGGAAAGGAGAAAAAGAGTGAGGGCAAGGAGTGGAAAGGGTGAGGGTGGAAGGACGGGGCTGTCAGGCCCTGAGCAGCCTCACCTGGGGCTCCCCACACCTGCCCACCACTCCATTTAAGTTCAGCCTCCAGGACAGACTCAGCTGTACAGTGTGGGGAATGTGTCTCTGAGGTGGGTAGAGGATGCTTGTCTCCAGCCTCGGCTTTGACCCTGGCTCCTGGGGGATTTGGAGCCATGGTGCAGCCTCCAGCTCTGCATCCCTTTGTTCCTGCCTGGGTGGATCCTGAGCCTGGCTCTGCGCTTGCCTTGGCTGGGACTGCTTATGGGATGAGTTGTCTTGTCAGCACCTGGCTCTGCCTGCCCTGGGGGGATTGCACCCTGTGCGTGAGGGTGCTGCCTGTGCTGCAGTGGGAAGAGTGAGTTGCTGCCAGGTATGATGCATGCTGCAGAGATTCACCCTCCCCTGTCTGGGCGCGGGGCTGGGCCAGCCTGCGGCCTCTCTAGCGAGGCAAAGGTAATTTCTTCCTGCTGTCCCTTCCCCACTGCAGCACCCTGGGCTCCCCTAGCCATGTATCCCCTCTTTTCCTTCCTGCAGAGGTTGTTTTCACCATAGTCTTCTCCATCCCTCAGCCCAACTCCTGATGAAACTCACCTGCGTTGCAAGAAAGCCTTGTTTCTAGTTTTCCTCCTGGGACCACGTGCATAGCATCCTTTGCCTTTTATTAAACAGGAGCCAAAAAAGACTGTAGAGCGAGGTGAGTGCTCTGGCCCTTCGAGGGGCAGCCAGGGCAGAGGGTGGGCAGCCCAGGGGCGCAGTGGGGTGCAGGGGCACCTGCCACCCCGAAGGAGCTGTGAGCCCTGGGCACACTGTGAGTGGCAGTCGGGCATGAATGTGTGTGAGGCAGACGGCAGCACTGAAGGCAAAGGGAAAACCAGAAAACAGAGCGGGCGGTTCTGTGACTGTGTCTGGACAGAGAGGGAGGGAGTGTGGCACATCTGCCTGCACATGTGTGTGCACATGCGTGTGGGGCATGGTGTGCAGCTCGGTGCACGGCCCAGGCACGGAGCACGGCCAAAGCTTGGTGCACAGCCCGATGCCACCCCCCAAAGCCCCCCACGCAGAGCCTCAGCCCCGTTGCGCGCCCGCGGAGCCCGACGCAGGAGGGGCGCAGCGGCAGCCCACGAGGGGGCAGCAGAGCGACAGGGATGACCCCCCCTGCCCCTGCTCCCCACCCCCCCTGACCCTGCTCCCCACCCCCCCTGCCCCTGCTCCCCACCCCCCCTGCCCCTGCTTCCCCCCCCCCTGCCCCGCAGGACATGCTTGCACCCCCTTTGCAGGCGTCCAGGTGAGCCTGCCACCGCCCCCCCCCCCCAACTTCCCCATTCCACAGCAACCCAGCGAGGCGGCTGGGCCCCGGCCCCAGGTAGCCGTGATTGCTCCAAAGTGCTTTTGCAGAAGTTGTCTTCGAAAATGCAAATGCCTCTGTCGGGTGCTCAGCTCCGCAGCCCCAAAAAGTTGGGCCAGATACCGTGCTGGTGCCTGACCTGCTTGAGGCAAAGACGATGAGCCCAGAGCAAACGGGGAGATGCTACGGCAAGAGTTTCTTGCAGCCAGATGCAGGACCTGGCCCCGTGTATCAGCGAGCACTTGGTGACACCCACTGTCCCAGGATGTTGTCTGCACCCAGGCCGCCCTGCCGGGATAGATCCCGACTGCCGCTGGCACAGAACAAAAGCAGCAATGCAGCCACCTCCCTGGCCGGACTTGGGCACTGGTGAAGTAAAGCAGGGCTCTAACCACTGAAGTGTGGCCAGAAGGGTGAGCAAAGGGAAATCGGAGGGTCTGGGGACCAAGGAATGGCTCTGTGGTCAGAAAACCGGCTGGTCAGAGGCTGTGACTGCTAGCAAGCATCTAGGCTGGTGGGGAGGATGCTCTGATCGAGTCAGGTGTTCAGATCCTCTCTCCTTCCTAGGCAGCTCCAGGACCTGCCACTTCTAATAAGGGCTTCTTCATCTTTAACCATTACAGAAATTAAAAGGGAAATTAATAGTCACCAGTGTCTGTAGGTCCCACCTTCCCTCTTATGCCAAGGCATTCATGTGTCCTGGCCCGGCTGTTGCTGAGGAGCAGATGTGAGGACCCTCACCACAGGGCTCCTTTGCTCCAGCAGGATGAGCTTCCTGGTCTCTGTGGCCACTGGTGCAGAGATGGGTCTATCATCCCGGCCTGGGGCTGTGTGCTGAGTCTGATATGCACCCACGGCCTCCCCCTTGCCAGCCCCCTCTCCCACCCCCACAGTCTTCAAAGCCAGCGACCTGGCAGTGGTTCTAAAATGCGGGCAGAGCCTCCATGCCACGGCTTGGCATGCAGCTCAAAGGCTCAATTAGCAACATCTGCTTTTGTGGGCTGTAAAACCCTCTCCCTGCTCCCCTCCCTTGCTCTGAGCGCTCACAGCTGGGAGCAGCATGGGGCTGCAGCCAGCCAGGGCCGGGGAGCTCTGCTGGGCAGCCGCAGAGGCTGTCCCAGCTGGGCAGCTGCCCTGCCGGCACGGCATGCTGTGCCACCTTTGCCACTGCTCTCCTGACCCCTTGGATCCAGGGCCTGACTGCAGCTGAGGGAGGGGAAAGCAGGCTGGGGGGCAGGGGGCTGTGGGGGAGGATGCAGAGCGTGGGGTGACGGAGCCCGAAAGGGAGACCTCTCACACCAGGTAAGCACGGGAACCCTGGTGAAGGGTGTGCACACAGGTCTCTCCAGGAGATGGTAAGAAACATCAGGGAAGGAATGGGAAAGCCATGGGGTGGAAGTTTGCAGGGAGAGCAGAGGGTGCTGCATCCCACCCCAGCCCCACTGCCTGCTGAGGTCCATACTGGGACACGGGGAAGCAGGACCTGGTGTGGGATGGACACAGGCTGGGGTTTACACAGGAAGGACCCATAGGATGCACCTACTCAGAGGGCAGTGCACTGGGAAAGCAGTGAGTCCCATGCTCACTGCCCGTCCCCACTCCTTCTGGAGCTGCCAGGCTGGCTGCTTCACCCCATGATGGCCACAGAGTGAGGGGCTGGGACAGGCTGGGCAGAGAAGACCATCCCATGTAGCTGGCAGAGCTGAGTCCCAGGAGCTCTAGGCTGCTGGGCCAAGATGCTCCCAGCAAAGCCGTGGGGCAGGCAGAAGGGAGAGGCCCCAGGGAGGGTCAGAATGGCTTTTTTCCTGCAAATGTAGGACAGAAACCAAAATTAAATCATCTCTCATCAATAATGCAAGAAAAAGACCCAGCAAGAGGACAGGGAATGAGGCAGGTAGCAGGGAGATGGGGAGCTCAGCCATACCCTCCTCTCCAGTCTGGTGCGGTGCTGCTCTGGCACAACATGCGTGTAGGTCGTCTCGGGCAGCTGGTGAGTCCCTCTCACCAGTGGCACAGGCTCTTGTTAAGGTGCCACCGTTAAAGCCCCCCTTCTGGGAGCACTGGTGGTGCTGGGAGCCCAGTCCTGTGGGTTCTTTCATGATCAACTGCTGCTGCAGCTGCAACCTGCACCCAGCAGCTCCCCTCTTCCCTGGGAGGAGCGGGATGCAAACATGGCCATTCCCAGAAAAAGTGCAGGACAGTTTTCTCCCGGGCTATGCAGCACAGGTCCCTGGGCACAGGGCTGTGCTGTGAGGTGATGTGGTGGCACCAGCCGTAGGACCTGATGGGAAAACCAGCCCGTGGCCTGAAGGCTAGCTGAGAGCCCCCGCCACCACCCATTGTTTGGAAGCTGAAGCAATAGGAGCCCTTGCCCAAGGAGTCGGGAGCCTGGCAGGCCTGGCCAGCAGCTTGGCTATGTGGTCTGCAGGCTTTCCCAGGAGGGCCGTATAGAAGCAGGGCTGGACGCTGTTGACATCATCCCGGGTATGTCTAGAAACGCAGCCAAGCGGCGCCGTACGAGGGCCACTGGGGTCGAGAGGGCATGGAGCCAGCCTGGGGATGAGGATTTGTGAATGAGAGCAGTACAGGCAGCGCCAGTGGGGCGAGACTGTGGTGTGTCCCCTGGAGAGGGACTCCCTGAGCCCCTCTCCCTGGAGGCAGCCATCCCCTCACAGCCTGGCGCCAGGCAACAGCGAGTGGGTCCCATGGGCAATGCTGGGCAGGGGACTACCAAGGTCTGACATCAAAGTGGAAAACCCTGGGCACTGGGGCATGGCTTCCCTGCCTTTCCCAGTCTCATTGCAAGAAGGTCCAGGATGTACATCCACTTCTTCCCTGCCTTCTGGCTATTACATCTGATTGCACTTGATTTACTCGCTGCCAGAGCAAGGGCTGCTGTGGCTGGGGAGCTCTCAGGGCCTCTGTATGAAGCAACCTCTGCTGCATTCTGGCTGCAGCAAAACATCCCACACCAGGGGCATCCCTTAGGAGATTCCCTGAAACCCTTGCAGTGCCTGCCCCAGCTGTGGGGTCCTCCACCTCCCACCTGGCTGGGAGATGGTGAGCAGCAGGGCTTGCTAGGTCTGTCACTGCATCATGAACGAGACCACAGTGCAAGGCTGATTCCAACTCTGTGCATGTATCGCTCCTGCGATGGGTGAAGTATCTCCTGCTGTCAGCCTCCAGCAGGGGCACAGGGGCTCTGCTTCAGGGTGGGATTTCAGTGACTCAGAGCCAGACATTGGTAGAGGGCTGTGGAGTGGCACTGGGCGGGGGGTGAAGGGGTCCAGGCAGGAGAGTTCACGTGCACACACGCACAAACAGAGGTGAGCACAAGCCTGAGCCCAGTTACCGTGTGCTGAGCCCTGGCAGGGGGTGAGGGCAGAGCCCTGCAGTTTGGAGGCTTGGCTGCAGGATGCACCAGAATGAGCATGGGCAAGGCTGCTCCTGGGGCAGGACCGCCACCCCAGTGACTGCATTGGCTGCAGGTCCTCCCTCCGCCCCACAAGGGGCCAGCCGTGGCCCCCCAACTCTGGGCTTTCCTCTAGGGCTACACCAAACAAGGGCTCTTGCAGGAGCTGGGGCACATGAAGTTGCATGCCCTGCCCCACACTTTTCTCTTGCTGGCTCAGGCCCCAGAGCAGTCAGCCACCAGCCAGGCTCTCTCTCTTCTCCAGGTGACTTTAATCACAGAAAGCAAAGGTTTCCCTGCACCCTGGGTACCCAGGGCCAGTCTAGAGTGGTCCTTCCCAAATGCTGACTGGGTGCAGAGGCAGTTCCATCACTGGTGCTGTGTGTGCTTGCCAAAACCCACATGTCGGCAGGGTGATATGGGTGCACATGCAGGCCTGGTGCAATTATCCCTCCTGCCACTGTATTGTGTCAGCCCCCAGGGTCTCTTCAAGGTGCTTTGACTGTGCCTGGGGAATGTGTGTGCCCTGGTGCCTCTGATAGCTGCTTGGAGCTTGGGGTCCTCCTCATCATCATTCCTTCTGGTGCCTGGGCCCCCTCCTGTAGCAGCTAATTAATTTGCCTTTCCCAGTAGAGTACCGAGATCCCATAAAAGCGCATCATGGAGAGCCCTTCGCAAAGACCAGCCCAAAGCCTTGTCAGCTGCAGCGTGCAGTAAGGAAACACTGGCCTCATGCTGGTGGTGACTTCCTCGCCTGCTGGTTTATCCCCATCAGAGGGTGTGCCTAATTAGTCAGTGGGCTAATTAGCATCAGGTAATGATAGCAACTTTCCAAATCCTTGTAGGTGCCAGCCCTCCCCGGGGAAGCCTCCTGAGCACCAGAGCAGAGGCTGGCCCAGAGCTGCCTCTCCCACCCATCTCTGCTTGGTTGTAAGAACATCACCAATAAACCACATTGCCCTTTGAATGCCAGCAGCAGCAGTAAATGGAGAGAAACCCGGGAAGGCTGAGCAAATGCACCCATTATCTCATGAAGGGCCAAGTGTAAACTGCTGTTTTTGCAATGCAAGAGCAGGGAGTGGGAGGAGCAGTTAATGTTTTCCCAGCAAGGGGAAACTCCTGGGTGGAAATAGTGCTGCACCCTGGAAACGGAGCCCTTCACCAAACAGGGCAGTGCTTGTGCAGCCTCGTCTCAGCTGGGTGATGCTGAGCAGGGTACAGGCTCTGCAGTGGAGAACTGTTCCCAGTGGGTATGGGAGTGACAAGCTCCCGTCAAAGCCCTGCGTGAGCATGTGGGGAAGCTGAGGCCGGGGCTGAGCTCAGCCTCGCAGCGTGTGCCTGCACGGGTGGGCTCCCCGGGAAGCCCTCCCCATGCCCTCCCTGCTTGCTGCTTGCCCACCTTTCGGTTGCATTCAGCCCACCGGTATGTGTTTGCCCCGGGTGCAGGAAAGGGACAGGAGTGCAGGGGAAAGTGGAGTCCTCTGCCTGGGGGAAGAGCTGAAATAAGATGGGGATAGCGGGGCTTTGGGGAGATAAGAGAGAAAAGGCTTAAAGAGCAGCTCCCCACAGAAGGCAGAGGGAAGGGAAGATCCACTCTGCTGACACAAACACAACCTAAAGCGCTGGGCTTTTCTGGGAGCCAGCTAGTCTTCAGCAGGGGTCACCAAACCCTCTGCTGGGAATGCGGGATGCTGTCTCCCTTCCTGCGCTGAGTGTCCCAGCGCCGGCACGTGGAGCACTAGAAGGGAAGAAGCTGCTGCCAGCAGCCAGGGCCAGCGGCCAGCAGTGCTCCGTGTCAGATAAACAACAGGGTGTGCAAAGGTTTGAGGGGCTCCATTATTATCTCTTCACAATTTTTAGGCCTGACAGCAGGCTATACTGCTGGCCTCCTGCCTGCAGGGCTCTCCCTGAGACATTTTGGATTCGCGCAGCACAAAACTTAACACACACCCCCGGGCTGAAACAGCAGTAGCTCACCGCGGGGAAGTGAAAGCCCTTGGGCAACACAGCCTGTCAAGAGTGTGAAAAACTGCAGTCCCACGGCCGCTGCTTCTTGGCTCGGCAGCACAGCTTAGGGAGCCGCGGTCCTTGCTGGTGTGCCCAGAGCCTGTACCAGGTGTGCTCAGACTGCCTGAGTTTTTCCCTCCATACCTGGTGCCCGGTGCCTTTGTTTCCCATTGGAAAGCAGGGTGCTGGGCTCCATTCCCAGCAGCAAGGAGCTGCTGCGGTCACAGCCTTGTGCTTTGTACCCCAAGGAGCTCTGCCTGCACAGCACAGGCACCGGAACTGTGGGGGATGCTGCTCCTACACCATGCACAGGTCAGTGAGGCGTTTGTGCCCAAGGTATCGGAGCCACTTCATTGTGAATACAAAGGGAGCACAGTTAGTATTTACTTCCAAAATAATGGCTCCAGTGCCACAGCCATTGCTGCGATCCTGCGTGCAGAAGGCAGGTACTGGCAGGCCCAGGAGAGACACCCCAGCCCTGCAGGAAGAGTGTGCTCAGCTATTCCAGCATCTCATGCCAGCCGGGCCATGGGCATGCTGAAGGGGCAGGAAGGGACGCGGTGGAAGAGCCAGAGGGAAGCTGCCCCATGAGCTCTGCCCTCTGCTCCAGGAGCTGCAGGTGTCTGTGCCACGGCTCAGAGGAGTTCAGCCTCCAGCCTGGGCTGCAGTTTTCCTTATATCACTTTCAGTGATGTTCGACATTTGTTCGTTCCGGCTGTAAAACCTCTCCTGGCTCAACACCAGATATTTTCTTACCTCAGTGCCTCAGCCAGAGCAGAGCTAACTGTTGGAGTATGTGCAGCTCAGACACGGTGCCTTCATGCCGAGTACACCCTTTGTGCTGTACAGCAGGAGGGGTGGGAGCTCGGCGCCGGCTGTATGCCCCCTGAGACGCCCTTGCTGTTGTAGACGGAGGCCGGTGGCCCGTGCCCTGTCGCGCAGGGCCTGCGTTCAGGGGAGGGTGGCTTTAAACAGGAGCAGGGACCCAAGGGATGGCCATAGCAAAGCAAAATCCTGCCTGGCTGGCCTGGGCCCGGCCATTTGGGCTCGGCAGCGCAGCGGCCAGGAGGGTTTCTGTGCATTGTGCTTATGTTAGAGCAGTGCCCCAGGCACTGGCTGAGATGACAGCCCTCCCGAGCAGGCAGAAACGCCGCAAGCTCCCCTTTGCCGTGGGGCTCATGCTCCTCACAAGTCAGGCTGGCAAACGGGAGAAGGACAAAGCCTCTAGTGACTTTCCCCTTGCCCGCAGCATCCCACCCACGCCAGGCTGAGGGAGCCCGGACAACCGGCTCCAGCACTTCTGACGCTGCCAGCACGGCTGGGTGGCACGGAAGGGTTGGTTGGCTTTGGGACGGAGCTGGATGGAACCCCAGAATCGGGAACACTTGCCACAGTTCCCGCGGCCGGGCTGGTGCCCCGGGGTGAGGACGGCTGTGTGTGCGGAGGAGCCTCAGAGCCGGCTCTGCCTGTTGCTTGGCGGACAGCCGGGTTCACGTGGCAGAGCTCCGTTCATTTTTCGCTCTCAGGAAGCCGACAGCCTCCCGGTTAACTTGCCCAAGAAACCCTGAGCGGGGCACCGGCTGGGCTCGGGACACAAGGAGCGGTGCTCCCGGGAAGCCGGCCTCCTCTTCCTTTCGGTGCCTGCTTGGAATCCTGCCCCGGTGCCCACAAGCGGAGCGGCTGGGGGCTCCTCTCCGAGGCCACCGGCGGTGGGCCACGGCACGGCACGGCACGGCCCTGCGGCCCCCCGGGCGCCGCGTCCGCCGCAGCACCGACCCCCTCCCCGCGCAGGCTGTGTCTCCCGCGGCCGGGCCGGCGGCCGGCGCCGCAGCGGGGCTGCCCCGGGGCCCCCTCCTCGGCGCCCCCGCGGGCCGGCGGAGCCCCGGGGCCGGCGGGGTCCCGCGTGGGGGTGCCCCCGCCCGCCGCCCCCTCCCCGGGGCAGGCCGGCGCGGCGGCGGAGCGGCGGGGAGGAGCTGTCCTTCAGCACCACGGCACCTGCCGGTGCGGCGGGGGGCGGCGGGGCCGGGCGGCGGGGCGGCGGGGCGGCGGGGCGGGGGGGCCGGGCGCGCAGGCGCAGGGCGGCGCGGCTCCTCAAGGTGTTGGCGGCGCGGCCGAAGATGGCGACAGACTGAGGGCATGGGGCCCGGCGGCGGCGGGCGCGGCGGGGCCCGCGAGCTGGCGCAGCCGACGGGGAAGCGGAAAGCCGAGTGAGCGGGGGGCCGGGGCATGCCCCCGAGCGGCGGGCGGCGCGCTGCGGCCGGGGCCGGGGCCGGGGCGGGCAGCGGGAGCGGGGCCGAGCCAGCGCGGCGGCGGCGGCGGCGGCCGGCGGCCTGTAGGCGGGGGCGCGGGCATGGCGGCGGCGGCGGCGCGGCGCGGCGGCCGCAGGTGACAGCGGCGGCAGCGCGGCGTGCCCCCCCCCCGCCGCCGCCGCCGCCGCCCCCCCGCGCCGCCCCCGCAGCATGATCCGCGGCGCCTGGATGTACCCCCGCGGGGGCGCCGGCGGCGGGGCGGTGTGCTGCGCGCCGCGCCGCAGCGACAAGCCGGTGGCCGACCCCGAGCGGGCGCAGAAATGGCGCCTCTCGCTGGCCTCGCTCCTCTTCTTCACCGTCCTCCTCTCCGACCATCTGTGGCTCTGCGCCGGGGCCAAGCTGCGGGCGCGGGAGCGGAGCGGCGCCGGGCGGCCGAGGGGCCGCGGGCCGCGGGCCCTGCTGGCGGCCGAGCCGGCGGGCGGCAGCTGCGAGGCCCTGCTGGGGAACCTCAGCCGGGCCCCCGGGCCCTGCCCCGCCGCCCGCGGCGACCTGGACTCGGCCTGCGCCCGGCTGCACGCCCTGCAGCGGCCGCGGGGCTCCCCGGCCGGCGCGCCCCTCCGCTCGCCCCCCGCCGCCGCCCCCTTCTTCGCCTCTCCCTCCTCCTCCAAGAGGACCTTCCTGCAGGCTTACTTTAGGAACTTCAACCTCTCCTTTTGTGATACTTACACGATCTGGGACCTGCTGCGGGAGATGGCCGGCCCGGACGGCCTGGACTGCAGCGTGGACAACCTGATGGTGGACTTGGTGGTGGCGGCGGCCGGGGCGCTGGGCGGGGAGGCCTGTAGCAGCTGCGTCCAGGCGTACCAGCGGCTGGACCAACACGCTCAGGAAAAATACGAGGAGTTCGACCTCTTGCTGGAGAAGTACTTGCAATCGGAGGAGTACTCGGTCAGATCCTGCCTGACGGACTGCAAGGTAGGAGGGTCCGTCCTGGGGTCCTCTCCTCACCCCCGCTGGCCCGGCCCGGTGCCGGCTGGGGGGGCCACGTGCCATCCCGCAGCCCCACCGAGCCCCGGGGTCCTGGCTCTCAGATGAGTGCCGCGGTCTCCCGCCTGTCAGCTGGGGGGCTCCCGCTGCCCCCCGAGCCCCCAGCCTGGCAGTGCTGGCGGCAGGGGTCCGGAGCCCCTGGGGAAGCTGGGACGGGGATGGTGGGAGCGGGAGGGTAGAGAGGGCTTGGCCCGAACTTGTGTGCACTCACGCGTGCCTTCCCGCCCACCCAGGCTCCAGGCATCCCGCTCCCCTCCAGCCTCGCCTGCGCAGCGCTTCATGCACGCGGGCCAGGACGGGGCAGGCATGGGGCCCCGCGCCACTGCCTCCGGCTCTGCCCAGCCATCGTTAGGCTGAGGTGTGCAGACGAGCAGTGACCTGAGATGAACCGTGGCACTGGAGCCCCTTCCCTGCACAAAACAGTTTTCCAGCTCTGCCACCCCTACTCCCCAAGGAAATGGGCTGGGGGGGCCGGGATGTGCCTGCCCCCTTGGAGTTTTCCCCATCATCGCTGACTGTCCCCAGCCCTGTGGCATGATCGGTGTTCCGAAAGCGAATGGATTGCCTCTCCCAGCGTCAATCAGAGTGAGCCTCAGCACAGTGCCGTATCCTCTCCAAAATGAGAGCCACAGTTGTGTCTCCTTCTGGAGCCCTGCTGTGGTTCTGCTGGACGCTGCCCCGCTCCCTCATGAGTCGCAGCTCCTCCAGCTTCTGCCTGCTCCAAGCTGCCTGGCTCACCTGTGCACGCTCCCTCCAGACGTCACCTCCGGGAAGTGTAATGGTCTCGATGATTAAACCTGCTTCCCTTTCTCAGAGCCGCGTCTTGGGGGAGAGGTGGCAGGGTGTGTTACAGCATCGTCCCCAGAGGGGTGGTGGCAGAGCTTTCCCCCTGGTGACAGGACGGGGCTTGGCCACTGCTCTTCTGGGAGAGTTTTGAGAGACGCTTGGAGCTGTTGCTGCGTCGCAGGTGGCTCTCGGCACAGCACTTGTCCCCTGGGACAGCACAGGAACAGCACCGGGGCGCAGCGATGGGGACACCGAGGCGGTGTCTTTCAGCAAGGGCATGATGGCAAGATCCTGGCCGCCACTCTCAGGCCCGCGTTTCTGCATTGCTTTTGTAAGGAGCCGGGTTTGGAAAGGAACTAGTGCTGGCGTTCTGGGTCAGTGCCAGGCCAGGTAATTACAATCTGCTTGTCCAAATTCCCCCTGCGGTTTCAAAGGTACATAGTATTCAGCCTGCACCGAGCGGTTTGGTCCTGCTGCTCCGCTTCCGTGGTGAGTGGAGGGATTTGGCGCTGCCCGCTGTTGTGCTGCTTCTGCTCCCAGGGACTCAGCACAAGTAGGGTCTTCCCATGCCATGTCTGGTAGAGCGCACAGACACACTCGCTTCAGCCAGAGCATCCATCTCCGCTGAGTCTGACTTGCGCTCACTGGTAGAGAAACCCACAGAGAGAAGGAGACGGAGATAAGAAAATAACCATTACTTTTGGGTCTTGGGCAAGAAGATGTTCCCATGGACTCCAAAGCCCCTAGAAACAGAGCTGTGCTTAGACGAGTCTTCATTAAGCATCGCTGGTCTTAACATCCTTGATGAGAAAGCAGGAAACAAGCTTAGAAGATGCAGAGCTGCAGGTAGCAGCAGCAAGACATGTACCTCCTAACTCGCTCTGTGTCATGTTGACGGTTGCATCCTTAAAGCATCTGCAAGCACCAGCTTTGCAATTTCACAGGCAGTGTTTGGGAAGCAACAGGAGGGCATGAGCAGCAGGGCCAACATGTATGCGCTCGCCTGGGCCACCCACGAGGAAATTTCCAATGCAGGTGTCCGAGTCTGCACGCACCGACCCGAGCCCTCGTGGCTCCCACTCGTTTCAGTCTGTTGTGAAAATCAGGTCACTTATTTAAGGTGCTTCAGTATGTATTTAGGTGCTTTACTTTAGACTTTCACAACTGTGAGTCTCAGCCTTGCCCTCTCGGGTGGCTCTTCCCCGTTTCTGAAATGAGGCTAATGCCAAACTCATCCAGTGTTGTGTTGACGAGTGAGTTTTGGCTTGATTTTGAGTCCCCTGGACTTCAGCAGGGGCTGCAGTTACTCGTTGCATTGGGAAAATATGACTGGAAGGGTTTTTAAGGCAGTCTGAATTTGTGATTCCTATCCAGATGCTAAAATCACCCACTTGTAAGTGACAGCAGAGAGCTACTGCTTGATGGTAACAACATACGTGAGCAAATGACAGCAAAATAGGAGAGGAGTGAAGGAAAATATAATAGACAGCTTGGCCAATGTGAGAGGCTCCCGCAAAATCCTTGTAGCGGGAGTCCGGTTGCAGAGCACCCTGTAGCTGAGTAAACGGGATTTAAATAATATTTCTGGGGCTAGGTGAGTATGCAGGGCAGGGGACCACACTTGCTGTGAGAGCTGGGGTCCTGTGCCACATGGCTGTGTGCAGGGGATTAGTGCTGCCTTCCATTTGCATCTTCCTATTCCGTAACAGCAGCTGAAAAATAGAAGGTGAGGAAGCAAAGCAGCTCCAGCTGACCAGCACACAGCCTCCCTCTGCAGAGCCGCATATCCCCCCCGTAATTTCATCCCCAAGGAGCAGTGCGGCTCAATAAACAGCACACACTGAGCTCTTTGGCAGCCGAGTCACCCCGGGGATTTTGGCTCTTTATTGCATCTGCTTTAAAACAACAACAAAAGCCCCACCGGAGCAGCCAGTTCCTTACAGCAGCAGGTTTGACCCCGAGTTAAAAACTTGGGAACGGCTGAGCGTTGCGGGTTCGTTTCAGGAGACACACAAGGCACATCGTTCCCCGTTAATAAATCGTCCTGAGGGCTGCCCTCGGTTTCAAGGCTCGGCAGGGGAAAGACAGGTGCTGCCAGGGGGGGTAAGCAACATCCCGAGTATCCAAACCCCGGATCCTGTCTGTGCCTGGAGCTTGGGGGAGCACTCGGGGGAGGCTGGGCCAAAATCTCCCCGGGCACTGCAGGGCATAAAAATACTGTGAAATGGTGGGGTCTCTGTGTAATTCAGCTGCTTAGATTACTCATTGCTGTAATATTCTCCTAGGCCTTTTTATTTTCTGCTTGGAAATAATTCCTGGGCAGATCCCACTTTCTGCATACACTGTTGTTGTTCCCGTGCAATGCCGTCAGCTTCCAAATCACACTCTGAAAATGTTTTACTTCTTACTCCTACAGCTAACACCAAAAATCCCTATGGCTGAGAAACAGTGAAACGTGAAAACACGTTTCTTGGGTTTATTGTTCGCTTGCATTTTGTGTTGGATGGGGTTTTTGTGGAGGCTGACTGTCACAGCCCCTCACGGGCAAGGTCCCTGGCACCGTGCAAACAGGGGAGGGAGAGGACGAAGTGGATCTGCAAGGTCCATCCGTCTTCTAAAATACATTTTGCCTCTTGCCATGAAGACCCGAGTGCCAGCTGCTGGGGTCGTGGTGCTAGTTAGTGGTGATGTGCATAAAAGAGGTGGAAAATACTTGTGTTTGCTGGTCTGTAAAAGAGAAAATTCATTTAAATATTCAGGAGCAGCCATCTGCCACCTCCATCTCCCCTCTTCCTGCGCTACTTGTACCCTTTGGCACTGCAAGACATGATGAACTTTGTGCTCTGAGTGGTTGTGGTGCCACGTTGGTAGCATCCTTCAGAAGGGCTGGAGGAGGTCATGGCCTGGTGACGTACGTGTTGCAGCTGACTATCCCTCGGGAAATGCGGGGCAGCAGCAGCCCTTGCAGCACGCGAGCTGTCAGCTCAGGCTTTGCAGGACTTTAGTGCAGGGAGAAATCCCCATCCCTCTGAAGCGATGCCCTGTGGGATGCTTTTGGCCGGTTTGCGCCCTTTTATCCGAACAGGCAAAAAGCGGCGTCGCTCCAGCTCAGCCACCGCCAGATGAGAGGTTTGCTTCTGCAACGGCAGAGCGCTGTGTTTTTGCTGTCTCCCTCACGAACAGCCGCTGTGGAGAGCTCTCCTAAAACTGCATGCTCCCACCAATACTAGGGCAAATCAAGATCTATGGGACAAAGCCAGCTGAATTAAGGAGTCATTAGGTTGCAAGAAACAAAGCTGTGGAGAGAGAAGGACTGACAGCCAGGAGCTGCAGGGCCGGGGCTGGTAATAGAGCACTGATGGGAAGGCAAGGCTGGACAGGACCTGTTGCATCTCAAATTATATTAGATTACCAGGGTTTCTCTGCGTGCGTGGGCTGGTGGCTGTTGAATCCTGCTGTGACCCTGGCCAGATCTGTTTCTGCACCTCTGGTTTCCCCGTTACCTACCAGAGAGCCTGTCTGGGGGAGCCTGGCAGGGCAGGATTTCACGCCCAAGGCTTTCAGGACGTGCTGGTGTTTCCCTGCTGTGGGTGCCCAGGTGATGCAGTAAGAGGCAGAGGCTTGTGCCCCTGTAAGGTGCCTTGACATTGCACCTGGCACAGTCTTTACCAGGCGGCAAAGCCCCCACTGAGTACCTGGGGAGCTGGGTTCAGCTGTGGTGTCTGGGTTCAGCTCCCTCCAGGGGTCCTGTTCTCTTGCTCTTGTTTAGCCAGAAATAGCATCAGCGATTGGTGCCTCTGCTGAGCGTCCCTCCCTGCAGAACATCTTTTAGAAACCCAAGCACACCAGGGCCAGCAGCTTTGGGAGGGCCATGTCTTGGGGGCATCCCAGTGCTAGGGATGCCTCTTGGGGGAACCAAAGCAGCACTTTACCTTCACAAAAGCAGCTCAAATTGAGTTTGTCTGGGCTAGGCTTATACAAAACGCTGCACAACCTGGTGCACTCTGGCTCTGAGTGTGGATAGCGCTTTGCACGGAGGCTCGTACACAGAGGGGAGGTCCTTCAAGACCCACAGCAAAAGTGGTTTCACCAAAATCTTGCTTAATTTTTTTTTTAAAAAGTGTGGGGTTACATTAATATTACGGCTTCCAGAGAATCCACTGATGGGTGACAGCAAAGCTGCACCCTGGGCTACGTCCCCTCTTGCAGCTTTAATGGACTCGTGGGTGCTGCACCAGGAGCAGTGGCACCCGGGAGGGGAGAGGCTGCTCCCAAGCACCCGGGCAGCTCTGGTATCTGCACCTGGAGGTTTTCCTCAGAAACAAGCCTGGATGGTGAGGTGGAGCTTTACTGGCATTTCATGAGGTGAAAAAAAAGTTCCAGAGTAATTCCAGTGGATCAGCGCAGTAAGTCATTTGGCAGCTTTAGCAAAACCATGTGCATGAGCTTAGCCAAGCATGCAGCTCCATGTTACACACTGATTCCATGTAAGCAAATTGTGTAAAGAATTTGAACAAAAGGAATGTTTGCGCTTAGGTATGCAGTTACGTGGCCACAGCCCAATTAGTGCGCCTTGTGTCAGGTGCCACCTAGATGCTTGAAAACAGAGATCAAAGATCAAAAAACAGAAGAACCAAAAAATGAACTGATGAAATGAATTTGCTCTGTAATTAAAAAAAAAGCATCAAGGTGTCAGGAATGCTCCAGTGGTGCCTGGGATGCGTAGGAGCACTGCAAGCTGGGAGGGAAGGGGGATGCTGAGCCGGTGCTTGGACAGTCTTGAGCTTTGCTTGGGATCGAGGCATCTCAAGATGCCTGGGTGTGTGCCGTGGGCTGGTGGCCGGACCTACATGGTTGCTGTGGGGCAAAGCAGCCTGGGGTGTGAATGGAGGCAATTTACCACTGATTTCCATGGTGGTTGCCTGCCTGCTTTGGGCTGGTTCATTGTCTATTGTTAACGTCTGTCAGTGGCGCTTAAGGGAAAAAAATAGGAGTTTATAAAGGCAGCAAGTCTCCGTGCAGCAACAGGCAGGTTGGCAAATGGTGCAGGGAAGAGTGCAAGGGAGGGCGAGAGATCTGTCTCCATCAAACTGTCACCAAGTAGCTACAAGTGACGCAGGCGCCAGCGCCTGTTCCCGCTCCCGTGTGCTCCTGGCTGCGCCTGCTGCCTCCAGTGCTGCATGCACGCACGCCCAGGCTCCTTTCTGCATGTGCCCGGCCCTGGGAGCACGATGCGCATGGAGGCTTCGCTCGTGGGGTGGAACGACCTCAGAGAAGCAGGCTCAGCTCCAGCAGCAAAGGCACGGTGTGATACTTCAGCAGCTAATGATGCTTTTTGGAAAGCGTCCAGTGTGCCATGGTCCCGTTGGGTGCAGGCAGCCTCTGGGAGCCAGTGTGCCCAGCAGCATGTGCGACAGTATCGGCAAAATGTGTGACCTGCTAAAATTTCACAACCCGCCCAGGTCCCCCCTTTTCTGTACACATCCATTGCCATGGGCTGCCTGGGGTGGCCCAGACTAGGCATGGCTTGCAGTGCTGCTTTTTGTAACAGGCAGTGATGCATGGTGTCCCCACGGACAAAGGGATCTGCTAGTGTCACGCTGACTGCCAGCTGTGTGAGCATCCTTGCACTGCCAGGGGAGAGGAGGCAGCACCCTCCCCACAGCTGGGCACTGAGAGGTGCAAAAGGACGCGCACAATGTCTGCCTGAACCCAGGACATCGCTGGACCTGCTCACACAAAGGGTTTCACTGGGTCCCTGTCCGGGGGCAGGCATCTGTTGCATCAGGAAAGGGGCCTTTTGAGCACAGCGGGGGTCACGCACAACCTGGCCTCCCCCCATGGCAGAGACCCCAGGCACCACCACAGGGCTCGGTGCGGGGGAGCCCTGAGGACCACCCGCAGCAGCCCCAGCCCCTCCACACCCCAGGAAGCAGCGGGGGTCTCATGGAAACATCCCATGGCCCCAGGCCTGGCCCTGCGGATGCCCCACGAGGCTTTCCCCCTGCTTCCCGGCTCTGGAGCTGCCTGCCAGGGTTGGAGGCAGCAGAGGCAGGAGCGCAGGGTATACCTGACTGCCGGGGGCTATTCCTGCTGTCACTGGGATGCCATTAGGATGCGACTCATGCCTGGCTCCACGCAGAGGAAGCTCGGCTCGGCTGTCGTTTGAAGGGCAATGACTCAGGGACAGCAAATCTGTGAATGAGACACGGAGGCTGCTTGGGCGAGAAGTAGCCATCTGTCCACGCTGCCTCCAGCCCCAGCTCCTGTGGGCAGAGCCGGTAGCTGCCCGCCTGGGGGGGGCTCAACCAGTTTAGCCTCGCTCCTCTTCCCTGTTTGGCTTTTGCTCTTGGCTTCTCCCCAGGGCCTCTCCCAGCCATGCTCCTGAGGTGTCAGAGGGAGGAGTGGTGCTGGGTGCGGGCAGCCAGCATGGGCTCCCCCAAACTCTCCTGATGTGGCTGTTGCGTTAAAAAAGGCAGCATGGAACAGCATTGCTGGGCAAGTTTTTGGCTTTCCGGAGACCCGCCTGCATAAGCATCCCAGTGCTCCTTGTCCCAACTGCAGAAGGGAAATCCTGCCTGCCCTGTTCATCTCCTCAGGTGTAAAAGATACATGTGTTTGGCATCTTGGCTGACATGTTATCTCTGCACGGCAGCTTCTGCAGCACTTGTGATGGACAGAGGCTGCAGGAGGGTGAAGGGGTGTACAATGGTAAGGGGAGCTGGAGAGGGGGGACTGAAGCCAGCGCCAGTGGCAGGAACGGGATCTGTGTTTCCTCCAGAACAGGGAACCTAGTGCGCCTCGTGCCTGCGGGCACCGTGCTGCAGCAGTCCCCAGCAGTCTCCACTATTGGTTGTCACAGAGGGAGTGGAGACAAGCAGAGATTTTCTTGGAAGTTTTTAAACAGGCATGTTTTAGGAAGGGCGGCAGGGGCTGACCAGTGCAGGGGGAGCAAGAGCTGTATTTTTGCATTTAGCATACTAAGAGTGCAAACTTCAGCCCCCTCCAGACCTGGGTCTCTCCCCGACCTGCTCCTGGTCTTCAGTGTCATATTCTGTGCAGCTGGATGGTAGAGAGTAAGAATGACCCCATAGCCAAGAAGTAAGCTGTAAAAGATCGGTCCTCATGGCTGAGGATATAAAGCAACTACCACCAGGCCAAGATCAGATGGGAGCTCTGCTCTGGATGGTTTATTCCTCCCAACAAGGTCTCCAGCATCATCCCCAAAGCCCCTGCTTCTGGGGGCCTCTAGGGATGAGTCGGGGCAGGTCCTGGTTTCCCTGGGCCCTCATCCCACCCCAGGACCCCTTCAGCCCCACTCCTGGGGGATCTCCACCTGCTTTCACTAGAACTTCCATTCTAGACCAGGGGAGCAAGCTAATGTCTTCCCATGAGATGCATCAGTTTCAAAGAAGTGGTGTATTCAAAAAGGGAATAAAACCTTTAGCCAGAATGTTCCCAGGCAGCCACATTACCAACCACTGCTTGCAGCTTGCCCACCACACAGACCTGCCTCTGCAAACCGGGGCAGGAGGTGCTTGTGGAGGGAGGGAGAAGTCCTCATCCATGGCCACCTCTTCCCCTGCATATTCCCCATGCCTGGGTGGTCCCAGCTCTTTGAGCTCTCACTGGGCAGGAGGGGTGGGCAGGCAGGGTCTGGCAGCCTGACTGAGCCCAGGGCAAGCAAGGTCAGCTGTTGGCAATGGTTATTTCACAAGCAGCAGCCGCTCTCTTCCCCTTGCCATGTGTGAGCTGTTACTAAAGGGCCTGCAGCCCCCAGTGTGGGGACAGGGGATACCTGGGTGTGCAGATGCTGGTTTGTGTTTGCAGAGTGCTCTGATGGTATGTTTGAGATGTTCCCTGCAGTCTCTGCTTCCACCTCCATCCCAGAGATGTCCAGGAACTCCTGTTCTTCCTGATCCCACCCAATTGCTCAGGCTGGCTGGTGGGAGCAGGCATGGGTAGGTGATGGGAGAGGTATTGGTGTGGTAGAGAAGCACGGCATGTTTTGCTGGCTCCCTGCACTGGCTGCCTGGTGCAGTCAGCATGATTTTGCTACTGGATGCAGTCTGCAGTCTCCAGATCCTTATTTGATCCCTGGGGTTCTTCAGCGCATGGCTTCTAGCAGAAACACCATTTGTAGAAGTGCTGTTTGTTGCTTGTGTTTGGCAAAATTTTGTAACCTGTTCCATGCATCTGTCCGCCTTAGCCTGGCCCTGCTTCCTGTGGGACTGGCAAGGATCAGAAATCTCTGTGTCCAGGGAGTGTATCTGCCTGCCTACTGAGGAGGGATGTTTGTGCAGGCAAGGCATGTGTGACACCGAAGTCCTGTGATTTTTTTGCTGCCTCCTGCTTAGTTTGTAGATATGTGGTTTAGATCTGTACACCTGTAAGTTATTTGGATCTTTGTAACTCTGAGTGAGGCCATTTCTCTTAAGCGGGCAGCAGAGCTTCCCTGTCCGGTGCCCTGAGCCCAGCCATGCCCGCAAAGCAAGCCTGCTAGCTGTCATACCTGGGTTGGAAGCACTTGGTGTGTTGCAGCCTGATACTGAGCTGGTTGGACATGTGGAAAATACACCTGAGGAGGTGCTTGCAAAAAATCAAGGCATTTGACTGAATGGTGTTTATGAAATTTGCCCAGTGTTCCCCTCATACCTCTGCGGCACGGGTGGCAAAGCAGTGTCTGCAGAAGCCTCTGCATACGTATACAAGAGCAGCATTTGCCCTGATGTGTTACTTGTTTGTTGTCTTTCATTGCTTTTCTGTTAGAATGAGATTGACGGGGAACAGCAGTAGCTGCCGGGATGGAGGGCTGGCTCAGAGCACGGTCCTGGGGCAGCAGTGAGCCCAGGGCACAGGGTGGCTCTCTGGATGCTTCTTGCTGGGCAGAGAATGGAGCAAGAGCAGCCCTGAGGAGAAGGACTTGGGGGTGCTCATGGACAGAAAGCTTGATGGCCTGGCCACGTGTGCTTGCAGCCCAGAAAGTCAACTGAATCCTGGGCTGCACCACAAGCAGTGTGGCCAGCAGGGCAAGGGAGGTGGTTGTCCCCCTCCGCTCTGGTGAGACCCTCCCTGCAGTATTGTGTCCAGCTCTGGGTCCCAATGTAAAAGGGACATGGACCTGTCGGAGCAAGACTGGAGGAGGCCACAAAGGTGGTCAGAGGGCTGGAGCCCGCCCCTCTCCTATGCCAGCAGGCTGAGAGAGCTGGGGCTGCTCAGCCTGGAGCAAAGCAGGCTCCGGGGAGACCTTCTGGCACCTTCCAGTACCTGAAGGGGCCGACAAGAAAGCTGGGGAGGGGCTTTGTACGGGGGGGTGCAGTGACAGGGCGGGGGGGAATGGCTCTAAGCTGACCGAGGGCAGACTTAGGGCAGATACTGGGAAGAAATTCTTCCCCGTGAGGGCGGCGCTGGCAGAGGCTGCCCAGAGCAGCTGTGGGTGCCCCATCCCTGGGGGTGCTCAGGGCCAGGCTGGACGGGGCTGGGGGCAACCTGGGCTGGTGGGAGGTGTCCCTGCCCCTGGCGGGGGTTGGGGCTCGGGGGGCTGTCAGCTCCCTCCCAGCCCAAACCAGGCTGTGATTCTGTGATGCGATCTATGAAATGCAGAGGAAGCACTTCCCCTCTGCAGAGGATAAATAACTTTCATACCATGCTTTGGAAATTCAAGTCTCTGTGTATTAATGCTACCAAAAATGCCAGCCTCTTTGCTCACCCCCTTGTCTTGCAGCACTCTGACTGCAACTTGCTGCCTTCCCTCCTGCACCCATTTGCTCTGTGGGTGGTGGGGTGCTGGGCACGCAGCCCACAGGCTCCGTGTGCTGGCTGTTTTCGAGGGTCTGGCAGGCAGCAGTGGCCAGGGAACCCCCAGGGCTTGCCCACATCCTGGCTCTTGGCTTGGGAGGGAAAGGCAGCCTATGGGCAGGGCAGGCACAGGAGGACCAAGCAGATGTGCAGCTGCATTTGTGGCAGCATTACAGAGAGGAGAGGAGAGCCCGTGCCTGTCCTGGGCATGCTCCAGGGTAAAGCAGCAGGGATGGGGCTTCCCTGCAGGAGCGCATCCCTTGAGGCTCAGTGCCTGAGGAGGAGTAGTGCCAGGTAGGAGCATCTGCCTGCTGCTCACCATGGAGACTGGGAGTTACCTTGGGGTTTTCCTCACCTCCCTGGGTGCCATAAGGCCCCACCTGGAAGGGACGGGGAAATTTCTGCAAGTGGTGTTCAGCCAGGGATAAAAAAAAAAAAAAAAAAAAAAAGAGGTTTCAGGTCTGACAGGAACCATGTCCAGTTCTGTTGTCTTTGTCAGTAGAAGCTGCCAGGAGTGGTGATAAATGTCTAGAAAATTGTTTGCTATATTTAAGGGATCTCTGCACACAAGTTAAGTGTAACAGGCCCTTGCAGCTGCCTAAACAACCCCAGCATCAGTGTGGGAGACTGTGCACCTCCCTCAGGACCCCGAAGGGTGCCTGCGAGCTGGGCTGCCGAGGCAGGATGCTCCTGTCTTCCCACTGTTTGCTGCGTAAGGGAGCTGGGAAAAGCCAGTTCCTGCTGCTCATCCCCTCCGTGAGGTACATCAGGCACGGTGTGAGGCAGGCCAGGTTCCTCCCACTGCGGGGTGTGCCTTAGACCCTGTACCATGTTGTATTCCTGTTCATGCGAAATGGGTCTGTGCGGGATGCTGCGTACCATGCAAGCACTTGAGCGAGAGCAAGGGGCTCCTGGCAGCACGCAGGATTGGGCCCTCACGTGTGCCAGTTGTGAGGGCAGCCCTGTTGTGACACCCCAGCATGACCCTTGCTGGGCTGGGCACTCGCACCCTACTGAAAAGGATGGTCCAGCCTAACTGCTTCCTTGGACGGTAAAAGCACCAGCTCTGCCGAAAAACTTCTTCCTTGCCCCCGTCAGCGGGTGGGTAATTTATGGCTCGTGGCACTGAAGTGTCTAGCCTTTATTTTTTTATATCCTATCTGATATAACAGGATGTTCTCATTATCTGTATGAATGTTTAATCTACTTTTGAATCCTGCTAAGCTCCTGGCTGCAGCAGTATCTAATGGGAGTGAATTCCTCTAGCAATGCTAATAGATTGCAGGGACCTGACTTTCCCTCTGTCTCAACTCAATGGTGTTCATCTTCAGCTTCCTAGCAGTCTTTAATTACTTTTAAAGTGATTGGGCTGATAGGAGGCTGGGCTGCTAACTAACCCAGAGGTTACCCGCAGCCTGGCCGGGGGCTGGCCGGTGAGTGCTGGGCACATGGCTTTCCGGAGCCATGCTGGCTAGGACAACTACGGCTCAGACGTGGCTGCGTTTGGAAGCAGCCCTCCTGCCTGCCTCCCTGAGCCCTACCACCTTCTGAGGCACTCTGCAAACCTCAGGAATTGTTTTAGGATGCTGGTTAATGGTCCTCCAGATTCTGTCTTCCTGCAGCCAGGCTCCTGCTGCCCAACGGGTGCTTGCGGGAGTGCAGCGCTCGGGATGGGATGCTTCCCCCAGCCTGTCCCCGTTGTCTCCTTGGTTTTGTAGCTGAGCCACGGTTCAGTTATAGCTGCTTAAAGAAGTGCAGTGCTGAAGTGAAATGCTGCTCTCCCAGCCTCTGCTTGGCTTTTTCTTGCCTTCTGCTGCTCTTCTTTCTCCTGTCACCATCTCTTGCCGTTAGCGTTTAGGTCAGTCACCTCTGCAGGGCAGCCAGGCAGGGCCGTGTGCTGGGGGGGCGGTTAAGGAGTGGTTATTCGGTTACTCTGCACCAGCATCTGTGTTGCTGGAGATGCTCGAGCCTCCTGTGGCCTCAGACAGGCTGCTCAGGGGAAATTTCATTTCTCATCATTGTCTTGCCATGACACTTGACCAGTCTGTAGGTGGGTAGCTGGAGTCGCTCATCCTTTGTTACTGGTTATTCAGGTTTTGTTTCTGCCTTGACCCCGCTCTTGACAGGGATCAGTGTGGAAATGCTTCCCACGTGGCTGCACACCAGTGGTGGGGTTCTCTGCCTCATCTGCTTCCCACTGGCCTTCCCATGAAAAAGTGTTGTGTCAGAAGCTTCTCTGGGAGGCTAAAGGCTTAGTCCCGGTGCAGGGGTGCAGCCTGGCTGCAAGCACCGAGTGTTGGGCTCCTGTGCCCAGACAGGGAAGGGGAGCTCTATGCTGGAGCATCCCAGCAGCATCGCTGCCTGGGTAGGAGAGAGGGAAGGGCTGTGGTTCTGGGGACCTGCTGAAATGCATCCCTGGCTGCACAGTAACCAGAGTGTTTTCGGGAGGGAGGACTTGGCACATCCCCAGCAAGGGATGGCTGCATGACTGAGCTGTCCCCTCTCCCAGCTCCTCTGTGGCCAGCCTGTGGGAGCAGGACAGGGGTGGGTGCGCCCATGCCGGGGTGTGTCTGGGCCGGGTGGTGCTGGTCTGTTTTGCCATTTCCCACCCTGGGCTGGGGCTGCCATGGTGTGTTGGAGCCCTCACGAGCTGGCAGGGTCAGGGCTGCGCGGAGGGGGCTTGGTGTCTGCATGGCCTGGCCTCCCCCCAGCTCTGGGACATCTTCCCCCCGGGCCCTGCCATGTGGTGTCTCAGGGGAGGTGGAGAGGGACAAAGCCCTCCAGATGCTGAGGAGAAGCTGCTTGTTCCCTGGCCCCCAGTTGTTTGTCCCAGTCTCCTGGTATCCATCCCCTTCCCACGCATACCTTCACCCTCCCATCCTGGCCTCATCTTCCTGGCGAGCTGGTCTTCTCTCTCAACCCCAGCCAAAACCCTTCCTGAAAGGAGAGCATAAAGCAGCAGTCTGGGTTTACTGTATCTGCTCTCGCTCGACGGGCTCAGTGTGGGAGTGCTGGTCCCGTCTGCCTTTACTGTGCTCTCGGGCTTGTGTGCATCAGACGTTCCTCAGGACAGAGACTGCTGCTGGTGTTTGCGCAGCCTGTAGCACAATGGGGCCCAGACCTTCCTTCCAAGGCACTTCTAGAAGGAGCAGGCTCCATGTGCATTTTGTTTGGATTCAATACATTTGTTTTACAGCAGTGCCTGCAGGCAGCCCACCAAGACTGGGGCCACATTGTACTAGACACTGTCCAAGCGAGGGTAGTCACTGCCAGAAGAAATCACAGGGTGAGCAGAGGGGACAGATCCAGGGTGCAGCGGGGGACTGAACACGCTGCCGACATCATGTATGCTAGAGCAAGAGCTGGGCACTGTGGGTTGCAGTGAGCAGAATGCTTCCACCTCGTCGTCATCCTCCCTTGGAGGAAGGACGCGTCTATCGCAAGGTGGAGTTTGATAATTAAATGAATATTATTTCATGGGGATTGCAATGTTTTCAAGCAGTGAGACGGTATCAAAAGCCTACTGCAGTGGGCTGGGGTCCGCAGGAGTGGGCAGGCAGGGCTGGGTGGCTGGAGGCAGGCAGCTGGACCGCAGGGGTGAGCCCCATCCGGGTCCCAATGGCCACGGGGCCACCGTGGCAAACCAGCGCAGGGCAAGGCAGGAGCTGCGGTGGGAGGGAAGGGGCTCCAGGCGCCGCTGCCTGTCCTGCGGCCCCAGGTCCCACACCTGTGCCCCTGCACCCCGCGTTGCTGTGGCTGCAGTGCCAGCTCCTGCACTGGGTGCTGTGACCCTGCACTGCAGCGAGAATCTGTATGGGGTGTTTTGCTGGGGGGTGCATGGGGGTGCGGGGAAATGGGGGGCCCTGTGCCATACAGGCACGTGGGTACTGGATGCAGAAAGTGAGCAGGCTTAGCTGTGGTCACTGCCTTCGCATTTGTCAAGCTGTGATGTTAATTAGCGTGATTATTTTTGTTCTTGCTTCCTGTGTAATAGAAGCAGCCACACAGCCGCGCTGGGGTGCCAAGTGCTGTGTCCCCTAAGCGCAGTCCCGGCCACAGAGCTGCTGAGGGCTGCCCGGTGTCCGAAGCAAGGCTGGGAGCACGGCTATTGCAGGGGATGCTTCCTGTTTCGGTCCAAACCACAATTACGGGCTATTCCTCCTGGTTTTTTTCCAAGTTGCATCCACTGGGATGAGACCAGGCTTTTCCCGGGCCTCCACATGCGACAGCCCTCGCTTGCAACGAGCAGATTAGCAAAGAAATAAGCCTGTAAATGTGGTGCCAGTCCCCTGATAGCATCCCGGGGCTGGGAGCTGGCACTGCTAATCAGCTCCTGGGACAGCCCCTGGCCCGGCACACTCGTGGGTGTGTTGAAGGGGTGCATGTGTTTGCAGGCTCAGATGCTTGTTCTCCTGTCCTTTGCTCCTCCAGATGTTCCCAAGGTGTGTGTCGAGCTACCTGGTATTGTGAACTTTAGTGCAATAGGATTGTTAACCTGGGTTTTGAGTGTATAAGGTGCGTGGAAGTCGTGCTTTAAAGCTGTTCTCTCTTAGTTTTGAAAGATGAGTCCATAGGGAGTTGTGCGCATCTCAGACTTGTTTGGAGTAGCTTGGAGGGGGTTATTTTGGGGGGCTTTTCCCCCCCCCCCCCCCCGCTATAAAAGAAGGGGCATTCAGGTTGTTCTTGCATTAAAGGAATTAAAACTAAAATGCTAAAACCTATGAGCTTCTTCACAAAGTCATCGAAGGTGTTGAGAGTGGGTGGCTCTGACTTAACGTTGCTTCTGGGTAATTTGGGAGTGACTTCATCATTGAGGTCAAGGGATGCAGGTCTGGTCCTGGGACGTGGGTGGGAAGCAGTGGCTGGGGAGCACAGGGGTGTCTTCTGCCCAGGACTGTCCCTGAGGACAAGCCTGATGGGTGCCAGACCTGGCTCAGCACCCCCTGCCCCCATTCTGCCGTGGCATGCCACGTGATCATAGCGCTGGGGTGACAAGCCAGGATGCAAACTGGCTTTGTGCATGGGATGGCTGGGGGAAAACTAATGGGGAAACAGATCCTGGGGAGGGGTGGGCCTCAGGATAGCAGAGAGCCTGGCATGGGCACGTGCCAGCCAGCCCCAGTGGGCAGCAGGCGGGATGCTGGTCCAGCAGCACGATGCGGTGTTTCCAGCGGTGTTTTGAGGATCACCCACTCCGGCAAGTGGATGGGGTTCACATTGGTGCTGTTCCCAGCACCCTGCAGCCTGCGTGCAGCCAGCCTTATTCCCACCGAGTGCATGTCCCCATCCCATGCTGTTCCTGTTGGCAGCCTTGGTAGCAATGCCTGGGGCCAGACGCTGACTCCCCTCCATGCCCTACGGTGCCAGGGTACAGTGGGCAGAGGCGCCCCACCTCTTGCCTCCCCCAGCTGTGAAACGGAAGATCCATGGCTCCACAGCTGTCATCGCCAGGCAAAAGTCAACTTTATATAAAAAAATAAGTAAATCCAATAATTTAACAAAAAATGCACACAGTTGTTGGGTTTTGGGGTTGGCTTGGGTTTCTCCCACCTCCTTCCCCAAAACCAGAGCATGTGAATGTGGCGAGGCAAGGATAACACAGCTCCAGAACTATCAAAGAAGTTACCCCAAAACCAGCTGTTACAGATACGATGTTAGAACAGCCTATAGCAAGGCTAATTTAAAAAACAAAAAAAAAGCTGTTTGAAAAGCTCAACATTGTTAACATCAGAATTACAGGCGGCAGTAATTGAATACAGTGGTAACTGGACATTGCAGCTTGTGTTTGTGACTCCTGGCTGGCCGTGGATGTTGGCATTCCCTTAATCCTCTGCCATCCAAGGGGGCTCTTCTTCCCGCTCCCCCCCCCCACACACACCCCAGTTTCCTGTGCTGCACCCTGATGTGCCAGAGATTGGAGAGGTGCCAAGCAGCTCATTAGCAATCCTCATTTCCCTGTGTCCAAGATTAATGAGGCACAGCCACTCCAGATGCTCATCTCAGGCCATAATGGAAATGTGAGTCCCAGAACCGCACTGGGAGGGGAGGGGGCAGCTCTCAGCCAGGGGAGTCTGGCAGGGGCGGTCAGGGATTCCTCTCTGTCCACCTGGAAGCTGGTGGCTGGGCACATGCAGTGTCCTGATGAGCAAGATACGAGTGAGCCCTCTGCGGGCGTCAGTGACCCGGGCAGTTTTGGGAGGAAGGTTTCGGGCAGGTTGCGGGGTGCTGGTGGGGTCTGGTCTGAGGGAGCAGTGAGCCCAGCGGGGCTGAGGGGGGTTTGATGGATGCTCACGTACCACCCCAGCCCTGTGCAGCTGCAGCCAGCTTGAGTACTCGTGGCCTCAGCAGCAGCAAAGAGGAGGAGGAGAGTCGTGACAGCAGAGCCCAGCAACTTCCAGCATGAACTACCAGCCCAAGCACGCTCCTGGGTCTCCTTCCAGAGTTGACCCCAGTGTTTCCTTGGATCAGTCAGCAGAGCCCAATATTATTGCAATTAAGTACAGCCCTGGGCAGCTTTGCCAAGCTATAAACTCGCGTTCTGTTTCTCAGAGCATCCAAATTGCCTGCACCTGGTGTAACCACTTATTACTGCTGATCAGCAGCTCCACTCTCCTTGGGCGTCCCCTCAGTGGGAGCAGTGTGGGTGGGGGGTGCCCCTGGGCAGTGCTCTGGGTGAGCTCCCCACCCTTGCAGGAGATGAGCACCAAGTCTTGACTCTTCTGTGCAGAACGAGGTTATTTTGTAGGGGAAGGCTTCCCTCTCTGCCCTCCTTATCCTCACCCCCCCTCCGGTCTGCAAATCCCCCTTCCAGAGAAGCGGGTGCGGGCCCCCTGCACCATTAGCAGGATTATCCTGGGGAAAACTTCCTAAACATTGATGCCTGCTCTAATGGAAAACAGCAGCTCGTTGGGTTATTACAGCTGGTGGTCCTGGTGGGCATCCAGACTATCCCAAGCACTGCATCCTCTGCAAAGGTGTTGCATCCACAGGATGCTGCTCCATCCCTGCCCCCTGGCTTTCCCGAAATTTAGCTGGGGTGGTTTAACAGGCAAACGCCAGTGTTTACAAAATACTGGTAGCAGCTAGACTGGTACTGAAAAAAATGAGTATGTTATTTTGTGCAGAAATGCTAAGAATGCAGAAAGACTCTGGAAAAGCTGTTTGATGGGGGATGCTATCCTGGTACTGACAGCAGGCAGCGGGAGAAGTGCAGGCAGCGCGGAACTCAATTTGGCACATAAGTGCCTGCGAAAAGGCTGTCCCTCTGCCTGCTGCTGTCAGATACCGGTGGAAGCGTGAGCAGACAGGTAGCTTAATTAGACAGTTACTGGAAGTCCAATTCCTTTTGTTTCTTTTAAATGTCTTTTATGATGGGGCATTTCGGCACACCTGCAAAATTCAGATGCAGATAGATAGCCTGTCCTCCTCCTCCTCCTCACATATAAATTAGGTGTCTGAAGTTGGCCCCTTTCCTAGGCAGCAAAACTACTTTTGCTTTCTGAGAGTCATCTAGCCAGTCCTCTGAGCTAAAATTGCAGGAAGAGGGCACTAAAATAGAGCTTTTTGGAGTTCAGGTCACTTATATTTCCTTGGCCAGGCTGGAGATCAGCCAAAAGCAAAAACAGAATGGAAGAAAACTCTGATTGCAACCAAAGTCACTTCCTGAAGAAACCATAAAAGAAACCAGTGAGCTTCTTGCCATTGATTTAAGCAGAGAATAAATTTCTTCCTGTCCTAAATTCTCACACACCTTTTATAACAGCAAGATAAAGGAGGTTGTGTGGGGTAAGCTCAGAGATATTGAAAGCTGTTGAAAAACCAAAGCCATAAGGCTGTGTTTGAGCATCCCAGGGAGTTTGCTCCTTGCCCGTAGTGCTGATTTTTGCAGATGCGTGACGGGAGGATGCTGGAGTCTCGTAAAGATCTGCTCGCATCTCAGCCTGATCCCAGTGGAGCGGGGCAGCTGCCAGCGCTGTTGCACCAGCAGGTTTTTGCTGTCTTTGTTTTTGAACAGACGTGGGCAGTTTCTGTCACGCACAGCTGCGGGAATGCCTGCTGCAGCCCCCGGAGGACCCACAGCCCAGCAAGGCGAGGGCCGGCTGGGACCGAGGCAGCCGCACAGCTCCGGTGCTTTCCTCTGGGCAGGTGGGTGCCCTCGAAGAAAAGGGAAAGGGGAAGGCACCCGGGCAGTCCTGGTGCCTAGTTGCAGTTTCTGTCTGGGTGAGAGCACATCCTCTGCCCTCTCTGGTGGCAGAGGTACCAGCAGCTCTTTGCAGCCTTTCACTCAGTATTTTCATTAAATTCAGGGGAATGTCCTCGTCTGAGACCCCAACCCCCTGCCAAACTTCCCTGATAGCCATCAACAGAAACATTTTAGGGAGAAAACATGCAGATCGATGCAGCATCTCCTTGTGCAAGCTGCGTTTCCACAGGAGAGCGGGATGAACCAACCCAAGCTCCTTCTTACCAAGCTCTCAGGAGTCTCCCGTGCTGGCTGCCCCTTGTGCCTCCGGGGCCGAACAGTGGGACACTGCAGCCCAGAGCCGGAGCTGGGACAGTGCAGGTGACAGCCACGGTTCTCTGCCAGGGGTCAGGTGTAACAGCATCCCTCCTCAGCAGTCTGCACGTGTCCCCAGGTGGGAGTGGTGAATGCGACTGGGCTTCGACTGGGCTCTGGGAAGCAGCGCAGGGGAGAGTCAGGATGATGAAAGGGCTGGGAGGGAGACTCACAGGAAAGCGAAAGAGTAAATCAGTCGAGCTTAGGCCTAAGTTACGACTAAACAGGGAGCATGAGACATCTGCAAATATCAGAAATGTGTAAACAGAAAGGAGGGAGAGGAATGGTTTATGGAATGATTGAAGGGAATGAACTTTTGGATAGAAAAATGTAGGTCAAGTATGAAGGAAATCTTGTAGGCAGCAAGATAACTGCTTTCAGTGGTAAAAGAGCCTCCTCAGGAAACGCAAAGAAGTCCCGTTGATGGAGATGTTAAATGCTAAGTCAGGTGAGGGCCTGGAAAACAGGCTGAGCTGGTGGGACAGACTCGGTGTGTCCCATGCGATCCTTCCACCCCCAGCCTCTGGGCTGGCACATGGGGCCGGGCACACCAGCCGTACCCATCCGGCTCTGCCCCGGGCTTGCAGGGGGTCTGCTAGGGCTGCCAGGTGGGAGAGCAGGTAACCTTGTCCTTACGGAGCAGTTACCCTGCAGACATGGCTTGGGGGGGTCCCTGTGCAGCCCTTCTGTTTCCCCTTGGCACCGTTCGGCCCCCGGAGAAGCAAGGAGCAGCAGCCTCGCACAGCTGCTCGCCCCAGGGAGGGACACCAGCCGCTGGCCCTGGGCGGTGTGCTGGCTGCGTCACCTTGCAGCTTTGATCCCTTTCCCGTTCATGACCCCTTTGTGAGTGGATGCAGGGGTCTGTTGTCGCGTGTGCCATCACTTCGCATTTACAGCAGAATTTTTGTGAGCACATATAATGCTGCGAGCTGTATATAAATGATGCACTTCACCTATTTGCTAGTTATTGTTCGTTACCGTGGAGCATTGAAGTGCACTTGCAAGGGAGAGGCTGAAGTGGCAGGACACTTTTGGTGCTATGTGACTGGCAGACTGGTTGCATAGAAAAAGCCCAAGTGCTTAATCACAAAAAGGGAGTGGCAAGTTATCTTTCTGTGGTATGTACCTTATAACTCTTGTTTAAATTTGCAGTCTGTTTGGGGTGTAGTTAATGCATCCAGTTTCTAATCCTGGAAAGTTTATGACTTTGGGGAATCATCCCACCCAAGTCCAGTCATTTAAAATTCAAGCAGCTAGTCTACATTGGCTTCCAGAAATCCTCTACAGCCAACAGGGAAAGAGGGCAACCCCTCCAACCCCCTCGCTGTTGGACGCTTGGGGTACTCCAGTGCTTTGAAGGGCTGCGTTGTTCTCAGGATGCCCTCTCTCTGTTGCCTATAAAAGCAGCCCAATAATAACTTATTTTAGAAGATTGAAATTAAGGAAACTCACCCCTTCCTGGATGCCTGAAGTCTCCAGTAGACCTAAAAACTCTTCAGAAAATGTGTTTCCTAGCAATTTCCCCAGGAGGGCTTGCTGGGGGCAGGTCTGTGTGCCTGCCTGCCCTCTAAAAGGGAGAAGGGGATGGGATGCCAGAGACGTCCCCAGATTTCGAGCTATCACACAGCGTGTCTTTGCAGCTGCAGGCTCTTTGAGGCAGGGTCCTCTCCGTTTTGGTCCAGATTACCCGTGTGCCTGTAGTCACACGTAAATAACAGCATCGTGTCAAGGCAGGGGTTTGTCGAGTCCTCGGACTGATGTAGGGATGCATCCTGTCTGGCCAAGTCCAGGACTGTCGGTGGATGGTTTGAAGCCCATTTTATACCTTCTGGTTCTCTGTCCCATCTATCATAACGTGTCGGTGTCCACTGAGACATCTAACCTTCCTTTACACCTTGTTGAGGTCCCATGGAGAGCAATGATAGGTGCTGCTTTCCCAAAGGAGAAAAGCTCCTCATGTTTGCAGAGGTGCTACCTTGCTGAGGGGTCTTTCTGTGTCCTCCTCACTGCCCCACTGTCCCCTTGCTCCCTACACTGTTCCTGCGGGAGCAGAGGCCAGTGGGGAGAACACACGTTGGGACGGGGTTGTGGCATCTCTGGAGCATGGGCTGTGCTCACCCTGCCTGTCTCCCCTCCTCTTCTCCACCCCAGGGGAATCACCTTGGGCAGACGCAGATCCAGGCCTCAAAGCGCTCCCTCCCAGTTGTGTCTTTGCAGTCTGATTGCAGAGTCAGTCCCTTCTTTGGAGCTGTTCCACTTTGTCAAAGTAGTTAACATCCAACAGGCCAGGCAGAAAAAGCAGGACCACAGCTGAATTTCCCACATCCCAGCTGAAAGTCCTGACCACAGGGCTATTGACTGCTCTGAAATGCTTGCCCTATATATTGTGTCCTGGTCCTGATTAAACTTTTTGTGATGAAAGTTTCACCAAAACTAACATGCTTCCATGAAAATTCTGGTTTTCATGATTTGGCATTTTCCAGGGAGAAAAAAAAAAGAGACTAAAATAACTTGCCAAGAATTTCCCAACCGGCTTTAATCCTGGACATCTACCATCGTCCAAACAAATGATGATAAGGATCTATGGAAAACATGGGGAAACAAAGAAGCGATGTTTTTAAAGACTCCAGAAAATAAAAATGCAGCTGGAAGGAGGAGCACGGGGTTTTCTCCAAGCCTGCTGAGGAGGGAAATTCATTCCCTTTGAATCACGGGGAGTCCTTTCTAGTTGGTTTCAAAGGAAGTTGGATGTGGTCATTACCATGACCTTAACACTGTTGCTAGTGCCTAGATATATTCATAGATGAGCTGGAAGCGCTACGGAGGGTGCTGCTCTTCCCAGCGGTGTCACGGGTTTCTTGCAGCCTGAGGAATGACTGCTCACCATGAGAAATGAGAGATCTCCCTCCCTTTTACAGACAGCGAAGACAAACAATTTCCACCCATGCCTGATGCTCGGGAGATAAGGGGGGATGCGGGAGATACGCTCTTAACCGAAGCCATCTGGGCCGTGCCCAGCCGGCTGCAAGGGGCACGCACGCACGGAGGGTGGAAGGGAAGAGCTGGTTTGTGCCGAGAAGGGCCATCTCGGCCAGCTGCAGATGGAAGCCGCTTTCTCTCCCCTGCTCGCAAGTGGCTGTGCTGTTGGCAGTGGACCCAAGGGAGGAGGACCAGTAACCAGGGGAGGCTGGAGAGGCAGAGGTTGTGGCACAGCCTTGCAGTTGCAGGTGAACCCTCAGGTGCTTTTGCATCAGGAAATGTTGCCAGGCACAGCTCTAACGAGTGGAAAGGCAAGTGGAGCACACAGGGGCATCCATAATGCTGTTTGGTACCTTCGAGTGTCAGAGTATGCCTGTAAAATGCAGGTGTTCCCCCCAGGGTCTGCCCCTTTGAGCCAAAAGAAACGGCACAGTGAAGTGCTAGGCTTCTGTGAATGGGGAATCTCCCCCAGAAGTGGGTAGAGGGGTGGGGAAGGCAGGGAAGGAGTTTTTTGGTGGCAGAGAGGGCCGAGTCTGAGGCTGCAGCAGCTGCATGCACTGCATCCCAGCGATGCCCACCTGCTTGTGGCCAGTAGCTTTTCCAAAGCGCTGCCTGCTGGAAATTTCCAATAAAGTTCAGCCCATGGTCTGTTCTGCTGTCTCGTGTTCAGAGCTGATGGGGACCAGAGTGCTTTAGAGAAGGTGTAAATCCCGACCCTGCCCAGGAGGAGCAGCGGGAGTCTTGGGGAGGAGGAGGATGCTCTGGGGGGGTGGGAGACAAGCAGTGTTTACTTTTTTCTTTCAATGAACCAAGCTCTCAGGTCTTGGCAGAGCCACCGCAGTCTGTTGCAGTGCCTATCTGTAAGGGATGTTAGTCCATGTAGTTAATTAGCTTTATTTTTGTGGTGGATTTAGTTTGCTAGATGAGTTCCACAGTCCCAACATGCCAGTGGTTTATTTCAGTTGATCGGTGAGTTCAGTAAGCGACCCTGATGCACTGACACACATTCCTCACATGAGCTGAGAGGAATTCTCCCTTCCCCTTTTTCCCTGTGGAAAAGGCACGGGATTGGGGGTGGCGCGCACACACACACACATGCACCCCCCAGACACGTGCGTCCCAGTGTCTCTGCGATGCTTCGGCTACCCCAGTGTTTGGGGAGGTGACATGTCCCTCTCGGTGGCTTCCCCTAGGCTGTCTACAAGGCCTGGCTGTGCTCCGAGTATTTCAATGTGACCCAACACCAGTGCCGACACCGGATCCCATGCAAGCAATACTGCCTGGAGGTGCAGACCAGGTGCCCGTTTGTGTTACCGGACAATGACGAGCTGATCTATGGAGGTTTGCCTGGCTTCATCTGTACGGGTAAGGAGGTCCGGGGAGCGGGGCCAGGCTCCCGAGGGACATGGGGGGACAGGGCAGGGGTGGGTGCTGGCAAGCCCCATTGCGCTTTGCAAACCACACACCAGATTTTGAAGGTTTTGGGGGGCGGAGTGGGAAGAGGTACAGTGTGGAAAATACATGAAGCACTCTGCATGATTGCCAAAACGTGGCCATCCGGGGTGAGGTGTGAGTGGTTAATGGAGACCCAACAACAGCCTGACAGCTTAGTGCAGGAAATGAGAGCCCTACCTTTAACTGAAAGCTAAAGCAAGCTTGTAAGGGGCTGGAGGTGGTGGGATTAAAGCAGGGCAGGGATGTTTAACCACTACAAGTGGCGTTTGTTGAGCCCTGAATGATCCCCAGGGCTGGGGTCTGTGCAGGCTCACAGCCCTGTTGAGGGCCAGTCCTGGGGGGTCGCTGGGTGTCCTGGGCCTCTGGTTCTGCCCGTTCCACGGTGCGTGGCTGGCAGGCACCAGGGCTCGCTCTCTCCGCTTCCTGCTGACCCACTCCTGTTCCTCTGTTTCCTTCCCGCAGGGCTGCTGGAGAACCAGCTGCCGGATGAGGAGGCCAAGTGCTGCGAGGTGCAATGGGACTCCTGTGACCACCCCCCAGACAGCAACGACAACACATCCCCCAAATCCACAGCATCAGAGTCACTCCATTTCCACCGCCACGACCCCCACCTCCATCACCAGCGACAGAACCACTACCACCTCTACCACCACCACCACCACCACCACCACCACCAGTACCACCAGCCCCGCTCCCCATCCTTGCTGCCGGTCTCCGCAGGGTCTCGCCTCGGCAGCAGCAGGATCAGACTGTGCGTGCTGGTCCTGATGCTTCTCCACACCATGGTGTCCTTCTCAAGCGTGCACGGCGGCAGCGGGGCGGCTGGCGGAGGGCTCAGCCTGGAGGCCCTGCCCGCCTTGGAGGAGAGCGTGGCACGGGACGAATGATGCAGAGGGGAAAACCGAACTCCAAGAAGAACGCCAGATCTTTTTCCACTAAGGGGGGCACATGCTATTCCTCCAATGGGAGGCACGGGATTGGGGGTGGCGCACACACACACACCCCCGCACATACCCCCAAGAGCTGCTCGCCGCGGGGCATCCCCGTGATGAAGAGTCTCTAATGCGCACAGGGCTGCGGGACTCGGCTTTGAGAAGGGTTCGGTCAGTAGCAGCCAGGCAGCGTGGCGTGCCCGGCCTCGCTGAGGTGCCAGCGCAGGAAGGTACGGCACGGGGGTGGGGGGAGCGGAGGGGAGGGAGTCCCTTCAGAAGAGGTGTCCCTGTGGGACTGCCGCGCATCTCCCGGCCGCCTGCCGCGAGTGCCTTGGGCGCCCACACCTTACCCACCAGCGACATGCCAAGGGTTTGACAGTCAGACCAGCCCCCATTTCTTTTCCTCCTTGGTCTGTAAATGCTGAAGGGCCAGGCAGGCAGGGGGGCAGCACCTCTGGGCACAGCCTGCCCCCCCGACCCTGGCTCCTGTCCCAGGGAAAAACCCAGCAACCCAATGCAGAGCCACCCTCATGGGGTGCAGCGTCCTCAGCGTGGCATTCCCCTCGCTGGTGGGATTTGGGGGACAGGAGTGGGATGCTATCATGCTACACTGTGGTACTACTTGGGGTTTGTCTCATGACATCCCTGACCTGCTCATCCAGCCTTCCCTCTCCTCCTGCTCTGTGCAGGGAAGTGGAGAGGGAAGGAGGAGGCGTGGAGCAGGAGGGACATCTCCAGCGTTTCCGCATTCCACTTTGCCAAGTGTCCTGATGATTTGGTTTAACCTTTTTTGCTTTCTTTCCTGACTGGAGTGGCTGGTCTCCAAGAGGCGTTAGGGAGATGTTACTCCAGCAGTGCCCAGGCTAGGCGAGGGAGGGGGATCACGCATGGTAACAGTTGGATGCAGGCTGTCAGAAGGCATCTTTCCATGCTTCCCAGCTACAAATCATCGCCTGGATGGCAGAAGGACTGGGCAAAACAGCTGGAGAAATCTGGCTTGTAGGGGGAGTCTCCTACACAAAGAGGAGGCGTTAGTAAAGCCCAGCTGGGGAAGAGAGTTTTTGTGAATACTTTCTATCCGTGGATGCCCCCAGATCAGAAAATTTCTAGAAGCCCAGCTGGGACAGCTGGACTTGGCCGGGCAAGATGCTGGCTGGTGCAGCCTCATTCGGCTCACTTGTTTTCATTTGTTGTTGGTTTTTTTAACCTGAGCTCAGCGTATCTTGGGATTCAGTCCCAAACAGGGATCTGCTTTCCTAGGAAACTTTCCTAGGAAACTCCCAAATTCTCCACCCACCCACTAGGAACTGTTCCCAGCATGAAAACTCCATGGGGCACGGCACTGTGCATGGGGACCAGGGACCAGACACAAGAAAGTTCATGCTTGGTGTGGATGAGGGGAAGGAGGAGAGTGCGTTTTAGCACAAGTCAGCTGCAAAATGTCCTGGTCACGATACGGATGAGAACCTGCTCGTTGCCTGCAGAGGACGTGGGATGGTCCCTCTGTTTCTAGGCTGCCTCTTGCCGGGGAGCCTACAGCAGAGCCCCGGCTGGATCGCCGCAGCCCTGCTGGGAGGCAGAAATGGAGCAGGAGGAATGCCCTGCTGCATCTCAAACCAATCCCAGATCCCTGCGAGGGTCCAAGAAGTCAGAGCTGAGGACTGTAAATCTTGTGGTTTGTGGTCTGTTGAGGTGAAGCAAAACCAAGCAGAGCCCCAGGAGCAAAGCTACTTCCTACCTGGCTGGAAGAAGGAAGTAACGGGCATCTCATGGGAAGGACAGGTTTCCTGATGTTTCCAGCCCATTTCCAGACCAAAGAGGGCTCTGAGAAGCAGCTGAATGTTTTGATTTCTGCTTTGACTTGAATCTCAGAGCTTTGGGGTGATGTTTACACGTTATCAGTTGCCTGTTACCAAAGTCCCGCAGATACAAAGCCCATGAAGCTGCTGTCCCTTGACTGTCGGGCTAGGAGAGGTGGTGTTAGTGGAAGACACAGAGTGTTTCCCGAGCAGATTTCCTTGCTGTTGCTACCCAGAAAAGGTAGGACGATTCTTGTTTGACTATTCCTCACAGCATCAATGTGTTTTCAGTCTAGTTTACACCAGCGTGAGAATGTGGAGATGCAACAGTTCAGCAAATAGGGATCTGACTCCTCCATTTTCTCTGCTGCTAAGAAATGGGTTGTGTAGCTGCTTTGATAACTAGCAAAAGCATACAGCCAGACCAAGGGAGGGAGCACAGTCCTGCTCCTGCCTGGAGACAGCCGGATCCAGTTCGCTGTTAAGGAAATTAGATTTTTCATGTACTGCCAAGAGTTAAGCTAATTCCAGGCGCCTCTCTCAGAGATAGGCTACATCCAGTCTTTGAACGACTCATCTAGAGAGAGAAGAATAGCCCAGTGTGGTGCGTCAGCAAGTGGCCCTGAGTCACTGGCCCTATTCATTGTCTGCTGGGGTGACACTGAGCAGCGCCCGAGCCTGTGCGCTCGCCGATGGCGTGGTGGTACGGGCATGCTCTCCCGCACACGCATGTGCGTGTGGATCCAGTGCAAAGACCCTGCTGGAGGGGATGTCCCTTCTGCCCACCCTGGGGCTGTCCTGCAGCACCGGCGAGCAGAGTGATGTCCAGCGCGTTAGTGGCAGCCCGAGCTCAGGGAGGTTCTGGTGGCACCGAGCGTGGGGGTTTTGCGACGGGTGATTTCCACAGGGAGTGAGGTCGAATAGCCCAAGTTGTCTTCAGGGACTAGGGGAGGCTGGCAGGGTTTTGCTGGAATAACCTGGGAGCTGTGACAAATGTGTTTGCCTTCCATGACGTCAGCTGACGAGCTTCATCTCAGGAGGCAGAGAGCCCATGTGACAACCCAGTGAATCCGAAAGCTGAGCCATTTCAGAACTGGGGTCTTTGGCGTGATTGCTGAGGAGGTGTAGTTGCGTCAGCCTCATCAGCCGGGGAGTGAGGAGGCTCTGCAGGGCAGTTATGCTCTAGCTGGAGGAGATCCACACGTTTTCCAGGCTGTGGCTTCCCAGGAGGTGTTCATGTGAGGATAACGTGCCGGGCCAGCAGGGAGGCTGCCGGGTCCGCGGGCAGGGGGAGTGCACAGGGTGCGGAGCCGTGCTGGCAGGCGCAGGGCTGGGGCTTTACCTAGTGTGACTGGAAGGAAAGTGCTGAGTCTTCACAGAGCAAGGCTTTTGGAAGGAGTTCTTTTATTTAGCAGTCTGGGCTGCTGTCAATAAGTTTTGTGGTTTTAGGGCACCATATGCTGTATTCAACACTTTGCCAATCTCGTTAAATGAATCCAGACTAGGCTGTTCACAGAGCAGGACAGAGCAGCTGGAAGCAGTGTATGTCGCAGTCCATCATTATAAGGCCATCGGATAAAAATCTTCTCTTTGGTCTGACATTACAACCTTCATAGTCCTTCGTCCATACTAGTTTTCTCTTTGCTGTACAAGAGAAAAGCCCAGAAAGGAGACATTAACATTGCCTCAGTTAATGCCACTGACATTATTTTGATTACAACACGGAGTGAGCATGCCTGGGATAAGGAGAGGATGGGTTTCTTTGCCCCCTGCATGCAGGTACGCTTCAACCTGAGCCCCTCCTATGCCCAGCAGAGCAGGAGCCCTTTGCAGAGCCATTCTTCTGCAGCCGCCTGGGACCTTGGAGAACACCAGGTCTAAATGGATTTATCCTACCAGGAATTTAAACCAAGGTGTTTTCTCCTTTTCATGCAATGATCTTATTTCTTTTCCCTAAAGAAGGCACCACACTTTGGGATTAATATGTAAAACTCAACCTTCCCTTCAGTGGATAAACTTCTCTCTGCTTGGAGAAAAATGCCCATTGGACAGCAGGAATTCCTCCTTGCCCTCCCTGGCAAGAGGCTTTCTCTGCCCCGGGGAGCAGGGGGATGATGCTGTCCCTGTGGGATCCAGATTCGGGAGCGGGTGCAGGCAGGGGAGCGGGCAGAGCAGGCAGGGCTGCAGGAGGAAAGGTAGCCAGATCCTGCCCAGCTGGAGCATTAGTCCTGGGTTTTGCACTTTAATGTAACTGCCAGTTGTACAAATTAATTAAAAATAACTGAAGAAAAATCCCAAAGAAAGGCCCTGCTTCCTCTGGTGAAGATTAATCATTAGTTGAGCCTTTTTCTTATGAAAATACAGATCCATGGTAGCCCCAGGCAAAAGATTCCCAGGGAGAGCCCTCACCATTCGTGCTCTGAGTTAGGGAAATCGCTTTGAAAGCATCTGACAACTAAAGCAGAACATGTTGAGTAACTTGGCAACACTCAGAAAACATCTTGAAATGGTTTTTGTTCAACACATTTTGCTTTGCTTCAATAGGAGATGTCAGGGCAGTTCATTCACTGCCACTCAGGACTGCAGGCAACGCTGGGAGACGGTTCCTCTGCCCACGTTTAAAAAAAGAAGACAGAAAACCCCTGATATCTGCTACTCCCGGGGCAGGATCCTCCTCGGCGATGCGATGGAGCTTCCCATTGCTGAGGTCTGTAGGTGCCTTCTGGCTGGCGAGGTCTCCCCGTGCCACGCTTGCTGGGGAGGTGGGTGACTTACAGCACGGAGTGAGGCTGTAGCGCTGCTGGTGGGACAGGGACCCCCGTCCCGTCCTGCTGGGAGGGACACTGCCTCGTGCTCAGCCTTCGGGCTGAAGGCTCTGCCCTCAAAAAGTCATGCAGCGGCTTGTGATAAGCTGTGACATGATAACTCACCACCAGCCTGGGAAGGAATTTCTGTAGAAATTGGTAAAGACAAAATCAGGACAGAAATGTACTGAGATTCTGCAAAAAACCCTACTAAAATCTATGTGATGTGGCAGACAATTCCGCTTATAGGCTTTTTGAGCTGCCCTGTGGCTTCCCATCCATGGGGCTGTAAACCTCTCTTAAATTATACTCGGAAGGTTAGGAAGGGCAGTGTCTAAAGTTTAGGCTGGACATTAACGATCTACTTTAGCCCATCAAAGTCAGCTCTTGGGCATCTCAGCAGGGTGACAGAGGTACCTACATGACAAAACCCTGTGATCATCCCTTCTCCACCCAAAAGGAGCCTGTTCGGAGCTCCTGGATCATGGCAGCTCTCGGTGGGACTGCACAGGTCCAAGCATTATTTAGTTTTATTTCAGAAGTGAAGGTTTTCAGCAGCTCTGTTTGGGTATTCTTGGTCCATTTGGCTCTTTGGGTGACTGCTGCCAGTTCTGTGTGACACTGCGGGGAGGGGGATAGAGAAAGCCTGCTCTGCTTGTCTGAGCACCAGCCAGGAGTCAGCACCTGACTCCTGAAAATCCCGGCAGGTTAGAATCGTAGCATCACAGCCTGGTTTGGGCTGGGAGGGAGCTGACAGCCCCCCGAGCCCCAACCCCCTGCCAGGGGCAGGGACACCTCCCACCAGCCCAGGTTGCCCCCAGCCCCATCCAGCCTGGCCCTGAGCACCCCCAGGGATGGGGCACCCACAGCTGCTCTGGGCAGCCTCTGCCAGCGCCGCCCTCACAGGGAAGAATTTCTTCCCAACATCTGCCCTAAGTCTGCCCTCGGTCAGCTTAGGGCCATTCCCCCTTGTTCTATCGCTGCAGGCCCTACTGAAAAGTCTGTCCCCATCTTTCTTGTAAGCCCCAGTTGACACCACTCCTGCAGCCCCAGGCTCCAGCTCAGCCAGCCAGCACCAAGCATGGCTGAGCAACGAAGAGCATCCTCCCAGAAACGGGGCTCCCCCAAACGGGGCTGGCTCTGCCACCCATGGGCTGGTCCTCGGGAGTCCCATGCGTGGGGCCGGGCAGGGCGTGCAGCTGCCACCGGGCTGGGCATGGGCTGGTGGGTGCTGGGCCCGTCGGGGAGGGGAAGGGGAGGTTCTGCCTCTGCCCCCGTTGTGCGGAGCTGTGTGAGACCCCGCAAGGGAGCTCACCCACACCACTGCTGCAGGGCGGGCTGCAGAGGGACCTTCGGCTCTGCCCTGCTGGGATGAAGGGAGCAAAGGAAATCCTGTGGCCGTACACGATGCATAAATAATTGTCCAACAAAGATCATTAAAGAAGAAATAAAATTAATTCCTTTTTGAAGTTGCTGGGGTTCTATCAAAGTTCTCAGCCCCTGCTCACAGGACAGGGTGTTCACCGGCAGGAGATGGGCTGTGTTACCACACACCATTCCTCCGCCTTCCCCTCGGACGCTGCATATCTAGTACTTTTGTTCGAAACAAGGTTGGGAGTGGTTTCCAGTCTTGTTAGCATTTTGTGATGATCCCTTTTCTGGCCAGGAAGTCGCCAACTTGGGTTCTTGTAAACTGAAACTCAAAAAAGAAAAAAAAAGAAGAAAAAAAAAAGAAGGGTTTGGCTTGTGAAATTTGGGTTTGGTTTTACCATTTTTAAACGTATTGGGGAATGGTACGTGCTTGAGTTGCAAAACAAAAAGACATTTCAAGCCAGACAGTTATTTTTTCTTATTCTGAAATTTGTCAAAACAAGCCATACTGATAATTGTGACCAATTTTTTTCAAATTGAGAAATGTATCAAGAACAGCCCTTTCCCACAAAACCTTTCATTTTCAGAAAATAAAATGAAAAAAATCAATCATACTTTTTCTGCTCGCACAGTTGGAACTGGTGGCAGTGGATTCGGAGAGAATAGCAATTTGTAAGGAATTCCAACCAGCTCTACTTAAAATAGCATCCAGCAAATTTCTTGGGGGCAGTAGGCTGAGCGGCTCCGTGGTGAAAGCAAACTGGAGAGCTGCCTTTCTTACCAGGATGGTTTCAGTCCAGGGTAACACACCTTGAGAGCCGCACGGGCACATTCCCTGGGGAATTTGCTGAGGTGCTGCTGCCAGGAGGAAGCATCTCTTCTTCCCTAGGACCTCAGCTGGTGGTGGGTGCCCCCAGCCATCCCTCGAACCAAGCTCTGTTTTCCAAACCAAAATGAATCCAGCTTCTTCTAGCCTCCAATACATCCAGACATCACAGTTTAAGGGATGCCTTTGAACCAGAGATACTCCCATATGTTCGTGGGAGTTTAGATTTGGAAGAAATCCAGTGCACCGGTCTGGCAGGGATGCCACAGAGCCAGGAAAGCCAACGCTGCGGTTTAACAAGAGCTGTTTGAAGGGAGAGCACTGGAGAGCCCCAAAGCGAGCGCCCTTGCCTCTTGCCCTGCTCCGTTCGGAGCGTGGGAGATGCTGCTCCTGGCAGCCGAGGTGAGATCTCCCAACCCCTCTGCTGCCGGCGAGGGCTGGGCTGGGGGGTCCCGGCACGCCGGCAGGCACGAGGGGCATGGGGGACCTCAGCAGGGACCAGAGCCCCCCCCCGCCAGGATGGCTTTGTCTGTGTGTGACCAGGCTGCTTGTGACCGAACCCTTCTCAAGTGCTTGTGAAATGTCGGTGGTTACAGAGCTCAGACCTACAAAAAAAAGGTCCTTTTACAGTACACGGTGGCGAGGTGAAAAAAAACACAAAACAAAACAAAACCATACTGCTGAAGTCAAAATACTCTTTCTAATCCCCCTGCCCGGTTTCTCTTTCTTTCCAGCTTTCTTCCTCTGCCTCCCGGACCCTCCCTCCCTGTTCCCACCCCCCCCTTCTGTTTCTCTTTCTCCCCTCTGTCATAAGAAAGTGACTGTGTCCTCAAGGGGACAGTTTTCTTATGCCATTTTATACACTGTGCTTCATGTTTAGAACTTTTTTGCACTAGTTCCTATTACATTTATTTTCCAAAATGGTTTGACAAAAAACAAACAAAAAAACCCAACAAAAACACAAAACCATGCTATAATTCAGTTGTATTAAAAATATTATCCTACTACTCTCTGTGTTCAATAGTCTCTGTACCTGTAATGCTTTCAGTTCTGTTGTATTTTGGGGCAGAGGTTTTCTCCGCTCCTTGTTTAACCCAGTAAAGAAATAAAATGTTAAGAATTGATGATAACTTCCTCCTCCCTTTCTCTGCGGTTTAATCTGGGCCGAGTAGGTCCCGGCGCGCTGCTCGCCGGCCAGGAGATGCGTGGGACAGGCTGCCGAGCCCTGCTCCCCACCAGAACCTGCCCTGCAAGCTCCATCTGTCTCTCCTGTGGGTGCTTTTTTTCCTGCAAAATCCAATCTCAAATGGAGGACAGAAGAGGCAGAATGGAGGGACAATAACCCTGCCTTACTGAATTTGATTTCGTAACCTTTCTTTATATTCTTTTGTTTCTTGCCTTCACATTTCTTGCCATGGGGCTCACCTCAGAACAATAGGGGCAAAGACTGTCACCAAGAGATTCATCAGAGAATAATGACTGAACCAGGGTATCCAAATTTTGCCCAGCTGAAGTCCACACCCACATATAATCTGGAATTAATTCATCTGGACAACAGATCTCGGCATGCAACGAGCTAGGACACTCCGCTCCAAATTGAATGCTGCATGCCAGGCTACAAAAGGCCATGTAATAAAACGCTGAAGTTACACTTTGGCCACTCTTACCCTGAGCTGAAAATTCTCAGTTTGGAAAGAAGACGAGGAAAAGAGAGCAAAAAAAGAATGACATTGGATGGAGACAGAAATATTTTTTTAAAAAAGCAGATGGGTGCAGAAGGCAAATGCTGGGGGGGAGGGCGGGTGCGGGTGCTGGGCGGCATCGGCCCTGCTGTAGGACCGGAGCAGAGAAGTGGTGGGTGCAGGAGGGGGGACATGGAGGGCACAGCCAGGAGGGGGATGGCTGGTGTGTGACTGCACGAGGGGCTGGGTGGGTAAATAATTAACGGGATATATCAGTGCTGGAACTGAAGAAGGGTGTCCTGGCCTTCCATGAGGTTCTTGTTGCCCTCTGCCCAAACCAAATCACCTCTACAAGAGGCTAGTTTCCTTTGTGTCTCAGAGAGAAGGAAAAAAAAAAAAAAAAGAAATTATATATATATATTCACCAGAGTTTCTCAAAGAGAGGAGCTGGCCCAGGAGCAGGAGGCAATGCTGGCAGGGTTGTGCTCAGGTGTGGACCAGGGCTGCACCGTCCCCTTTCCTCTCCCGTCACCTGCAGGGACACCATTGGCTCTTCTCTCCTTTTTGCCCCACATGGAGCCAACATCCATGTTCAGCCCTTCAGCTGCAAAACCCAAAGCATTCCAAAGCTGCCTGCCCGTGCCACCAGCATGCGCATCTTTTTACACGTGGACAGAGGTGCACACATCTCTCCTCCCTGGCCGCTGATGGTGGCAGATGGATCGGTACCTGATTCTCGTTTCCACAACGCTCTGCTCAGGGTATCTGCCAGCTGGGTAGAAGATGGCATCACACCTCCTCCCAGAGGGAGCCATTTCGTTGGTACAGCCGCCTGGTTGCCTTTTTGCCCAAAAAACCCAGAGGGAGGAGGTCCAGGACACCAGGACAGGCAGGTGGGAGGATCACGGTGCTACTCCCAGTCTGGGCAACTAGGGATCAATGTTATCCAGCCCATTTTTAACCGAAACCACACTGCTCGCTTGTTTCTTGAGTCACATTAAGTCATCCACAACCTCTCACAAGGTTCCCAGCAGCAATAACTGGCTGAGTTCCCACCAAATTTCTCAGGTAACCTTCCCAGCTTTGGCAGGGAAGCAAGGGGACAGTGTGGATGCTGTACAGGAGCAACATCGATGCAAATCAGCAAGGGGTGTGCAGGGAGGAGCAGGACTTCTGTTCTAAAATCCATTTGTCCTCGTTTGTTCCAGCTTACTGTTTGGCTTTTCAGAAAGTACCATGTTCTGGGGCCACCACAGTGTGAAAATAAGGCGAAGCCAAGAAGGTTTCCAGGATGAAGCATGAACTTCTAATGCACATGCCTGATGGCCAGCTAACAGAAATGGGGCCGGGGGGGTGGGGTGGTGGGTGGTGGCTCTTCTTACTTGCGTACAGGGGATCGTGCTTAGCCCCACAAACAGAAAAGGGTATACCAGGCTGTCTCCAGGTTGGCACATGTCCTGCTGTAGGCAATTAAATCCAACTCGGCCATTTCCTAATGCCTGCAGTCCCCCCACTTGTTTTTCATGAGGTTAATTTAGTGATTCCTCATGGGTGTGTCCTGCTCCGCCCCAATCTGAGCAGCTCTGGGCTTTACCTGGGCTCCTACAAAGGGCTTAAGCTGTTAAACAGCTTCAGGACCCAGATGGGACCAGACTTCTCAGAAAAGGTGCTTGGGCTTACTTTTTCCTGTGGAAGTACTGCTGGCAGGATGGGTACCAGCAAGCCACGTGCCATGTTCATTCCCACCAGCCTCCTGCTGCAGCGAGGAGAAAGCACTGGCTGGCACCGTGCTCGGCACTGGGGAGGCAGCACCTGCCTGCTGTGAAGCCTTCCAAAAAGGGCCTGCTGCTGGAGGGTGAATAGCTGGGTCCCGGGGCTGGCAGGGAGACCGCAGCCAAGGGGGGGGGGAGATGAAGCCTGAGCCGCTCGCTGAGCCCATGGATAGGGACACCGTGGTGTGGCTTGGGTGGGCTGCCCTGGCAGATGCTCAGAGCAAGCATATGGCATTGCTGCCTCTGGAATATCCGTACAGCAATGTGCAATTAATGGGATTTCTGAGCCAAATGCAAGGGATATCTCTTTGCATAACAGCTCTGGACTGATGGTTAACTGCTGGATTTGTGTAGCTGCATTCTTGGACCCAGCTACTCTGCGGGCATTCCTGCTCCTGCGGCAGTGGCTGCTGGGGTGCCATGTGGCATGCTGGAGGACCTGTTTGGTCTTAGCAGCTCCTTTTGATGCCTCTGTGTCTTACCATCTGAGATGTCACACCCCCAACCTCCGTTCCCTGGGCCTCTCATGGTGTAACAGACCTTGAGCATCTCTCCCCTTGGTCGCTGCCTCTCCAGAAAGAGAGGTACCACCAGCATGCCCTGCCTCCACGATGCCTCAAAAGAGGCATCTCTTGGGGCTTGGCTGCCATATAAAGAGCCCTCAAGATTTACGGGGCTGAAGAAGTAATCAAGGCGGCACATGGCTGCCCAGCCTGGGGAGCAGTGATGCTGCTCCTGCTGGCAATGAGCACTGGACACAGCACAAGGAAGGGTCTCAAATGGTGCCTGAACCATTGTAGCAGCTAAAAATCCACCCAGGAACATGTCAGTTCCCAGGGATTTCATTAGCAGGGATTTGAAGTTGATGAAAGTTAAGTGGATATAAATTTTCATGCTTATAGGCCTGCAGACTTCAAAGCTGGAAGGCAGCGTGGAGAGAGAGAGAGATAAATTTCTCAGCTATAAATTTGCCTTGTGACTCCATAAAAACTGCAATGGGCAGCGTAAAAATATTTCTGCTGGAAAGAGCATGGAAAATGCTGCACTCCTGAGAAGACAATGCAAAGCGCTGCAGACCCAAATCAAACTCCAGACTTGGAAATGCTTTGAGGTGCAAGATGGGACTCTCTGGGCCCTGAAATCATGGGTGGGGTGCAGATTTCTAACAGCATCTCTCCTGGATGTGAACTAGGAGTTCCCTTTGTGTCTGTATTTATTTATGTAGTTTAATAATGACACAAAAGGTTCTGCATTCTGGTTTATCAAAAAAACCAGTGTGTCATTTTCAAGCATATGCATCTAGAAACCACACTAACTGCAATTATATTTCTGGACAATTTCAGAGCTCCTGAAGCTTCTCAGTCTTCCCTGGGCAGAGGAGTGCTTAGGGCTCATGAAAATTGGGCAACTTGTTACCATGGATCTAAAAATATGCTCAAGGGCCCTGTTCTTCACACCAACATTTGAAGATGGAAGACCAAGAATCCTGAAAAGACAGCCTGTGCTTTATCATCCCTCCTATTCCTTGCCTTAAGAGTACACTTTCAGGCTGTGTTTTCCACCTACCAGGAAGCTCAAGGATGTTTCTAGGTCTTTCCAAGTCTGTACGTCCCGGAGTGCCCTGATGTGGGTGAGTTCTTCACTTATTTTTATGTGATCTAACAGGTATTTTTTTGTAGGTTTATGGATCTTGTGACTGGAAAGTTAGTGTGATGCCACCTCAGAAATCTGATGAAAATCTTGTAGTTAAGGGTTGAAGAAATTATTAATGATCATAATTTTCCACATTTTTGCCTGGAGGACTCCTTTGTTCTTGTCTTTTTGTCTAAAATTTCCCTTAAGTAAAAGCTAACAATCTATTTTTCATTAGCAACCCCCTTGCCGTAGCAGAGCTGGAGTTGCCTGCACGGGCTGTAGAAGGTGGGTTTATGTGGCTTTATCTGTCAGCTGCTACGAGCCAGATGGGTTTTACTGCGTGATGTCTGTCTTGCTCTGTTTTTCCTGGTCTCTCCTTTGCCCACTTTGGATCATGGCCTTGGCACTGCGCACCGGTCTGTGTCATTCTGCTAGACCTGCTTTGGTAACTGAGGAAGATCAAGGCCATACCAATGTGTTTCCTCCATTGAAAACATCAGTGTCTTTTATTCATTCAGCTTTACTTGTATTGAAGTGAAGCCCTGTGATGGGAAAGGGCTGGAAGCAGTGTGTTTTCTGCCTTCATGTGAAAGCAGAAGTTCCTTTCTTTTCTCATCCATATTTGTAGAGATGCATATTTCAAGGAGAGAAGGCACAGACGGAGAAGGTGTTGCTGGTGCCATGTGGGACTTGGATGACTGTCCTCTCTTGTGAGCTCGCCCTGAGCCAGCAGTGTGCCCAAACCCCTGTTAATTAAACCACATCAGGTGAAACTTTAGGTCCCAGTATTCTGAAAAAAGGGGTGGGGGGAAGAATTTCAAAAGCCTGAGGGTGAAGCACTGGAAGCGGGATGACCTCGGTCACCATGTTTCCCTTTTACAGAAGGGCAGGTCCTCAGCTGCTGAGCAGATTCGTTGGCTGTCAGCAGGAATGTGCTGGTCCCGTCCTGGGGACTTCTTAAAGAGTGGCAGAGGAGGCTCGGTGAGGTTAGGCTGGGTGTTGTAGGCTGAGTTTGGGAAGGACTGGACACAGTCACCCTCCTGTTTCCCTAATGGGCAAACAGAGCAATAGGCAATTGTGGCGGGAAGTTTGGTGGTGTGTTAGGGGAGCAGCACAGGCATGCCAGGATGATCCAACACGGATCCATCCCTTGCACTGCCCCTTGGGCAGCTTTCTGTAAGGAAAAGTGTGCAGGATCTGGTTTTCCTTTGAAGAAGGAATTGTTAAGTGCAAGCAAAGATCACAGGCCTGATAAATATGAGGGATGTCAAATTACATCAGACTTCCTCGTCTTGATGTGGAAATGCCAAAACAAGTGCCCTGAACCAGGTACCAGCAGCTGCTCCAGGAGATGCCACATTAGCAGGAGGTTATCTTTGTACGATCAGTGGCCCACCGCCACATTTACACCCTACTTTGCTCTTCCCTGCCAGTCCTCTTCATGGTTTTGGTATGGAATGGGTCCGCTGTATGTGATAATTAGGATTATATCCTCTGTCTCTCTTGGGCTACCTGCTGCCTTTTCCAAGGCTTGCACTAGCAAGTTCTCGCACTCTTCCTCCGGCCCTTCTCAGCTTTTTCCTATCACCCTCCTCTTGATCACTCAGCCTTCTTGCCTGTGACTTGATCTTTGCTCTAAAACCAACAGGGACTGCCCCACACCTTCTCTAAGCCGGGATCACTGGGTCACTCCTACCCCAGCGTTTGTGCCTTGCCAAGTCAGTTGGTGCCCTGCCTCCCCGCCGCGGGGTGCCCAGGCTGGGGAGCATCCAGCCCCGCAGGTGAGTCCACGCCCACCTAGAAGGAAAGCTTTGCTGTCGGGAGAAGATGCCCTGACATGTTTGTATTCACAAGCTTGTCAACATTTGGCTTTTTCTTTCTCTTGGGGAAAATTGCTACTGTTTCTAACACCATTTCAGATCCTCCAAGCCTAGTTGTGAACAAGTCTAGCGTGAGTACGAAAACACCAGATGCCATGGAGACCCGTTCTTGGTGAGTCTATGCTAGAAGCTGTCACTACATTTGCATTAGGGATGGTGGAGTTAGGAAGCCAAAGAGAGGACCTCTTTTATGTAAACTGTAAGTTTTTCATAAAAGCCTTTCTAATTTGTACCAAAGAGACTCTAGCACACCCTTGGGACTGGTAAAAATAATAATAGCTTAAGTGGTAGAAGACTGTGAATTTGAAACAGAAGGTTATGAGATTTAGAAGTATTACCAAAACAGCAACATTATATATCAATAAATGCAATTTAGATATACAAAGGAGATAGCAAAGACCTTAACAAAGAACTGTCAAGTCTTACCTCTTCAGATCTCTTTGAAATAAAGCAGATGTCTTCATCCAATTGATCCAGTGAAACTGGCCTTCACATCCAAAAGTATGTTATTTCAAATCGCAAATGAATTACTTCTTTCAAAAATTACATGGTTTGCTATTTTTCAATCTTTTTTTTTTTTTTTTCATTCTGAGATGAAACACACATGTTTGTATTGGCTGGTTTAGCCTAGAAACGCAGCTTTCCCCAAAGCTAGCAATCCAGAGCTCGTGGAGACATGGCTGCTGGACCTGTAATAAGAGATGAAGGCGAATGGCACTCATTAGGGCTGTATCTGTTTGCTGCTTGAAATATGCCTTTGTAATAAGCAATTTGGAGTTTGCTATTCCACACCATAACAAACGGCTACTGCCCCTTTCCAAACCCTCCAACCAAGGCTCAAATGGCATGCTTTATTGAGCCCTGATCCAACGTGGGATCCCCAGAGGAAATTGCCGGTTTAAGGCTGTGTTGCTGTAGGATATTACATCTCAGCCTTGTGATCTTTCCCCTCGCTTAAATCTGCGACTGCTGGGATGCATCTAAGAACAAACACTCGGGTTTTCCTTCCCCTGGTTATTGCTGTCATGTCATATTAACAGTCTCAAGGTTGCAAATCACTGATGTCCCAGGTCACCTGGAAACTAAACCCCATATGTGGAGGTCCTGGAGCCGGATCAGCGCCTTGGGCATGCAGTTTCCAATAACTGAAGCGAGCAGCAAAGGACAGCTCCATATGTCCTCCTTATGACCTTTCCTGCTTTGATATAAATCCCTTGGATTTACCCTTCTCAAAGCCAAGGCTTTACTTCTTTACCCTGGGCTCACCCTACCATACCTGAAATGCTCAAAGTTCAAGTTTAACCCAGAGCTCTGGTCCCTAGCTCCCGATATGTACTGACCTCTCCTCCCCGCTGGCACCTCTGCGGGCACAGTGTGGGGAGGGGCAGAGGGAAATGCCTGGAGCCAGGGGGTGGGGGGCTTCACTCCGCTGTCTGCCCCCCTGCAGCTGTGTTTGCTGGGCAGGCTGAGGCTGCGTGGTGGGCAAGGGCTGAGCTGAGACCCTCCACATCGGCACTGGCTGGCGATGCTGCTGGGAGGTGGTATATCCACGTGGATGCCTGTGGGCATCAGGCACGAGGGCACACTGGCCACCACACTACCAAAATCCACTGCAATCAAGGTAATTTTTCATTCTTTTTCCATTTTTCTTCAATAATCTTTAATTTTATATATATGTTTTTTAATCTGCTTAACCCAAAACAGCTGTTTACAGCAGCCTAAATCATCTGTGTAGCTGCAACCAGAGAGACGTGGCATGTTGCTATACCAGGGCTAAAGCTGCCTTAGGAAGGAGGGCAGTGCTGTGATCTCCTCCAGATCCTGGGCTTTTTAGTGCTAATAACGAAGCACCATTGCTCTCTATATATAGTGCATCAGAAATGTAGAAGCTGCAGGCCAGATGTGCCTGAGGAAGGGCAGGATGAGTGCTTTTTGCAGAGAGGGGTTATTAGGAAAAATTTCTTCACTGAAAGGGTTGTCAAGCATGGGAACAGGCTGCCCAGGGAGGTGGTGGAGTCACCATCCATGGAAGTGTTTAAAAAACTGTGTAGATGTGGTGCTTAGGGACATGAGTTAGTGGTGGGCTCGGCAGCGCTGGGTTAAGGGTTGGGCTTGATGATCTTAAAGGTTTTTCCAACCTAAATGATCCTATGACCCAGGGCTGGTGGCTCTGGGGGTGGTTCTGGAGGGCAGACAGGCTCCTGTGATGATCCCACCAGGTAACAAAGCAGAGACACCACAGCCCACAATGCTTCCATGGTAACAAGCGATGGTGCTTCGTGTGCTGACTGCATTGGAGCCCACAGCCACTGGTCCTGCAAGTCCATGTGAAGGAATCAGCAACAGGGAGATGGGACATCAGTCAGTGCCACAGATGCCCTAGAGCAGAGCTCCGGTAAGAGCCACACCACTGCTGCTCTCCTGATGGGCATCGAGGAATACCAGGAGGAACTGCAGCAGCGCAAGAGAAGTCTGTGGCTTTCCACTGAGGTGCAGAAAGCCGGTTTAGTCCAGTGGGTACCAAACCTTCGGGTATGCTGAGCTATGGGACAGGCCAGGCCAGCACCATGCATGCAGCTGGGCTGGGAACAGCCTTGCACAGACTGTGTTGTGTCAGTGGAGAGATGCACGAGCATGGGATGGTACTTGGGCTCATGTGCATCACGGAAATTGAGCTGATATCATTGAGAATTAACTCTGCTGGCCAGTACTGCATTTTGTGCTTAGGCTTGTCCCTGCAGAGCAGGTGGTAACCTTGGTTTCATGACCATAAGGTCTCCTCCAGCCAGAGGGAAATCCAGCGGGAGATGTTCTGGAACCCCCCTGCCTTAGATTTGTGGTGTCGGTGCATATTTCAGCCTCTCTGGCTTCTGCTTCTCTTGCTGTAGAGATTTAAATTCTATGGATAACAATTTAATCAGGGCTGCTTCTCCAAAGAGGTAATTTGTGCTGTGCATTAGCAGAGACAAAGGGACCAAAATTATTTGCAGACGGAGCAGGGCCACAGCTTGAGCCCCAGTACGGACAAAGACTGCTACGCTGCAAGACCCCTCTGCTCCCACGCCGAGGGCGGCCACTCTGTTTGTTTAGGTGGGACGGGGTGTACCTTGGGGGTCTCCCAGCAGGGCAGGGGCAGCGCAGCTCTGCGGGATAGCTTCCCTCCCGCAAGGAGCACTGAACCCAGAGCCGGGCGCCCCTGCGGACAGGTCGGGCGAATGCCTGCAGCAGGAATGCTGGAGCCTGGGGAAACTCCTGCCATCCTCTGGCAACAGGCAGAGGAGAGGAGCACCCTCGTCGTGGTCCTCTAGCTCCCTTTGCCTCCTCCCTGCATTCGTGTGGGCTGGTGAGGGGCGAGTGTTGGCCATACGAGGGGCAAAGCAGGCTCCAGGCTTTCTGGAAGGGTGCCTTGCACATATCATGTGTGTTCCTCGAGGCAAAGATCATATCCTCTTGCACTGGCAACAGTGAATCCTGAAACTGGCACCCCAGGACAATAACTTGGAAGGCTGCTCTGCTGCCCGCTCGCCTGAGCGACCTGGGCTGTGGGGAGCCGAGGGATCTGGGGCGATGAGGCAGCAAGTACCGGGGAGGTTGTATAACGTGGTGTGGAATATCATTGTTCCAGCCAGGATGAGTAAGAGCACAGCTGACGCTGGTCACCGACTGCACTTCCATGTGTCTGAGGGAGGGGGAGGCTGAGAGACGGTTGCACAGTTGAAAATAAAGACAATAAGTCTATAAAAGTTTAAGAACTGAATAGATTCCGAACATTTGTTTTTCATTATCACCAAATAACATATAAATAAACATACAACAGAACCAAGAGCAACATCCTAGTTACCCTCTCTAGAAGAAGCTGTGTTTAGGCTTAACTGAGCCTTCTTTGGCCAAACCTCCTCCTCGTACGCTCTGTAAAGACACAGCAAACTGGCTGAGCAGTTGGGCCTCCATCTTCCCTTAAAGCAGAAAGCACAGCACAGCTCGTCTGTGCAGGAAAGCTCGATGGCAACATGCTGCTAATTCTTAGAAGTTGGTAGTACAGGGGGAAGAGCATGTGAAAATAAGCACAATAAGGTTCAATAGACCTGTTGGGGTTTTCCTCTCTGCAAAAAGGATGCAAGCATACAAGCGTACATAACTACTCTTGTTATTATTGCTCGTTGATAATTGTTACTGCTTCTCAAAGTAAAAAATGTCTCTCAATACATAGTGGGAGGTTTTGCTTTGCCTTCTTTCATGTTTAATGATGTAAAATGTCCCCTCGAGTGATGCTCTGTGCTCTGTAAATGCTGCCTAGTGCTTATGAGAAGAAAAATAATTCAGGCTTACAATGCAGTGGCTGTTCAGCTGAGGCTAGGATATCAAGTGTTTTGTAGTCATCCTCTGTCTTGCGCCTCTCATGGAAGCCTGTTACAGTGACTGCCAGTCAGGTGGGGGGAATGGGATGATACTGGTGCAGGAGAGCTTGAGGAGAGGCACAAGAAGCTTGGTAGGTGTCATTTGAAATGACAGTTATAAGAATTCACAGAGTAAGGTGGGAGAGATGGATGAATGATCAGAGACAGGTAGCGATGGCCTGAGGGAGGGGGAAATCTCAGAAGAGTCCTGGGCAGAGCCAGGAAAGAGGCATCCCATGAATGCAATTGCTTAGTATGTGTTTCTTTTATAACATGAAAATGTTGCTTGATCCATGCCCCAATGGAAGCAGTCGGACACAAGTAATGAGCTTTCCTGCACAGGCAGAGCTCATAGCTATTGAAAAGGCAATCTTAAGTAAACCAGCTTGTACGAAACGTCTCGGCTCATGCTGAGGAAAAATAATTGTAATTGCAGTGATGTATGGAGGCTTTATGAAAGTCAGGATCCTTTGTCCTAAGGATTTATAAATGTATCTGAGGACACAGTCGGTATGCTATGACTTCAGGTTTCAGGAGACTTTATTGTATTAACGTTAACGTTGCTGCTAACATCACCGAGAGAGTAAGGGATGGCTTTCCTGCAATTTAGCGGAGCTTTCCTCAAAGGAAAGTCATGAATTCCAAAGCTTTTAGGTCACACATGTTAAAATCTACTCTATTGCCGCTGCAAGTATTACAGCTGTTTTCAAAATGTAAATGGGAAATGGGCTAAAATCTTCTTTACAACATCCTTCTAAGAGGATTGCCTGATCCCTTACATATGCATAGCCCCTGGCACTTGGACCTGCCATAAAGTGCCCTGTGTTATGCTGAGAGAGTTTTACCCATCCCAAAAGGAAGGGAGATCTTCTACACTGACAAGGCTGCTGTAGCAGGTTTTTCCTCCCACCTTTGGTTAAACCCTGCTTGGATGGGAAGGCTAGCTCGGTTGCACTGTGGGGCTGGGAAAAAAACAGCAAGTTTAGGAATCAAGAGAAAAAGTTGCCTGGCATTAGAGATGTTGCCTCTGCGCGTTCTTCTCCTCTCCAGCCTCTGCCCACCCTCCAGAGGACTCTCGCTCTACATGGGCTGGAGGGAACAATGCCTTTATTTTTGGAATGTTTCCTTTTTTCCTAGATTTCTCTCTATTGTTCACGGGCGGGGGGGGGGGGGGGGAAGCAGGGGCAGCTGGACCCAATAAAGTCCAGCAGATATAAAGAGGCAAAATTTGGGTGGGGGGACCTCTTCCTTGTGAAAGAAGTAATGTTATTTTCTGATTAAAAAGGACTGTTCTTGATTTTCCTATTGTGGACCCTGCCTTTGATCAGCCCATCCGAAGCATTACGAATCTGTGCCATTTCTGCAGCCGTTAGGAGTGGGAGGGTTTTCTGTCCTCAGGTCCTGCCTCTCCTGGACTGGGACTCCTTGGAGCGATGAGGCTGGGCTACAGAAGACAACTTAAACCTTTGAGGTTCCTCATCCATATAATAAAGTTTATCACGGATGGCATAGTAAAAGGGGATGAAACTTGGAAAAGAACAGGCACAGGCTGCATTCAGCAGAGAAAGAGGACTCGTGGCTCAGAAAGAAAACATCTCCCCACCATGCGCTCACCAAAGCCTGAAGCTGGCAGCAATGCTCAGAACGAGAGCCATTAAAATAAAACTCGGCAGAAACAGAAACCTCCATTTGTGGGGCTTGACCGGTGCCACGTGGTCAACGGGTGAGGACCTCTCTCGGGTCTGAGATGACACATGTTATATATTATTTATATCATAAGATGGGATGTCTTTTTAATTGGTGGGATGCTGCACAATGATCTCCTCTAGCAGGCAGAAGTACCTCAATTTGAGGATTTGGCAAATGTCCCTAATGAGATCTGAGCAGAAATGGTGAACTTGTTATTAATGTTAATTAATATTATTAACTTAGTTAATATTAATAACTGATTGACCCCGCTACGCAGCTTGGACTTGAGACGTTTGCAATACAGACCTGTCTTTAAGACCCTATGGACATACACAGTACAAAGTATTTCAGGGACTTCTGGACTGGCTTGAACCTCTAAAACTCATCTTAAAAGTAAGAAATTACTCTTGAAATTGGAACTAGGCTATTGCAAGCCTCGGCAGGTCAATGTATGATTGTTTTTAAATATCCTGATCTTGTAAAACAGTAACAACCATAAGCATCCAAATAATTATAAATCATCCTAAAATAATTACAGAATTTTGTACAGAGGATTCATTTGCTTTTATTTGCTTTTTTCTCTTGAGTTGTTAGGGTTGGCAGTGGTTAATTCTTCCAGGTTTTTTCTTCACAAATATTAGGGAAATATTTCTTTCTTAAATGAAAACAGAGACTCATATAATTTCATGACTATTACACAGAACTTAAAGGGGAAAAAAACCCACTGCAGAAAAATAAGACTAGGAAGGGCTACAAAGACGTCATCTAGTTCATCCTCCTTCCCAAAGGCAGGATAAACAGCAAGTATAGTATGCTTTATAGCCATAATCTGTGAAATACTGAGCGATGAGGACCCCACAAATTCCCAGGCAATCTGTTCCAGGACTTGGAAGGCTTTCTCCTGGAAAGGCCAGCCTCGTGTAAAACTTACCTTACACACAGGACGACAGAGCATGGGAACAGCCCTGCCAGGGACCACCCAGCTCACCAGCCCCGAGAGCCGTGCAGCAGCAGGTGTGTCCGGGTGGGCTCAGGGGACACGTCCCTGGGCACCACCAGCTACACGAGACCCTCCCGCAGCACATCCAGCACAGGCCAAGAGCAGAGCTCCATCCCCAGGGGAGCCTCCCCAGCACTCCCTGAGCCTGGGGGATGTCATAGAATCAGAGCATCACAGCCTGGTTTGGGCTGGGAGGGAGCTGACAGCCCCCCGAGCCCCAACCCCCGCCAGGGGCAGGGACACCTCCCACCAGCCCAGGTTGCCCCCAGCCCCGTCCAGCCTGGCCCTGAGCATCCCCAGGGATGGGGCACCCACAGCTGCTCTGGGCAGCCTCTGCCAGCGCCGCCCTCACGGGGAAGGATTTCTTCCCAGTATCTGCCCTAAGTCTGCCCTCGGTCAGCTTAGAGCCATTCCCCCCCGCCCTGTCACTGCACCCCCCCGTACAAAGCCCCTCCCCAGCTTTCCTGTCGGCCCCTTCAGGTACTGGAAGGTGCCAGAAGGTCTCCCCGGAGCCTTCCCTTCCCCAGGCGGAGCAGCCCCTGCCCCAGCCCACCGGGACAGCAGAGGGGCTCCAGCCCTCTGACCATCTTCGTGGCCTCCTCTGGACTTGCTCCAACGGGTCCAACAGACTTGCTCGGTGAAAGCCCTCGGTGCGGCTACCCTTCCTATCGATGTGATGACCATTCTAACGTTCCCTCTCAGTGCTCGCTCTCCCCGCACGGATGATCTGTTCTGCGCTATCTGATCCTCTAAAACCAGCTGGCAGTGCTCCTCCGCAGTGCCACCTAGCCACTCCTGCCTCAGCCTCTGCAGCCTCAGCCCTCCTTCCTTCCATTAAGACCTTTGTGCTCCTTTTTTTTCCTTGTTCTTTTCTTTTCTTTTTCCAGATTGTATCCTATTTTCTTCAGGCCGCCTCTCCAATTTGGTAAGATAACTCCTAACGCTGTACTCCAACTTCCTTGCAGCTTGAGGTATGCAGGCATCACATGGAATCTCACTAATCTCACTCTTTTGCATTATCAAGTAGAACACTGGTCAGTAATAGAGCCAGCAAACACTTTTGCAGAGTTCCTTTTGATACGTTGCTTCCTTGACGATAGACTATTGACAAACTGCTCGCTGCGTTGCAGATGCTCATTTGAGGAACCTGCCCCGCTCAAGGAGGGGCCCCTGCCCTCAGCCTGCCTCTGCTCTTGCAAGCCCCAGGGGCTGGTGGATCTGATGGTGACCCAGGGGAGGGAACCGGCCAGCAGCAGGAATGTCACAGCACGCTGGAAATCAAGATAAAACAGTTGCTGGCTTTGCTGTACCTGGTCACCGAGGAGGTGAGATTGGCCTGGCAAGATAACCCTCAGTAAACCCCCCCAGCTGTCCTCCCTTCCATCCCACTGTTCAGGTGCTAACACACGCCTCGATGATATGCCATGTTTGGGGGTATTTAGCCAATATATACAGTAATAATATAATTACTTCCCAACATTTTATTCAGCCTCACCCAGTCTTTTACGCTTCCCTTGACCCCACGAATTCCCAGTGATAACCCCTAATGATTTGGCTAAAACATCACCTTCATTAGGCCCAGCTATTTGCAAAACTCCTGATGTTCTCACCTCTACTCCTCCCTCCCTTCCCTAGTCTTACCTGTCACTAGCGTTAGCTGTCGCCCGACTGAAATGTGAATTTATTTTTTTTAATGTACTTTCTCACTAAAATAGTCCCAACCCTTCTGTTTGCTTCCATTTCAGCTGTATGTGCTCCTCCTCGCTGAGAAGAACCACCTGGTTTTTCTCTCCTTGTTTACTGACATACTTGTTGATGTCTCCTTATCTCCCATGCCACTCACTGCTTGCCCCCCCCACCCCGCTCTTGTCCCCACATGCTCGCACTATTCTTTTACACTGGGTATTAGGGACGGCTCTGATTTATACTTTCTGTGCGTGTTCCTTATTGTGTTCGAGATGACCAAGCTGATCTCATGCTATTCTTTCTATCTCGCTTCTGCATTGGGATGGTCTGCAGATGTGCCATTACTCTAATTCCAATAAGGAACCAGCAACTCCCTGGACGTCTTCCCGCACTCCTTGTTTTCTGAGGGATACATACCCGAACGCATGGTTTATTCAAGCCCATGTTCTAGAAGTTCACAGCCTTCCCTCCCAAAGCCCACACTTTATCCTGGTTAACCTTTGTCCAAGCTGCTTTCTGCCTTTCATTTCTTTCTAGCCATCAGGAACAACCTTCAAAAGCTGGAGAAGGTGTTGGGAGTTGTCGTAATACATCCAAAAGCCTGCCAGGCACCCAGTGCCCAGCTGCATTTGCCTCCCAAGTGGTGCTGAGGCCCGGGCTGTGGGTATCTGTTACTGCTCCCAGAAATCCTCCTCCAGCCTCCCCCGGGGCTGCCCTGCCTGCACCCAGCCCCCTGGCAGGGAAACTCATTCCGAGAGACCCTTGCCTAAGGCAGCTGCGCTCCCAGGGGCTCGAGGCCCCACCAGGCGGAGCAAGCTGCCCCCCCTCGCTTCCCAGCCCGGCAGGTGGCTGCCAGCACGGCCACGCATGGCCTGTGCCAAGCACCCCCCGCCCACCACTTTCAGCTTTGCTCTGCAGCTCTTTGCTCCATTTGCTTAAAGAAAGGAACCAGGAGGGTGCTGGAGGCCCCGGGTGTGCTGAGCCAGACCGGTGGGATGGAGGCACGGGATGCCTGGGAGATGCTCCCAGCCCCCGCAGCGCAGCCAAGCAGGAGCCCACCTTCGGCTGCACCCAGCGGGGCATCACAAGGTGAAGGCCACCTGCACGAGCACCGCCTGCGGACATGGCAGCCCTCCGCCACCGCCGGGGACAGCTGGCATGGCTGTGCTCCTCCTGTGGGGCCATGGCCTGCCCGCACCTGGGGCTGCCTACGCTGGGACCTGCCCACACCCGGGAGCCATCTCACATCCAGAGGCCTGCCTGCACCTGGGGCTGCCCGCACCCAGGAGCCTTCTTGCATCCAGGGGCCTGCCCGCACCCACTGCCCTGCCTGCGCCCACCGCCCTGCCTGCACCCCTGCCCGCACCCAGGGAGTGCCCGCACCCACCACCCTGCCCACACGCGGCCCTGCCGCAGCCGGCCCTGCCCGCACCCGCGGCCCTGCTCCCAGCCCTGCCCGCACCCGCACCGCAGCCCCGTCCGCACCCGCGCCCACCACCCAGCCCGCGCCCTGCCCGCGGGCGGGGCGGGGCCGCCGCTCGTTGCCCCGCCCCGCGCCGCGTCCCCGCCCCGCGCCGTGTCCCCGCCCACTGGCGGAGCGCTGGGGCGGCCCCGGCCGCGCAGCCCCCGGCGGCACGGCGCGCCCCGGCCGAGCATGGAGCAGTAGCGGCTCGGCGCCCGGCCGCTCCGTACCGCCGGCCATGGGTGCGGAGCGCAAGGGGGAGGCGGCGGCGCCCCGCGGCGGGGGCTGCGCCTGCGGCGGCAGCTGGCGGCTCTTCCTCGGCTTCTTCGCGCTGTCGCTGGCGCTGCACGTCCTGACGCTGGGCTGCTACCTGGAGCTGCGCTCCGAGCTGCGCCGCGACCGCGGCCCGCAGCCCGCCGCCCCGCCGCGCGGGGACGGGACGGCGGCAGCGCCGGGCTCCCCAGCCGCCGCCTGGCCGCAGCGGCCCGCCGAGGGGGCGGAGCGGCGCCAGCAGGTGGGTGCCGGCCGGGCGGAGGGGGGGTCGCGGCCGGGCGGGACCGCACTTGTCGCGGAGCCCCGCGTGTCCCCCCACCCGCGACCGGCCTGGGGACCCCGGTGGTTCCGCGCCCCTGCCCGCGTATGCGGTTTGGGGCCGGCCCGCTCCCGTGGGGGCTGCAAGAAAAAACAACCCTCCTCGCGCAGTTGCGGTTTTTTTTTTTTTTTGCGGGGGGGGGGGGGGGGGGCGAGAAGCGGCGCTGACGGGAGGGGGACTGGGGAGGGTCGGTTCGCGGTGCCCCGGCTGGGGGTGCGGGGGTAGCCGGGCTGCGGGGATCTCCGCGGGGCTGCCGGGGGCCGCCTGCGCTCCACCTGCTGCCCGCCGCTTTCCTGTCGCTCCGTCGTGACAGCCCGGCCGTGTCGGCTCCGCCGCCGAGAGCGCGGCCCGCGGCGGGGCACAGCGCGGCGCCTGTGCCGGGGGGCGGCTCTGCCCGGGACCCCCCGCGCTCCGTCCCCGGCCAGCGGCCCCGCTGCTGCCAGGCCCCTGCTGCAGGCCCCCGGCTGTGGGGGACCCTGCTGCCCGCACCCCCTGCCTGCCTCCCCTCTGGGCAGGCTGCGGTGCTGTAAATCTCCGCTGCCCGCCCCTGCCGCAGGAGCGGGATGCACAGCCCTTGAGCGGCGGCTCGGTGTGCGGTGTGCCCCCCGCAGCGTGAGCCCCCCGCAGTGTGAGCCCGTGCCGGGCCGGGCAGGCTGGCCTCTGCCTCCCGTTCCCCCGCTGGTGCAGCCCCCGGAGCGGGGTGCCCGGGGGCGCTCCCTGTCCCGAGAGCCTCTGGGAGAGCAGGAGCGGAGCTGGGGCCTCCGCTCGCAAACTTAGCTCATTTTTTCCAGGCACGAAACCTCGCTGCGAGCAGGATAAGCTGGAGGAAGGAGTTTCCTCCCCTTCGAGCCTCGCGAGCGGATGGCCCGCTCCCCAAAGATGCCGGCTGGCTTGGCCCGGTGGGGCCCGGTGGGGGTCCCAGCCGGCGGAGGCATGGAGCCCCGCGCCAGCGCCCCGGCAGCCCTCGCCTCGCCGCTTATCGGTGCGGGGAGGGGGGGCAGGACAAAAATAGCTTTGATAAAGCTGCGAGTTTGGAAACTCTTCCTCCTACTTGGCAGCCGTTGCGCTGCGCCGGCCTCGGCTGCTCCCGGGAAAGCCAGGCTTGTGCCTTCCGCTCCATGTTCGGATTCTGAGGCTTCCGATAGTAAAACCTAAGTAAGTGTTGAACTGGAGAGAGCCGTGGTCGTCAGTCGGCTGGGGGGGTTTGTTCCCTCCCTTCGGTGCTCAAGCAGTGTCAACGTGCAGTGGGTCGGAGTGGCGTGGTGTCATGCTGGAATTCTTCGGTTGTCTTGTAAGAGCACGCGGCTGAAGTTCCTTTCGTGTTATCGTGCTGGATCTGTTTAGTCTTTAGAGCTCTTCTTTCCAGCGAACGTATAATGAAATACCAGGGTAAATAGTTGAGGCATTCGTAAATTACAGGGTTAAATAATTTGTCTCTGGATGCATATGAAGATCCAAGTGTCCCTCGCTACAGCTGATATACTCCAGATAAGGTAACGCTAATTATTTATCTCTTTGTTTTACATCTGGCCTGTAGGGCATAAGATGAGAAATTCTTTCAGACGTATTGAAGCAGTCAGTTGTGATGAGAAAGTTTCCCCTAGTAAGGGCGTGCGGAAGGCTGAGCTCGGTGGGCAGCACGCAGCTTGCAGCCTGACTGCTGGCACTGAGCGCGCGCTCTGTTTGGGAGCTGGTGCTGTAACAACGTGTAATTAATGTTATTTGTAGTGGTGCTGCTCTCCTGTTCCTCGCTGACTTTACTGCGTTCCCGGTCACTGTGGTCTATGTGTGGCTGAAAACCACCACCTTCTGCCTCTAAAGGTGCTGTGAATGTAGCCCTCCTTTGATGAAAGCAATGAAACGAGCAAGTTGCAAACAGCCTTATTAAAAAAATTATCATCAACCACATTAAAAACTTCAGGGCGCATCCGGGGTGCCTAGCTGGTTTCCGACCCGTAGCAACCAAGCTGGTCAATCCAAAGTGCGGTCCCATGCATGTGTATGGGAAGACGGGTGCTTACGTAAATTAAGCAGAAATAACTAAATAATTGTTTTAAGCAATCTGATCAATGGCATTTCTCTCCCAGAGACCTGTGGGGGAGTGGATGGAGTGGGGGGCGCGCTGGGGGGGACCCAGCAGCCTAGTAAACATGCTGCTGTCAGCCCTCAACACACAGCCCTTTGCTGTGTTTAGCTATGCAAAGTATTTTCAGCAAAGAGTCCAAGTAACGACTGCGTGTATTGTAATTGTACAAGTGGATTTAAAAACAAGAAAATATTCCCCTCCCTGATTTTTAAAAATATTTTATTTCCCCTCCTGCCTCTTTTTCTGATCTGAGGCAGGAGGGAGAGGAGCCGGCGGGTGGTGGGGAAGAATGGGGAGTGATGGTCAGCACAGAGATTTTGGCTGAAATCTTGCCTGGCTGCGTGCCAGAAATGACCTCATGACAGGAGTGAGATTTGGCAGCTCGATAACGCCCCGCTTCCCTATCTTACAGGGTACTCAAATATGTAACTCATTTAAGATACAAGGGCAATTTTTCATGGCAGAGGTTGAGGCACTGTAGTGCACATCTTTGTCCCAGAAGCTGCAGGGTGTTGCATCACTAGTTTGGCTTGGAGATGAAAAGTTTGTTAATGCTGCTCTAATTCACCGACTCTTCGATGGCTGTCCCTCTGAGATGTGATAGCGTGTCTGGGGAGTGGTGGCCCACTCAGCCGTTACTGGTGTTATCAAATCTAAATAATCCCTTCAGGTGGCCGTGCTGGGGAATACAACAGCGGTTCTGCCAGCATGTGTGTTAGTGTTCAGCAGGCGCCTCACTAATGGCTCCGCTCGTGGAGCACAGGCAGCGGGGTACTATGTACCGCTCATTAAAGTGTTTTATGCCTAAACTAAAATGCATTTTGTTTTCAAAAAAAAAAAACCAAAAAAAAAACCCCTGTAATAGTTGAGCCTCACGGAGCATCGATTCTGTGCTTCTTCCCCGAGCGAGCCCTGTCGTGCCACATTTCTGCAAAAACTCGTTCACAAGCACCGGGCAAAGTGCATGCCCTGGTGAGTGTCCCGAGTGCTCGGGTGTCTGTCTGCTCCCAGGTTGGCAGCTTTCACCCATGGACGAGGTATGTACCCGCTTCCGAGGTGCGCTTGCATCAGCGTTCCTGACGGTATCATCGCTTTCCTGCCAGTATTTTTAATTCCACCAAAGTAAGATGCAGAAATACCTTAATTGTTCCTTTCCTTGTTTTTCTTCATTTTCCCACCTGTATCCCACCATCTCCTGAAGTAACAGCCAGCATCCTCTGGTTCCAGCAGTCGTTTGGGGGTATGTGACCCCGTTGATTTATATCTGTCCTCTAAAAGCCTGCTCGTTTGGTATGGAAATAGTAGGAATAAAGCGTTAGAGACAAAGTAGTGTTCTGCTTGTAGTCACGGATAAAGAAATGCAGTGAGGGTGTGCAATCGAGTCTATGCACGCTGCTTTTTGTAATACTTTAAAAAAATAACTATAATTGGGGAGGTAGGAAAAGATTTAGGAAGTAATACATATGGGGCTTTTTTCTGTTTCTGGACAGCATGCTGTGGCAGAGTAATTCTTGGTGAATTATTTGGGCAGTTTGCCTGGAGAAGGGATGTGGCGTGCTGGGCTCTCCCCAGCCGTGGGAAGGGTCTGCTGGTTGCAGAGGACAGGTAGACATCACATCGTCTTGTACGCTTAGTCTGCCCTCTGCCACCGAAGGGTTGTAACCAAAAACAGGGAGTTGTGGCCAGGTTCTTGGTGCCATCTGTTCTCAAAATAATTGTACACTGTTTCTCAAAATAATGTCATCAGTCCAGTGTAAGTGGCTCTGTACTGAAATGGAGTTTTGAAGGTTGGTCAGAACACCTAGGCGAGACTTACCTGGGGGAAAGTAGAGGAGCGTTGGTGCTCAGCTGGGAGGGCACCTCCATGTCTCTTGCCTGACTCATGTGAAATTGCAATGATTTTTCCCTTTCTTCTTGATTCCAGCCCCAGAGTAAAAGGCAGTGCTTGGGTGCGATTTGCACCACGTGCTGTCAAAGGGTCCAAAGGGCATTAAAGCTGCTCCAGAGACTTCTCCCTTCCCGAGCATACCTTGAGCTCATCCATGCACATTCATTACTGTGTCTGGTTCCCGCATCCCGAGCCGGGAGGCTGCACCGGCATGTGATGGATCAGGGACGAGCTGAAACCTGACAGCGTGCTGAAAGCTTGGAGCAGAGTGGCTTGTTGGAAACGCTTCTCCAGTGCTATCCTCCTCCATGAGCAGCCTCTGCGCAGCACCCTGCAGGGCATGGACCCTTCAGTACCTGCTCAGGGCTTGTGCTCTGGGGTTTCTGATCCCAGGGTATGGGTTTGCGCAGGCAGGCTGCGGAACAGAAGGATGGGGTGTGCTTCGTGGTGAGTTTTCCCTCGAATTAGGCTCAGCGGTCTTAGTTGTAGCTGGAGGAAGCTCTTACAGGGCAATAAAGGGAGACCGCAGTGTGCTATCTGGCTAACAACACATCGGGGCTCTGGTAACCTTCATTCACGTCTTAATAGTGCTCATCCCGGGACAGGGAGGATGGCATTCCTGAGGCTGCGTGAGGTTTGGGGGCTGTGCCGGGAAGAAGGGGCTGCAGCGGGGTTGCCTGATCTCAAATAGAAACCATATTTCTGCTACTACACCTGTGAAGATTCTGTGCAAAATCTGGCGTGAATCCCATCAACTCCTCCTTCTCAAAACGGTACGGAGCGTCGGGAGAATGGCAGTGACTGCTGGGTATGCTGCATTAATTGGAAAATTAGGTACAGCATGAGCTTTGCCCCAAGGGTTTGAGGTGCATCCAAGGGTTTGTGGTGCATCCATGCATGTGCTGTAGGTTTAACTCCTGGTGTGCGGAGGAATAGTCTCCTTTGGCTGCTTTGGGCCCTGCTGCTGCCCTGGCACCTTCCCAGCACGCTTATTTACACAGATCTAGGGTGCTGCTTGGATGCATTTTGTTCTGCCTCCTTACATCGAGCAGGTGAGACTGACATAGTGTTGGATGTGGTGGGATGTCACTGCTCCTGAGCTGTTCAGCTGCAGCAGCTGGAGCTTAGGAATTCCCCTTTGGAAAGGGGGAAAAGGTCAGCGAGAATTAAAAAAAATAATAATAAAATAGCTGTGGCTCTGGGGTCTCCAAGCGCAGGTCAGGCTTGTCTCCCCAGGGATGCCCTCCCCAGGGATGCCCTTAAAATGCTGGGGATGCTGGTGAGAGGAGTGCAGAGATAAAAAAAAAATAATAAAAAAAAAATCTCACAGCTAGGAGAGAAGGAGCAGTTGGAAAATATGAAATATATTTTGCAACCGCTATCTCAAAGCTTGTGTCAACATCAGGCAGATTATCTACCTGGGGAGGGCGCAGGCAGCTGTGCTCCGTGGCATGAGGAGGAAATTAATTCCACGATATATGGGAAGGAGAGGACAGGCTTCAGCTCCCGGAGGAAAGCGGGCATGCTGCTATCTTGTTGGAAACATAAAAGCCCAACTAAGAGGAACAGCACATCGGGACCAGGTGGGCCCTGGCATCCTGCAGGCGTCGGGCTATAGGCGTCGTGCAGCAGGGGAGAGCTCGCCCGAGGCGGCTGGCAGTGGGACGGTGTGTGCATGGAGCACTGGGCTTCCTTCCTCTCCAGGCTCTTGCAAGCTCTGCCCCGTCTTCCCCTTCCGGAGCTGAGCTTGCTGCTGTATTTATTTATTTATTTTATTTTCTGCTCATTCCATGAAGGGTAAATACCACAATTTTGTGTGGGGACTAGGACTTTTTATCAGCATTTGTTGAATTCCTTGATGGAGAATGTTGTTGCCAAAGTGAGTGTTTGACCGACACATGAGTGAAGTTGCAGGGTTTTTCCACAATTTTTAGATGTGTTAACTGGCAAATGCTCAAACCTGCGTTTTTTAAGAACAGTCAGCGGCATTCCAAAGTTATCTTTCACTTTAACCTCAGAGTACACAGTGCTTTATCAAACCGGTATTATTCTAACCTTTTAACATTATTTTTCTTACCACATAATACTATAAATCTTCTCTGCTCTTCCATACACATGTAGTATCTTGTAATGCTAATTAAACTGCACACTATCCTAATTTTGCTCTCATACTAATCCAATATATTTTTCTTGACTGGAAGCCAAACCCTGAGAGCTTCAGAGCATGCAAAGCTCCCATTCCAGCCTTATTATATGTTAATGACTTTGTATTTTAGTATCTTTCAACACTTAAAGAGGATGTTATTTTTAGAGGTGTCTGGCTGCAAAAGGTAACTGCTGCACGAGAGGCTGAGGGCTTTTTGTGAATGTGAAGCACTAAGTAAAGTGCACGCAGTGAGTAAGTGGTGAGTGTGTCTCTGAAGATGTATAATCTCTCAGAACTCATTGTGCCCAAGTACGAAATTACAGTGAGATTTGGATGCAATTTTAAAATAGTTAACTGCCTTTATGGGACGGTTGCAGTTGTAAGTGCTCTCGTTAAGCTTTTGGGGGAACGCGGGGGTTTTGTATGCTAATGATGCTGAGGCCAGTTGGGCTTGAGCGCTACTACAGCAGGAATAATTACTCACAGATGGGTGGATATTAAAATGAGCTCGTTCCATAAGCCCAAATAAAATTCTGTTGTAAGTGCAAAGTACTAAATATGCAGGGCTGTACTGATGAAATGCCAGTGCTCTAATGCATTCCAAATGGCAAGTGCCAGCATCCAGCTGCTGGAGTCGGGTGCTCCCCGCTCTGCCTGCGCTGTGCGGAGCAGCGACCTGAAATCATACCTAAATCTGCAAGAGACGTAGCTGCGCACTGTGCCCTCCTGCCTGCGCAGGGTAAGGAGGCGTACTGTGCAAAGCTGAAACCCTGCCACCAGCGCTTTGTTCTTGGTCACGTTCACTCAGGAGAACTAAAGGTGTTGAGAAGAGTGGGGACACCAGCAGCAGGCATGGCGTGAGTTTGGAGCAGTGGGCATGGCATGGCGCTGTGGCGGACATTGTGTTGCATGGTGTGGGGTTGCATTGTGTGGCTTTGCATCAGCGGGTGTTGCACGGCATGGGGTTGCATTGCATGGCTTTGCAGCATTGGGGGTTGCGTTGCAAGGGGTTGCAGCAGCGGGTGTTGTGTGGCATTGCATGGTGTGGGGTTGTGTTGCGTGGCTTTGCAGTGGTGTTAAGCAGCGTGGCTTTGCACTGGTGAGTGCTAAGCGGCATGGCGTTGCATGGTTTTGCAGCGGTGGGTGCTTCATGGCATGGTGTGGCTTCTCAGTGGCATGGCATTGCCTTGTGTGGTTTTGCAGCCATGGTGGGCGCTGCTCGACATGGTGTTGCAGCATGTTGCGTTACATGGGATTGCGGTCACCGCCTGTCGCTGTGTTGCATGGCTTTGCAGCAGCAGCGCTTGCATGGGGTGGCATTGCGGTGGGGCTTTCACGCAGTGGCTGGTCCCAGGGCAGTGAGGGAGGAGGAAGGCCTGAGGAAGGGCAGCGATGCCCCTAGTTTAGCCCAGGCATGGGCTAGATGTGGCCCAGCAGAGAGCTGCCAGCCTGCCGTGGCAATGATGGCAGATGTGGTTTTGCAAGGCCAGACTCCTTGTCTCTGCTGTTACCTCCCCTAGGAGAGACGCCGTGTTCCCGGTGCCGTCAGTGACAAAGCAGGGTTAAGTACCGGATCCCCCGTGGCGATGGGGTGCTGGCTCCTGCCCAGCCCCTCTGTGCCCAGCCTTTGTCAGCCTGCCTTTAATCCCTCTTTGACATTCATTTTTACCTCTGTGCTTCAAATCCCTCTTGGGGATTTCCCCCGCAAGGGGGAAGGGGGAAGATAGCGAGGAAGTTTCTCAAGCCAGCGCTTGGAGTAAAATCCACCTCAGAGCATGTAGCAGCTCTGTAATCGTAAATGATATATTTATGTAATAAAGAGTTGGGGACCTGCGGCGTCGGGGTTGTGGTCTCCCTGTGGCCAGGGCTGAGCCGTGACCGTGGTGGCTCTGGCTCCGTGCAGGGACCGGCCCCGGTGCTCCGGCCCCGCACGGCCGTGGCTGGTGCCTCTCCTGCGCGGCCCCTGACCGCTCAGCTGGGTGCTGCAGCTCCCTGGATAAACCTCATCACGCCTCTTAATCAAGTTTTCTGTTGTTACGTCCCTTCTCTGTCTCTTCCGCTCGGTGACTCTAACCCTGCCGTTCCTCCCCGCCCTCGCTCGCAGCCCCTGTGCCATCCCTGGCTGGGGGCAGGAGGTGAGTGTGTGCTCCCTTAGCCAGAGACCCTCTGCCACCAGTGCTGCCCCCAGGAATAAAACTTCCACATCTCAGAGAAGTGCTGTCCCTTGGCTTTTGGCTTTCCAGTTGTTGCATTCAAAGTTCTCAATCTCTGTTACGGTCAGCAATTCTCTATAGGCCCGCACGTGTGGGTTTGTTTTTTTTTTTCTCCTGTGTTAAAAACCCCAAACACTAAGGGCTTGCAGCAGGAGAAGAGCTGTGGCCAGTGCTCCCGGCGGTCGGTCCCGTGCTGGGGCGGTGCGTGGATCCGGAGGCTGTGTTGGCTGCAGATGCTCATCTGCTCCTGCCACGGGCAGCCCTGGCAAGGAGGGGGCTGCGCAGGGAATGTAAAATAATGTCACACAGCTGAACACGCAGCAAATACCTGATTAGCTTTAGGGGCGAGAGGACCTAAATGCAGCGTACGTTTTCCAGCAGAGAAGAAGAAAACATTTTTTTGCATTTGTCCTTTTATTTTCCCATCCATGGAGCGGCAGCAGCGTTTCCCAGGGAGGCGTGGGGCAGGCACTAATGGCCTAAACAGACTTCATGTGATCCTTCCAGCCTTTGCCACGTGCTGGGCTCAGTGAAATTAATCCAGGAAATAATTTTGGAGCAATTATTTCCTTCAACCTTGCAAATAAGTTGCTGAGCTACTTCTAACCCTAACCAGCACTCTTTAAAATTTTCCCATGGGATAGGAAAATAGGAGAAATTGTTTAAAGCTGATGGCTGGAACTGTTGCTAACCTGCTGTGACACTGAGAGGGCAAAATAGTTCAGGCTCGAAAATGAGATTTTTGGTTTTTTTTACTGCGGTGGCAGGGTGCTGCCATTCTGCCTGTCTGCTTTTCACCCAGTCTCATCAGCGCTACCAGACCTGGGGCTGCAGGAGTTAGGAGTGGTGGTGTTTCTGCCTGGAAAGCTTTAATTCTCCTGCTTTCCCATAAAACATACCCTATGGCAGAAGAATCAGATCAAAATAGGAATCGCTGGACGTGCAGCTGATGAGGTGTATCTAGAGAGGGGAATGAAGACATGTAAAGAAAATGGTTTTTAACTGCAGCTGTTACTATCTTTTTAGTGATAATGAACTAAATTAGTAGGTTGGCTGCCTTTGAGCTATGGGTAGGCTTGCTGGCGCTTGCTGAGTTTGCGGTGTTAACTCTTGCTGGGGAGCCGGGTGATCCTGTCTGAGGGACCCACTCCGCCAGAGCTGGATTACCTCTGTGCTGGAGTCAGTTGTGGGAGATTTTCCCTTTTGAAGGTCAAAAGGAGACCTTTTCTAGGGGGGGGGGGGGGGGTGGGAAGGTAAAATTTGAAGTTGTTAGTTGTAATTTTAAAGGATTATTGTATCTTCTTTTTTAGCAACAGCTTTATCGCCGACTTGGAGTTTTCTTCTGTTTTTTCTGCTGTTGAAAAGAGCTGTTCTGACTCGGAACGTGGCTTGTGCACGGATCCCTGGGCTGCACAGAGGTTGGTGGTGGTCAGCAGAAAGAGCTTATGAGGAGGGCGCAGCAGCTTTGCTGGCGATGTTGTGCTTTCATTCCGGCTCTTTTGGCAGCACAGTGGGATCGTGGTGCTGCCGACCCTCTGCAGCAGCTGCTGACCCGTCCTCATCCCTTCCCAAAGCCCCTTTTCTTTTCCAGGTCATGGAACTTAATTTTGAAAGCCCAAACGTATGAGTAAACTGCATGTGAAAAGGTTTGAGCTCGGGTCTAGGGTTCAGTGATTTTGGCAGCGTTGCTGCAGTTTTCTGAGCTCTGATGGTAGCCAAGAGCAGGTAAATGGGGGCAAAAAAGGGTTTTCTACGCCAGAGCTCATGATGTGCCAGGGCTTCCGAGGCACTTCTGCGGGAAATGTTCCTGACGTGGCAGTGACTGGCTTTAAGGCACAGCGTGCTGCTGTGCTGAACTGGGTTGGATGTGTGGAATCGCCCTGGTGGGAAAAATGGTAAAAAATGGAGACAAAAAAATAGAGACAAACTTTTCTGAAGTGATTCTGGGTGAGTCGTGCTTCCTGAGACGTGTGCCACAGGGAGCAGGTATCCTGCACTCCTGGCCGTGGGGTGGGTGTCCCAGGCACTCCTGGGCTGGGGCTGTTGCTGGACCACCTGCCTGAGAAGGGCATTGCGGGGGCTTGCTGCCTCTGAGCTTGCTGCTGAGCAGCCCCCAGCCCAGGCACGGGGCAAGGTGGTCTTCACGCTTTCCTGGGTGGGGTTAGAAGCAGGTTCTGAGACTTAAATGAGACTTAATCATGTGTGAGAGCTCTTGGTTGCTTGGTAGCCGCCAGCGTAGCCAGAAGCTGCATGTCTGCTGGCTGCTGCTTTAGGGTGGGTATTTTGGTTGGTTTTTTCTTTTTATTTGAATGGGAAGAACCACCCAGTCAGCCGGCTGCATGAGGCCACGTAACCCCAAATTACTTTGTTCTGGTGCTGCTTCTGTTGGTGTTGAAGTAGTCTTTGGGGGAAAATGTCTATCACCTGGTATTGCCTGGGGGTTTGGAGTGTTTGATGGGGAGTGGTTTTGGGTTTGCCCATCTGTGCGTTACCATAACTGTAGAGCATCCCAGCAGTGCTGGTAGCAGACAAGGGGTACAGGTAGCAAAGCTCACGGGAGGATGGAGGCCTTCCTGTGCTGAAAGAAAACAGACGCAAACCTCTTTCTTTCTGCAGTCATCACTTCTAGGCTATGTACATTTTCTCTTGATTTTCTTTAGCAGAAAGTTTGCTAAGCCAGGGCTGGTCTTTGCAGCTGGTCTTTGCTTTTACCGATGCAGTGATAAAATTCAAACTCGTTCACTGAGGTAGGAAAATGGGAATGAAGTAGGAAAAGGGGATGAGTGTGGGAAAGGTCCTTTAACTACAGCCTTTAGCTGAGCCTGTGGAGGCTGGGTGCTGACCTTGCCCAGCTGCATTTGGCCTCTGTGTCTGGCAAGAGGCTGGATCGATGAGGAATACCAAACCTGTTGCTGGTAGGGTGGATTTCCCTTAGGGGATGGGGAGGGAGAGCCTCTCTGCTTGGTACTCACACACATGCTGATCTTTTTAATCCCCAGAGAACCCACATGGAATGGAGCCCTGCAGAGCTCCAGGCTCTGTCCTGCATGTCACCTGTGTGTGCCCCCACGGGGGCTGTTTCTCATCTCTGGCTGGGCACCGGCAGCGGGCAGGGAGCCCTGCACCACTGTGCCATGCCACCGATGCTCAGGCTGGGATCCCTGGCTGCACCCTGCAACCTCAGCATCGCCCCTGGCTGTGAGTGTTGCAGCTGGCGAAGCCACGTTGCGGGGAGCAGCCGGTGCACCGCTCTGAAGAGGAAAGTAGCACGCCTCTAATAAAAGCAGGATCCGACTTCAAACAAACGCGTACCACACAGTTGTTGTTAGCACTCTCATGTGCGGCTGCAAGGCTTAGACAATTTATAGGCGCTGCATCAAGCGCCTTAGTCGGTTCCATATGTGCCGTCTTCATGCGCTGGCTGGTATGAAATGGTAGGATGAGCTCTCGGAAGTTGAGGTCTTCAAGTGTTAAATACAAAGCGTCACTCCTGCAGGCTTAGCTCTGCTGATCCAGGCGTCTGGCGCACATTTCTAACAACAGCCTGGAGTTGCCAAAGAAAATTACGCTAGATACAGCAAATAGCTGTCAACTCTTTCCTCCCTACTCTGCCAGCCTCTTGCTTTTTGGAATAACTGAGCTGTTTGGAAGTGATGTGGAAGTTAGGGCTTCTGCGTGCCTTAGTGATGCTTCCCCTCGCTCGGCAAAGCCCCATCCCCTTCCCTCCATCCCCACAGCCCCCCATGCGGGGGCCGCTGGGTCCCTCTGCAAACCCGCTGCAGAGATGAGGGCTGAGGGTCACAGCAAGCTGAGCATAACTTGAGTTCCTCTCCTCTGGTACCTAAATATTGGACCAAAGTATTCAAGGGGGGACGTTGGCTGAAATATTAACTAGCTCGTCCCTGTTCCATGAAGACTTCTGGGGTCCTGAGCCCAGTTGGGTGCAGGTGGCTGCAGCTGGGCTCAGAAGAAAACCTCCAGGGACCCCCAGGCTGGTGTCCCCCCATCTCGTGGACCGGGAGCTTCCCTGCCGTTGGTTCCTCCTGACTCAAAATCAGTTCTTCTTCCCATGTCTGAAGATGCTGGAAAACCAGTTTTATGAATGGTAATTGTGATGGTAGGTGAGGGCAGTTGGGGCAGTTAAACTTTCGGTTGGGTCCCAGCGAAGGTCCTGCGTGGCTTCAGGCTGCTTGTCTGGGTTGGGTACTCAAGCAGTTAAATATTCCTGCTGCTGGGGTACAAAAGCAACACCAGGTATCTTCCAGGAGATCCAAGTTTGCTATCTGAAATCTGGCAAATAGCAAAAATTTTTATGTCGTGAACAGAAATCACGCCCCAAGGCTATGGCTGACAGGGAAGGTCTCGCTGACACATTTACCCAGTGATTCGGTTATCAGTCAGTGCGCGTTCTCAAAAAGCCCAAACCTCGAGAACAATAGCAACAAAAAAAACCCACTGCAGGTTTTGTAAGCAGATGCAGCTTCAAGTTTTTTGCTCGCTCTTCAACGACGTGGCGTTTAGTGGTTAATTAGAGCGAGGCCAAGTACAGTTAGAGAATTCCTAAAACAAAGTTTGGAAAAGACTGGAATTGAAGGTTTTTGCATTATGCTTTTTATCTTCGGTCGGCGAGGCTGTGAGAGGCAGGCAGGGCAGCGGTTTAAAAACAACCAAAAGTAAACATTTGTTTTGGACATTAAAAGGCTGAGTTTGGAAAGAGCAAGAGGGCGGAGGGGAATGGCTTGTGCAGCCTGTCCTGGGGGCACACATGCAGGAGGTGCTGTAGGGGTGACCCCCGAAAAGCCAGCTTCCCGCCTGCGCCGCCTTCTGCCGGGGCTCGAATCGATCTTAAGCATTGCTGGGAGGAGGTGGGCGGCCGTGCCGGCGTTCGCTGCCACCCATCTGTCTTGGTCCTTGCGCTTGTTGGGAGAACGGAGCAATACTGCATCTGTAAGAAACGGGGGCACCCTGCCGTGAAAAATCAGTGGGGATCGTTCAGGTTATAAAGTGGTAACGCTGGCTGTTCCCCTTTATTTCAGTATTATTTTACAGGTCACAGAAAGGCACTGGCATGGAGTTGGTCCAGACGGCGGCTAGGATGCTCTGTCAACGCTGGCACGTATAATACTGAGCAATAAAACATTGGCTTTAAGCGTGGATTTACTGGGTTATTGTACAAGGAAGGGCACAAGAAACATGACACTCAAATTGTGATTCCTGGCAGAAGTGCTTTGCAATGGGGAAATTTTAGTTTAGTTAGGGTTGCTTACATGCCTTTCTTCTAGCTGAAGGGCAAATGACACTGTTAGCATTAAATGTTAGTAACTGACATCTTAACATGAAATATGCCTTGCATCTCTGAGACTGAGCTGGAGTTATTGCTGTTCCAGAAATTCTTCTTCCCTGATCTTTATTTTCGCTCTTGCCCCAAAACGGACCCAAAATAATGTTCACGCTAGTAAAGAGCTTGATTACGAAGGAGCAACTCAGATTAATTGTGCTTCGGGGAAAGGTCTGACAAAGAGCAAGAGGCTACATGGGGCGACGGGACGGCCCCGTGGATCGCTCTGTTGCTTGCCCATGGGCACTCATGTCGGTACGTGTCAGGCTGGTGGGCGCCTGCGATGCAACAGCAGTAACAAAACCCAGGGCAGTTTCTTGGGGTTTTTTTCAGGCTTTTAGCTTTTCTTAGGCCAGTACTCTGGGCTTGAATATCTTGGGCTTTTGTGGAGAAACTTTCTGGTGGTTACCAGTGGTTTAGAGATGGAAGAGATTGTCCGTGCTGTAAGCGATGCCCCTTTGGTCCCATGTCCCAGGCTGCTGTGGTGGCTCTTGTGTTGGTCGATACAGCTGGGCTTGCTGCACTAATGGCTTTCACACCTTAAGATGAGTGATTTAGGAAGAGCAGGTGTAGGAGGCTGTATTGGTGTAGGTTGACTGAAAGCTAGCAAAGATGTGTTCGAGAGCTTGAGTCGCGGGAAGGCTGAGCAGTCTTGCATAGTGCCCGATTTTAGCTTTAGGTATGATGAATTGTGCCACCGGTTTCAGAGATAATGAATTGGTGTTTAGTTTGGGCAGAGTTTGGGCTCTTCATCTCCAAAAGGTTTTTTCCAACGTGATCTGCCAGGATGGCTGTCCACAGGGAAGAGAGAGGTGCCAGTCTGTTCAGGAAGCGCCGATTGCTCCATTTGCAGAAGATCCGCAGGGCTGGGCGCTGTTTTTGAGGAGGCTTCAGTAGCACGTTGGACTTCGCCACCTCTTCCAGCGTCTTGTTGAGGAAAGTCAAGGAGCAGTGGGTTGAGTATTAGGTGGGAATGATGGCAGCGTTGCAGGTTGGGCTGTCAGCTCCACCTCAGAGAGAGGTCCAGCAATGCCGGCATTGTCGTCACCCTCCGTGGTGGCCTGTGGGGTAATCCCGAGGGAGGCTGCGGTAGCCCGTGCTGAGCCTTGATGCAGACGGTGGTTTGCAGTCCCCTAGGCTGGTGGCTCTTACCTCTTCAAGTGAACCTCTGGGCAGAATAAGCATTTAGCAATGGGTGAGTTGCGTTGTTGGCAGAGCTGTTAAATCTTTTGGACATTGCCCACTTTTTCAAGCCTTGCCTCCTTTTGCGGGTACACCTCTCCCGTTGTCAGCAGCATGGTACTACCTGCCACTCTCCTGGTCAGTCTGGCTCTTTGGGCAGCAAGTAACATTTTTGAAAGTTCTCAAACTTTGGCACGCTTCAAAACTTGTTTTGTTCTGTTGGAGGCAGCGGAGCTTGTAATCTGGCGGGGTGGATATTTTTTCCAGGCAGTTCTATACATTTTCAGTTCATTCTATCAGTGGAGTACGCTGACAGCTCTGTACCGTCAGGCGCTGGGGGCTCGTGTCTGCACTGTGCAGGCTGTGTCGCGCTGTGGATTCCCGTCACAAAATAGCTTCCAGGCCTGTAAAGCTGTCACTCAATGGGTGATGGCCACACTGAGCAGTGGCTGGGGAGAAACTTCTCCTGCTTTAATTGTTGGATAAAAGCAAGTGGGTGCATGGGCAAATTGTATGTCTGTGGCAGGGTTTCCCTTTTGCTGTTCCTTTCCTGTTGCCTGCTTTCTCTGAGACCCTGGTGAAATGACTTTCATCAGGAGTTGGTATTTGCTGCAGTCAGCTTTTGGTTCACCCTTAAGCTACGTCTACCTCCCAAAAAAATCAGACTTTTTCTGTAAGTGCAGCAGGGCTTCATAGAAGTTGTTCCTTTTTCTGGCAGAAAACGAAGCCGGTTCAGCCCCGGAGCAGAGGACCCATCCATACCAGAGGTGCGGGGCAGCCTCAGGAGGTGCCGTGCTGGCTCTGGCCGTGCTGGAGCTGCTGAAGGAGAGCCGGCAGACGGGGCTTGCAGGGCCTTGGCTTTAGCTTTTGGAGCACTTGTCTGTATTTGTGAATAGCTGCAAGGCTATGCAAGGGGAATGGGAATGTTTCTTTGCATATTTATGTCGGGGGAGGTTGGGTCGTGGCTCTTGGAGGAGCACAGAGGAGAGCCTCAGTTGGGTCTCACACCTCTCCACTATTGCTTTGGTAATCCAAGCCTCAGATATTCCTAAAAAGTTGCTTCACGTTAAAATCAGATTAAGTTTTAAATTTTCATGCTGCCCAGTTGGAAACATGTCGCTATGTATGTTTTCCACTTTGAGGATCCCTTTGGTGAATAAAAATATTTTGCTTTTTCCCAGCCTCATGCAAAGAATGCAGATGATTATTCTCAGGTTTCTGCTATCGTTGCACAATGCTGACATTTTCAGATTGAAAGGACTTTGGTTATTTCTTACAGGATCCTAGTTCGTTCTTTTTTTTTTTTTCTTCTTCCTTCCCCCTGTGATATCTCCATAACATAACTGTTTGCACATAAATTAAGCAGAATTCTTTGGCTGACTCTTGTGCACACCTGTGCACTTGCATGTTCTGCCAATAAATCGCTGCAGTTAAACTTTGCTTCTAAAATATTTGCTGAGGAATGATTTTGGCAATCTAAAAATTATTCTTCTAAGATTTGGCCTTTTTATGGTCATTTGTGAATTAAGGCTATGTGAAAATAGCTTATTGATTAACTAAATGAACTGTTCCTACAAGTAGTCTGTTTGGTCTTTTGGAGCAGCAGCTGGGTCCTGTTTCTTCCAGTTCGAGGGCAGATTTGTCAGTGCCCCGCCATCCTCGGCGCCCCATCTCCCTTCTGCTGCTGGAGCGGGCTCCTTCCCCCTGGAACTTCAGCTGGCAGGAGGGGCTCTCTATTCACTGACGGGGGTTAAAACCACCCTGATGTTGGTCAGCACCTTTTCCTGAAACTTCCCCAAAGACCCTTCCCACTGGCACCACCATTGTGCTGCTTCTGATCCCAGGGCAGTGCGTGCTCAGCACGGATCTCGTCCCGGCTGCTCGGCGCGGGTCTCATCCTGCTGTTCCTTTCCGTGTGACTTGCTCTACAGCACAGCTGGTGCAGGGGAAGACCTGCCATCAGGTCTTCTCTGAGCATGTCATTGCTGGCTTCATTACCTGCTTGAGGTACCAAGCAGCGTGACCCACCAGCAGACGTGCAGGCGAGGTGTTAACCAGCAGCTCTGGAGGGAGCACGCGAAGGCAAGCGTGGTGAGCAGCGGGGGGACAGCGTGTGGTGAAGGAGCCTGCGGCTCGGGCTGGCGTTGGGGTGATGTGCTGGAGATGTGGGGCTGACATGGTGGAGCCAGCACCAGCCAGCCTATGGAGACCTGCAAAGAGAACTGGCCACCTACAAAATAATTCAGCTTTTGGTAAGCGTGCTTCTTCTCATTCGCAGCCAAGATGTGTCTTGGATGTTGGAGAATGAGTGCTTCTATCGCTTCCTCATTTTGTGCGATCTTTTGTTACTTTGTGCATTCGTGTTGCACATGGGTGAGTATTTCCTGTAATTATCTGGGGCTGTTGACTGTGGTGATACCCAATAGCAAGGAATTTCCTAGATTGAACCCTTAAAAAATAAATAAAACCCCAAGATAATTAATCTTATGATTCACGATTATCAGGATTTATTTTTTGGTCTTATGTGAAGGCTGAAGGCATTGATTTTCCTACTTTTATTTTAAGCGATTTCAGAATTGGCAATTACTTGGACTGGCCACAGGGCTTGGAGAATGCTGATTATGGCCTAGTTACGAGGAGTTAGCTACCGTAAGGGTGGTTTCTGCTGGTAAGGTGGCCGTACGTCTGCTGTTATTAATATTAACCCATAAAGTTCCTCAGTGAGCTGGAAATGCAAGAAAGCTGCTTGTCATTATGTTAATGAAATATCACAGCACCAAGCTTTGCCTTCCAGGCTCAGGGTCACATCCCTGCACCTTGCAGTAAGGGGGGAGGTGTTTGCAGCTCCGTATCCATCACCTCCAGACCCAGAGGTGCCATTGCCTTTCCTGGCGCTCCCCATCCCGGTATCTGACTTAAAGTTGGTGTGATAAAGCGGTGAAAAACACCAGGCTCGAGGGACTCTGATGAATATGTATAGGACTATTTAATTTATTTAAAATTTTTTTAATACCTTGCTATTTGTAATCGGTGGCTAGGGTTAGCTGGGGTGACGGAAGAGGCTGGGGATAACGCAGCGAGCCCCCGTGTGCTGCAGAGGTAGGATTTACAGTAGGAGAATGCCCTCCAAAGAGCGTGTGTTTGTGCCCACAGCCATTAAGCTTAATAATCTTGCTGTCTGTATTGACTTACAAATGAAAGCTTGCAGTAATTTGGAGCAGCATTTGAATTGTGAGTGGTAGTGATGATGCTGAGCTTGTCTTTTAATGCTGAGTTTAGAGTCTTTGAGGTTTGGATTAAAAAAAACTTCAATGAAACCACAAAAAAGACATTGGAAGCATAACTGAACAGGTGGAACAAATTTGTTAAATCTGTTATTGGGAAAACAGCAACTTGCTTTTAAGAAATAAATCAATCTGCAGCTCAGTGTTTCATAATGAGGAGTGAGATAGGAAAATCTAAAAATATCTACAAATGAGAGCTAGTGCTCTGAAGGAACAGATCCAAACTAGAATATAATATTGCCTATTGTGGTGACAATAAGTATTTTAAAGTTCGTTGAGATCCTTGCTGTGATGCAGATGGGACTTTAAGAGCCAGCATATTTCACTTGGCTGAGTCCAGTTTTTATTTGCATAATAACTTATTATATGTATTGCCAGTAGCTCGCGGAGCCCCTGGTCAGGGTTGGGAAACCACGATGAGTTCATACTCCTCTGCCTGGTGAGACAATATATTCAGCGAAGAATTGGGAGGGAGGCGTCTCTAGCAACTAATGCAAGTGATTATGCGCTTGAAATGGCAGGAAAAAACCACGGCTTTTAACCCCTGCCTTGGGAGGGGGGGTGACCTTTGTGTATGTCAGCTCTTCCCACCACAGGCCTTTGTCCTTCAGCCCCCTTTGTCCCCTGTCCAGCAGCCTGGGGTTCTAGCAGCTTATTTTAATGGGATAAGGGAATGTATATATATGGGAAATATATGACATTATATAAAAATATGATTTATTATGTGTCAAAAGTATTATATAAATCTAATATTAAAATTTAATACTGTTTTAAGGATAAGGAGCTTATCCAGGTGGCAAATGTGTCCACTGGCACCTGGGTTGTCAGGAGACGTGTATCACCGCTGCAGTCTGCATTCTGCTGCTTTTCTTAATTTCCCCTTCGCTGTTTGGGCGGCAGAGCCAGCTCTGCTTCCATGTTCCTTGGAAGGCTCTTCCATAGCCTTGTCTCTCTCAGCAGGGTCTTCCTAGCCTTATTCCAGACTTTTCCTAGCCCGAGAGCTCTGTCACACCCAGCTAGGCGAGCCTCGGGCATTGCTGTCAGGCTTTCGTGATCTGTCATATCTTTCTTCGCCCTTTGATATTTGCTGAGGGCTGCTCCGCGCAGGGGGTTTCTCGCAAGTGCCATTTTGGAGTAGCTGCTCCGAAATAACTGAATCCACATGGACAGCTGTTGCTCAGAGGGGACTAGGTAAGTGCATCCATAAAGCTTCGGCTCTGTGCCGGAGGGAGCGCAGCGCGGCTGGTGCAGCTGGTACACAGCGATCACCTTCTGCGCAGCCCTGTGTGCTGGGGAGCTTCTCCTTCGGCATTTAAAGCGAGGGGGGGGGGGCGGGCATGGGGAAACTAAAAATCCCTCTGTGGCGTGGGGAAACTAAAAATCCCTCTATGGTTTCCAGATTCTGGTTGATGGGGAGAACCAAGGGGTTCTGGAGCTGTAAATGAGCCAGGCATTGCTGGCACTGGGACGGCAGCGATTGCTCAGGGCTGGAGAGCCTGTGCCGCCAGCCCCAGCGCAGCATTGGCCCCGCAGCTCGGCTCCGGCATGTGGGGTGGGAGAAGGTTTAGTTGAAACTTGGTTTGGCATGGCCGGGGCAGGTGGCAGCAGGGTGGCGAGTGGCGCTGTCACCATCTGTGGCGGGTGAGATGCCCTGGGGATGCCGGAGCAGGGGGCTGTCGATACCCACGGCTTTGCTGCCGTCAGTGCTCGTGCTGGCAGGTGCAAGCACACCAGCCAGGCTGCCGTTCTGCTTCGCTGGATGTGCCGAGTGCAGGAGCACAAGGGATGCTTTTGCTTGGCTGGGATTCCCTAAGCATATTGCAACATGGCTTTCTGCCCCAAACATCATTGCAAACCTAAAGGCCTTTTATTTCTATTTATTTATTTATTTCCTTCCCCATCTCAACTAGCCGGGCTCTGGAGAGCCAACTCATAACCATCATCAACCTGATTATTAATGTGCTGGGCTCTGGAAGGATCCGTGGTTTTTAGAAACTCCGCCTGTTGCTTTAATGAAGAGTGGGGCTCTGCTTTCGGGGCTCGTGTGGCAATTGTGCTGACTCCTCCTTATGCCGCTGGAAGCCCTGCTCGCCTTCTGTTTCCGTGGTTTGCAAGCGCTTTTATGAGAGAGCATCTCTGCGCTGCACAATGGCGATGGGCTGCGCCCGGCAGCCTGGGGCAGGGGGACGGGGCGGGGGGGGGACCTGCTGGCCACCAGCCACCGTGGGCTGTGAGCGGCCGAGGGGCAGGGGGCTGGCACCCATGGGTGTTGGTGGAGGTGCGGAGGCTTTCAGGTGGTACCAGCGAGGCCCTCCAGCCATGCCGCTGGTGATTTTTCGAGGCCAAGGGGTTCACGGAGGCTTTGTGTTCCCACTTTGAAGCTCGGGTCTGAAAGTGTTGTAATGAGATTTTATTATGTATTCTGGCAAGGTCTTGTTATTTTGTGTGTGGATTTATTGTATAATGAATTGAGTGATTTTGAAATGTTTTGTGCAACAATTTTTTGGAAAGGACATTGTATTTTGTTTATGGGATGTGTGAGTTTTTATGAAACTTTATTTAGCTTTTAGCAAGAATAATCTTTATTCAACAAATAGTGCAAATAAATCTTTAATTGAACAAATATGTGCCAACTTTCAAACACAGTAACAAACAATGACATGAAACAAGGAAGCTTTGGAACAATATACAACTTAAAACATAGTATTACAAAAAAAAAAAAAAAAAAAAAAAGAACCCAAAACCCCTAACAAAGCAGAATTTGGAGCTCTATAACGTGGCAGCAGCTCGGTGCATGTCTATGTGGGACCTGCCAAGCCAAGGGGAGCAGAGGAGGGCGGTGGGTGCCTGGTGGCTTTCTGGGGCTGCCTGGCAGGTGAGGGGGGCGGCAGGGCCCCCCCAAGCCGGGGTTCGGAGGGAGCTGCCGCCAGCTCACGCCGGGCTGCCAGATGTGACTGGGCTGCAGGAGTGCTCGTAGCTGTGGGGCAGTGTGGAGACATGGGCTCTAGCAAAGCTGGCTGGCTCCACGGCCGCTCCAGGAAACGTTTCATATATGTCCCTGTCCTTTCTCAGTCATCTTCCCGGAGTGGCCAGCCCCCTCTGCCATCCTGGGGACATTTCCAGCCCACCCCAGCCTCACCGAAGAGGGGTGGCAGGGTGCCCTGCACCAGGGCTGCCTCGACAAGGCTTTGCATCTTCCAGCCAGTGTTGTTTTCGGGTTCTTCGCAGGCAGCTGAGCACCTCCAGTCTCTGCGTGTTGCCGCATCTCGTGTTCACCAGTCCCGTGGTAGCTGCAGACTTGGGCAGGCCATTGCTTGGAACCTGGGAAATGATGTTAGCATCGCCTCGCTCCTCTCCACTTCATCTTTGTTGCCCACGCTGCCATTAAAGTTCATGTCTTGCTCCTGTCGGAGCTCACTGCGGGCAGCAGCGTGGGGAGGGCAGGCAGGTGCCGCAGCCTGGGCTGGAAATGGTGCTTTCCATCCCCTGCACCGTGAGAGGCAGCGAGAGCTTTTCCTGGGATGGGCTGCCTGGGATGGGACACCCATAGTTGTTTCCTGGGTGATAATAAAAATGGTCCATGTTGTGTACATGGTTTTTCTTGCCTGTAACTATGTGTTTAGATGGCAGCGGTCCCCTGGTCCCTTCTCCCCCTGTCACAGTGTGTCCCTGCTGCTGAGATCTCCATCCTTTGTCCGCTTCCATCCATCAGTGATGCTACCGTGACCTGAGTTTTGGGGCCGTTCACTTCTCTGTAAGTAAAATAGACCTAGATGTTTATGATGCCCAGAGGCAGCTGGTGGGTTGCTGTGTCCACCCCCGGCGGTGGCAGAGCCCCCCTGGCCCTTGGGGCAGGTTTCATCACCTGCAGAACCCAGGGCCAACCTGCTGCTGCTGGAACGAGGGCTGGGCGGGGGGGTGCAACCCCCCGTGCCTTTAGGGGCTGCGGGGTGCCAAAGCCCCAGCCGGGACGGCACGGTGGCTGCGTGAAAGTTTGTACCGACTTGGCTGGAAACTACTGCAAAATTCTCATATCCCCCATGGAAGGGCTTCACATGAGCGCAGGGAGCCGCGGAGGAGCCGTTGGTGATGGCTGGAAATAGGCAGGCACGTGGCGTTCTGTGCGTGGGTTTCTAGAGCTTTATGAAGCCGCATCCTCTAGCTCGGACAACTTTCGTTCCTCTGTGTGGAATTTCCTTTCGCTTGTTTGTGTATCTTTATCAGGGTAAATATTTGCAATTGATGCTGGATTTCCCAGAGTTTTGCATCAACTCTGTAGAAAGAGATTACGCTATCAAATTTCTTATCTGTAAGGTATGTACTAATTTTTTTAAAAAAAGCCCTTATTTTGTAGCCTGATGAGTTCGGCTTCTCTCTCTTTACCTACAGGGCTGTCTCCGCGTTTGTTTCACTTTCACTTATTTAATGTTAGCCTTTAGGGGAGAAGGGCAGGGTCACCCTTCTGTCTATTTCTGTACTGATCTGATTCCGCTGGATTTCCTTCCTTGTTCCAACACCTCAGCTTGGTTCTGCTTTTCTCTTCACATACCAGTAATTATCCTAAAGTCTGGAAGGAGTTTATTAACGAAGGTGCTCGTATCCCTGCGTGGCTGCTGCTTCCCTGGGGTGTTTGGGTTTCCTATATTGAAGGCAAAATATCTCGTCTGCAGGATGAGTTACATATAATTATATGTATATAACTTGTGGCAGGAGAAGACCAGACTGATTTTTAGCGGCTTCCCTACACTTTCTAAACTCAGGAATATCAGGAGTGTGAAGCCTGATATGGGAGGAGCATTTTCAGCCCTTCATTGGCCTTTTCAGCCCCTAGAAATGTTAACAAAAGAGCTTTTCTTCTAATAGTGAGCAATGGAATTGGGTGTTAATGAAAACAAATTAATTCTGAATGGAAAATTCCTTCTTGTCTGTGTTGTGCCATTCTCTTTTTATAGTGTAAACCTACCAGATCTCTCTCTAGCTGCCCATACTTTTCCAGGAAGAATAAATGAGGCTTGTTTCCAGAACTGTGAGCTAGAGGCATCTCGTCTCTCCACATGCCCTTGGGTCAAGGTGGCCCAACCTTCTTCAGACCTTCTGTACAGCCCCAAAAGGGCTGAGCACTTTGCTGCACGCCTTGCTTTGAAACACTGATTTTTCCTTGGGGTTTGGCCCTATTTTGTTATCCCCAAGCCTGTCAGCTCCTTTCTCTTTCTTGTACGTTGTGATTATTTTATATGGCCAGAGAATCTGGTCAAGGCTCTTCCTTTTTAGCTGCAAATACAGGTTTTACTTTCCGTTTTGAGTCCTGGTTTGGGTGTGGGTGGGCTTGCAGGAGCTCTGCAGAGCAGGCGATGGTTGGGCTGGGGACAGTGTCGCTGTGGTTCATAAATGGAAGATGTTGGTGCCGAGGAGCTTCCTTGACCAGAGGTTGCACTGGGGGCTTGTGGCTGAGCCCACGTTTTCAAATCACGTCTCCTGAACGGCAGCCTGGTGTGCAGAGACGCCGTGCCCCTGCCTCCAGCCAGACCCGGGCCACTTCCCTGCAGCTCTCGCTGGCTGTTTCTGCACGTAAAACAGAGGCTAACGGCCAACTGCGGAGCAAAACACCGGCCTGCATGCTTTATTTTGAAATCCATAGTCACTTCAGAGATCAGTGGGCTGATGTCACTTGCACCACGCAGAAGGAACTGGGGAGAGCCACTGGTGTGCCAGATGTGTGGCTGTGGAATCTGCCTTCTCCGTGGCCGTGTGGAAGCGGAGCAGTTGGTGGTGGTTTGCCCAGGATTTCTCATCTTCGGAGAGGACCGTAGGTGAGGAGATGGTGACTGAAAGGGCTGCGAGCGAGGTCTCCTCCCTGCAGTAAATCCTGCAGCGCTGAAGCTGCGGCAGGCAGGGAAGTGGCTCAGGTGGCAGCACTGGCTAGCAAAGTGCTGGCATTTCAGCAGAAGGCACCACTGTAATATTGGTTACAGGGTTGTTCTCTGAACATCTTTTTCCTTAGGTGCAACGTGGCCTGAATCCATAGAACAGCCAGTGATGGTATTAAGGATAGACTTGTCGGTTTGTGATTTTTTTGGGGGGTTTTTTACCTATTCCAAATTTTCCGTTTAGTGAGGAGGGTATAATTCCCCTTAGGACCAAGCTATAAGTATCAAAGCTGTTTGTCAGTGCTGAGCTGGCGCTCCGCCTTCGGTGCCTCCATCCAGCAGGCGGTGAGGTGGTGGTCCGGCTGCCCAGCTGCTGGCAGCCATCCGTGAGGAGAAGCCGCGTGTCCTCCGCCGCAGGGTGAAGCTCTGCGCAGGGGAGAGGGACGTTCTTTGGGCTGAGGCTGCGTCACCCCGCGTCCTGTGAGGACCAGGGGGGCAACTGCATCTGCCGTTGGGACCGGTGTCCTTCAGAAAGGCGGGAGGGAAGGAGCACGGGGGGGTCTCAGTGCTGGTGCTTGGTCAGCCCCGGCCAGTTTGGAGGTGGGTGCAGGGTATGGATGGTGAGCTCCAGGAATGGGGCTAGTGTCCTGCTGACCAGCCAGCTGCTTGTGTTCGTAGCCCTGTCTTCCTCGTGACCTGGGAGAAGGGTGTTCCTCTGTCTCTGCCTGTATCTAAGCACGTGCCTGTTCCCATCTCCCCACGTCTCAGTCCCACTGCGTAGCTGCAGCAGCTCCTCTGCAGGTCGAGGGCTCAGATCTGCCTCTTGGGATGTGGTGGCCCTGGGTGGGAGGACTTTCACGAGTCCCCATGGGATGCGTGAGTGTCCTTGTGTCATGGCATGGGGCTGCCAAAGGGTTTTCCCTGGGATAGCCCAGGATCCCGTGCCAGCCTTGGCTGGCAGCAGCGCTGCTGTATTTCCTATCAGCAAGTCACCTGCTCCTTGTTGGAAGTGGTAAGTCTTTTCTGGCTTCGTGTCAACAGTGTATCAGGCATGTGTGTGTGTTGGCAGGCAACCTTCCTCTTTCTCAGGCTTTTGGATCATGAGGGGAGGATCAACCAGATGTCCTCAAAATCCTGCATATCCTGTAGCTATCTTGCAGCCAGCCTGGAGTCCAGCAAGGAAAACTTGGCTGCTCAGCTCCATATCTGCCAAATCTCTCCCAGGTTTTGTAAAGATGGAACCATTTCAGATCACTGCTCCTGCCCCATGCGCTGGTTCCCTGGGGAACACGCGTGCCCCTGCCCGGGTGCTGTGGGCTGGCACCAGGTTTGGGCAGAGCCCGGGAGCCAGCGTTCAGAGCTGTCGGTACAGCTGTGCCCCTCTCCCTATCGCTCCTGCCTCGTACTGCTGGGGTTTCTCCCATGGGCTGCAGGCTGAGAGCAGGGTAAGGTGAGACCTTACTGCATCCATGCAGAGGATCAGAAAGACACTGAGCTTGTCCTGCAGGTCCTGCGAGGGGTGAACATGTTTGACACTTCAGCTGTTTTTCCCTGTAGAGCTAAGGAAGGGGATCAGGGCAGCATGGCTTGGAGGATGCCAGTTATCCAGATACAGAAATCATTTTATTTGCACCAAGCTTGGCATTTAAATGGTCACAGATGATAAGGAATAGTGAGTAGTGCTTTGTGGTACCTGTCTAAAATAGCTTAGCTGGAGTCCTATAAGTCCAGCCGTTGAGGTTTTTGGTTTCAGACCATCTACTAGGTCCAGGATCTTCCTTTGGAAAGAATGTGACATTCTGCGTCAGCGCTTGCAGCTTGTACTTGCTGCAAAGACCCGCATCCTGGTTTTAGGATGAAGGTTTTGATCTTGACCTGTGAGTCTGAGCACGCACTTCAACAGCATCTTAATGAGCTTATGGTTCAAAGCTATTTATTATCTGTTATAACACGCCTTTTATTACACTGGAAGACTAATTTGCACTGCTTGTTGTAATTAACACTGTAAAATGTTTAAACAAAAGTACAGATAGAAATTAAATTCACAGGCATTGAATTCAATGGCATTAAAATAAACCTTTGATTTGTTTTTCTCCATTGGCAAGAAAGTGATTAGCTCAAATTAAATTTACGGAAAGCTCTCAACTTGGAATGAGTGATTTAATGAAAAAAAGGCATCCCAAACTGCCAGAGCAGCTTGAGGAAGAGCTGAGCTTTCACTTGCAGAAGGCTGTTGGAGGGAAACTTAACTGTTTTCGGGTGGGAGAGGTACATGCCCCGAAAACCTGTGTCAGCCGCTGTTGGCAGGACACGTGCGGGCAGGACGGTGGCTTGGCTTTTCAGAGCCGTCGGTTCTGTTTTTCCATGCTCTAGTAGCTCTTTTGGAGGCATTGGGAGGGATTTTTATGAAGCGGGACAGAGAGATTTATTCCCTGTTCAGATCTGCGTGCGGTGGCAAGTGCTGTGTCCTGTTGCAGAGTGCGATCTCGCCCAGTGCTGTCACTGGGTGCCAGCGCTGTGTCCTGCTTTCCCTGCAGAGGTGCCATCAAGGTGGACAGATCAAGCAGGATTGCAGGACCACTTAGATTGGAAAAGACCTTTAAGATAGAGTCCAACTGTTAACCCAGCACTGCAAAGCTCACCACTACAGCGTGTCCCTGAGCGTTGCGTCTGCAAGTCTTCTGAGTCCCTCCAGGGATGGTGACTCCACCTGGTCCCTAGGCAGCCTGTCCCAGTGCCTGACAACCCTTAGGGTGAAGAATTTTTCCCTAATATCCCATCTAACCCTCCCCTGGTGTGACGTGAGGTGGTGCCATGCTGCAGGGCTGCTGCTCAGGGGGATGCGTTGCTGCGATGCCTGAATGGCACCTCGTCCGAGAGCTGCGCGTCCTCTGGGGTCGTGGCTCATCTTAGCTGAACGTGGGAATGTTTTGCTCCAGTGCCTCAGGTTAACTGTCATATCAGGTTAAATGGAAAAAAGACGGTGGGTTATTTTGGGGTTGTTTAGGTGTTCTTTTGTGTGCCACTTCCCCCTCTCCACCGCTGCCTGTCCTCGGGCAGGGCAGCAGGCATCTTCTTCCTGCCCTGCCGAAGTGTCACTTACAGGCAGGCTGTTCCGTTGAGACGTGAAACATAGTTTGGAAGAACCAGCCTTTTTGCATTGCAGCTGATCCCTGAGCGAAGGGGGTGGGAATTGTGCTTCGTCCTCTGTCCCTGGGGTGCTGGAGGTAGGGGGGCAGGGACCCCTGCGAGCGCCTGCCTGCCCTCAGCACATTCTCCTCCTGCTGCAGGGTACGTGAGGTGATGATGGAAAAGTCTTTTTTACAGTAGAAGAGGCTTGGACACGTTCGTCCTCAAATGAAGTCCTCAAACCCCGGCTGTTGCTGCTCTGGTTTATGGAGCAAGCTTTGACAAAATTTATATTGCGAGAAAATGGCCTCTTGGTAAGGTTTGGATTCTCTTCTATTGTTTTGATTTTTTTTTTTTGTTTTATGGCTGTGATTTGCATAGTTAGAACTAATTTGTAGCGTCTGGGACCAAGGCTCTGAGTTGTCCATGTGTTGGTATTGAGCTGCAGCAGTGATTAATGGGTGAGTACGTGCTCCCCGGAGTGAGGGCTGCCGTGATTTATGGCTTATAGACCTCTCGGGGACTGCTCCGGTCTGTCTGGCAGAAAGTTATGGGAATCAAAAAGATTAACAAAGGTTGGGTGTAGCGTGTCTCTGCCTCTCCTTGGGTCTTCTGTGATGCTGGGGTTCAGAGGGCGGTTGGCAGCCACGGGGAGATGCTCTGCAAACCTGGGGGCGGTTCTTCAAACCCTGGTCAGTGGGGTTGTGCGTCACAGGATGCTCAGCCACAGGTTTGGAAAAAGCTACAAGTAGTTAAAACTGAGGTCTGTCCCAAAGGTTAGCAGGATGGATATTTGGGTACGGATGAGGCGGGTTGGAAGTTGCAGGTCTTTGCCTGCTGCTGGGCAGTTCGATAGCCTTAAAATGGCATTTCCTCCAGCAATCCCTCCTGTGTTGGGGCAAAAACCACCGTCGAGGACGTGAAAAACTGAGAGTAAATGAACTAGAAACAGCTACAACTAAAAGCAAGTGAAAAAAACCCAAAAACTAGCATGCACTGATGCCATGAGGAATGATGATGACAATTATATTTTCTCGGGCAGGTCATGCACAAACTAGATTTTTAAAATTTTTTTTTCATTTTCTGTTACTCTGCAGCAGGTAGTTTTCCATGTTGGTTTGTTCTCTCTCTTTTTAACTGTTTTTATTTTTAGATCAAGCTCATAGTGCTCCTCCATCCAACAGTTGCTTATCACTATTTTCAAAATAAATCTTTAAAAGTTCAGGTGTCGGTGCGTTATCTATGTTAATCTGGAAAGATTTTCAGCTGATATAAAAACTCTTTCAAATCCTGCCAGAGTATTCGGTAACCTTTCTTCTCCCCCCTGCCCCCCCCCCCCCCCCCCCCAGGCTCTTTGCTTATGTAGGCACTGTGTTTATGTGCTGTTCTTTCTCCAGATTATATTGTAAAGTCTCTTAGGCAACATATGACTTCAAGCTGGTGAAATGCATTTTGAACCCATGTGCGTGTTTTTGTTACAAGTCTTTGAAACGGTTCTTGAAACTGCATCGCTCCCTTGCCTGTGCTGAAAAACGGGCGATAAGCCTGTAAATCTGCTGATGGGTGGGTGTAAGTTAAGCTTGTTTAAATGCAATATGTAATTGCCTCTCACCCCAAAAACTGCTGGACTGGGTCCTGCAGATAGAGGCTCCAATGGCAAGGGGCTGCGCAGGGCGGCAGGCTCCTCTGCCTTAACCGAGGATGCCAATTCCTCAGCAGAATTGTCCTCTGCGCGAGCTCGTTTTTCCCTCTGACTACTAATTTTTTTCGAAATTTTTATTTTTATGTTTATTATAATGAAATACCTCCTTGCCTCTCCATTTTACCTCTGCATGCCCCAGCCACCCAATGCACTTAAAAGGGGCATTGTCCCTCTACCAGAAGAAAGACAAAGATGACCTCAAGCTATATAAAAGCTCATGGTTTGTCTTAAGTCCTTTTTTTTTTTTTCTTGTTTGATTTACAAAGAGAAAGCTAACCCTTCAGATATTGGGTAATGCAGCTTCTGAGTGTTTGCTCTACAGAAAATAACAATTAATTTTGCACAAGTTGTTTGAGGTAGGATAAACTGGAAAGAAAGAGTGCCTTGCTAGCTGCAACAGTATCTGCTAACAGAGCGCTTTTCTGTTTTAAGAGGGGTTTGTCATGCCAAAATTACCTACCGATTATGAAGTAGGAATAAAGCTTTTTCCCTCTCGTTTTGCACATTTTTGGTTTTTAGTGTCCTGGTCCACGTAAGGCCCTGTTCTGGGGTCTGCAGTGTAAGTCTGTTAATCAGTTGTTAAGGAAAGAAAAGCTGCGAAATTAGTGAAGATGCAGGATTTAATGCCTAGAGTTTGATAATGGGGGGTGTGTGTGTGTGTGTTATCTTTGTAAACTTAAAGTTTTTTGATAACATGACAAGCTGGCAGTATGCGTGAGGAACAGGACTTTCATTTGAGATTTGTTTTTTCTAATAGTTTTTTTTTTAAGAGCAGATTCCCTCTCTACCCACTGCCGGTTACTCTGGCGGAACTGTGTTTGGAGGTGACAAGCCAGGAGCAATGTTGCTGGAGTCGGGGGCACTGCGGTGGGGTTTTGGCTGAGGGAGTTTTGGCGGAGGTGTCCTGGCGAGCCCTGGCTTCTGGTTGCTGCCACCCAGGAGGGTTTGGGGTGGAGGGGGGGCTGGTCCTGGTGTCCCTGGCCCCGCGATAGGACGGGGCTGTCGGGGAGCGGGCACTGTCCCTCCTCAGCCCGTGTCGGCTGGGAGCTGCCAGTGATGTGGTGTGGTCATGGAGGTCCTTCCCACAGCCTTCCCATGGGACATCAATGTGGTGCTCTGGGCTTCTAGCACTTGTGACCTGGGGTTTTGTTGGCATGCTTTTCTTTTCGTTGGGTCAGAGGTTTCCTGATCTGGTTTCAGCAAGAAGACTTGGGTACCCTGATGGTGTCGATGGAAAGATTCCATAATCTACATAACTATGCGTCTCAGAGTCTGCTCACCAGTAAATAACTGCTCTTAAAAGATACAGCCTGGCACTGGTGTCGAGAGGGGATGCTGGGGTGTGGGTGAACCTTTAACTGCAACAGAGCTGTGGCTCTATGAGACACACTGGAAGCTGACTTGGAGATGCTAAGCTAGAAAAAAGAGTGCAAGAGCAGCTTCCACCATTGCCTGCTCACAGGTTCCCGTGCCCTGTCGCTCTGCAGGCAGCAAGCAGCGATTGCTTTCTGTTTTGCTTGAAGTGAAGCACTTCTGAAGAGCCTTGATGGAAAACCTGTGCCTCTCCTCCATCACCAGGTAGCACAAGAGCAACGGCTGTTTGTTACGGTGCTTTAAACTGTTGCTAACTTCTGTTGGGTATTCTGTTTAATGCCTGTGTAAGGGAGTTATCTTGATAAATACGCGGTACAAGCACTGGTCCTGGCTAGAACGATAGCAGCTAATCCACAGAAATACGCGCAGCCCAACCTTTTGTTGCTTTCCCTTGTGCATAATGCCGCAGAACAGGATATGTCAACACCGGGGTGCCTGACAAAGAGCCACTTCAGGGGCGTGGGTGAGACTGTAAAGCAGGACCGAAGGGGTAGGTGTTGGGACATGCTGCTGGATATCGTGTCTGCACAGAAACAGCTGTTTTATAAATCCCTCCTCTCTTCTGCTAATGGAAAACTGACAGCATCCCAGAAGAAGGTGAGTCCAGGAGGTACAGGGTGTTTTGCACGTTCAGTCCGAGTGTGATTGGTTTCTTAGCAGAGTTAATGACTTTTTTGGGGGATTTGTGTTTTATGCTTCTGGGGTGCTGTGCATATTTCATCTCTTTCAGATGCTTTTTCTCCTTTTCTCTTTTTTCTTTGACTCTAAAAGTTGAAAGAGGGTTTGGGTTCCTTCTCCTTTTGAATGTTGACCTTGCTGCATAAAGTTGTCTGACTTTCTGCTCTCCCTGCGAGTGATATATGTGAGCATCTGGTAACGAGGCGGGACTAATCATTAGTTTTTCTGGATTTCTCTAACTAAGATCGTGCGTGTACTTCAGGATCTCTTCTCTCAGTATTGCTGTACCAGTGAAGTGTTCCCGCTTTGCCCACAGCCCTGTATGCAGAGCTGCAGTGCTTGGGGCTGTCAGCAGAGCCCCCCGCCCCTGGCAAAGCCAGGTGGTAAACGTGCCCTTTGCGGGTCTAGCGTGTGCTGGTATTGCTGAGTGTATCCGAATTGGTCCAATGTATGCATTTGTTATTGGAGTTCACCTCTGATCTGAAGCGGTGCAGTCTCCTTCTGCCTTCCTGGGCATCTCTTGGGTGTTCTGGTGGGCTGCTGTGTGTCACCAGTGTTGGTCGTGACATTAGCCCTCGTGCTGGGATGCTTTCAGGGTTCCCTTTGCGCTGAGCTTGAGGGGCTGCTGTGCGAAGGGAGGTGGTGGGTGAGGGCTGGAGCCCACCTCACGCCCCTTTCAGATGCACATGGCCTGGCCTCGCTGGGGAGCTGCACTGCAAAGCCCCCCCAGAGCTGGAGACCCTGCAGTGCCTTCCTGTGCTCAGGTCTTAAAAACTCCAGCCCACCCGCTCCTGGGCAGCGGTGCACGCAGCAGGGGGCATTTCCTTGCCCCCTCCTCCTGGGCTGCCCGAGGAAGCCAGCTTTCCCACTCTGCTCTGCTCTCCTGCCCTCGCTTTGCTGAGCAAACCTACCCGGCACCTCTCTCTGGCCCGGCCATGGATGTCACCTGGCGTCACACGAGGTGCCGTCACACTCAGCAGCAAGTAGCCTGTCCACCCTGCCAGCACCTTGGGTCAGGGGCCGCGCAGCCCCGGGGTTCCTCCTCCCGGCATCGCCGCCTCTCAGCATCCTGCTGTTCTCTCGATGGCGGGGCTGCCGCAGCTTCCCTGCGCGGGGACCAGAGGTGGGGTCAGCCGGGGCTTGGCACAGACCAGCCTGCTGTGCCCGGCCGTCTCCCTTTGGGATTGCTCTGGTGCCCGAGCATCAAGACAGTTCCTTGCTTGTTAAAGCCCCCATCCTAACTCCCCGGTGGGTTTGCTCTTCCACAGGACACTTGTGGGACACCCCTGGGAGGTGGCATTCGGATCAGATGGGGACTGAGCTGGGCAGTGGGTTGCCGACCTACCCAGCACCCGAGCTGGTGGTGAGGAGCAGCATCACGCTTTGGGAAGGTTAACCCCAGTCTGGCTAAATCTTTACTTGCACGTTTGGCAGATGGATTTCCCTGATCCTGGGGAGGAAGCTGGGAGCGAGGGACCAGACAGCGCCCTGAGCCTTGTCAGACAGCAGTTTTAATTTCTTAAGTTAAAAACTTCAGCCGCTGAGCTGCAGGTGAAGGTGCTGCCGGCGAGCGGGACCCACCCGCTGGGGGGGCCCGACCCCCGTGGAGTGCTGCTGCCAAAACACCACCATCTAAATGATGGTGTAATTCCAAAATAATCTGTTTTATAAGGCTGTTTTATGGGTAGTTTCTGTTCTTTGCTACGTTCTGTTTAAGGGTGTGTGTGCTTTTTTTAAGTAAGGACAGTGAAATCTGGCACAGGGGTGGGTTCCTGCCACTGCTGTGCTCACCCTGCTTTCCATTGCAGCCCCGCGCCTCTCCAGCCTGCTAACAAAAAAATCAAATTGTTCTCTCTGCACGAAAAGCTAAGGAGGGCCAGAGCCGCCTCTGACTGCGATCCAGACCAAGCATCTCCATCTCTTTTTGGGTGCTGGGTGTCAGATCTCTGCGGTAATTAAAACCATCTCACCTTGGGGGCCTCGAGATCTCTGTGGCAGGGTTTCCAGCATCCTTGGCTCCATGTGGGATCCTCAGTCATTTGGTTTTTCTCATTGCAATGTTATGCATTTCTGCTGCCCTGGATTCTATTTATGGGCTTTTTCAGGGTAAGCAGGTAACACTCGTAAACTGAGACTTGGCTGCGTGACATGGTTTCTGGCTGCAGTAGTTTATTCCCTGCAGGCTTAGGGACGTATCCCATGTGTTGTTCTCTAGCACAAATGATTGTTTAAAACATCCATCTGCTTTATCTGCTGTTGTGTTTACAATTGCCCTTTGTAGTTCCCGGCAGCATCTTGTCTCCTCTGCTTTTTGTTTATTTAAGGTTATGGTAAAATATCTCGTTCATCTGGGGGGCTGTGGGAGCCTTTCCCGGTTTGGCTGATCCGATGCTCGGGGGAATACAACGTCATAACTCCAAGATCATCCCGAGAGCCCCGACGTGACCCACGCAGTGGTGGTTCCAGCTGGTCACCGATGCTGTGGCTCCTCAGGAACAGGATTGTAGCCAGATCTTGCCCTTGGCCATGGGCTTTGCAGGCAGTGCGCCTGGCTGTATCGATGAGCAGTTCTTACCAGATTCAGTATGTACGATGGGGAAAAAGAAAGGCTTCAGTACACTTAATTTGTAGCAAAACCTGGCCAGTGGAATAATTTTTGCTTGGATATTGAATCAGTGTGATGTCTCTGTTTGTTTGCCTGTCTAGGATGATTTAGAAAGCCAGTTTCAGCTTTAGAAAAGAAAAAAAATATAACAAACAAAACCAAACCGAACTGTCTGAAAAATCCAGTGAGGATACATTTGATACTTTTTCCTGGCAAAAGTTAAACAGTTTCCATCCTTCAGTTTCAAGCCTTCATAAGGTTTTTGGGTCCTTCTCTAGTACATGTTGCTGCCCATGCGCGGCCGTGCTGGCAGCGCCGTGGGGCTGGGCAGCTGCGCGGTGCCAGCGTGGGGCTGCTCCTTGCACATGTGGGGCTGCACAGGCTGCGGAGTTTGCTCAGGTTTTGCATCCCCATTGCAGGCAAAATACGACCTGGGGTGACATTTGGAGAAGTTGCAAAATTCTGTCTGTAAACAGTATTAGGGTTTGTTTTTTTCATGAGCCCCAAGCCATGTAGCTGTTCGTCTCACCCAGAAAAGCAGGAACATTCTCCCTGGCTGCAGGAGTGGGTTGTTTTCCTAGTTTTCTGTCACTGCGGTAGTGTTCCCCATTAACGGTGAGTGTGCAGAGCGCCCGGTTGAGACCCCCAGTACACATGCTGCACTAAGGTGTGTGTTGGAAAACTGTGGGACACGCTGGTGAATTCCCCAGCCTCTGCTGCTGGACTTGTTGCCCGTTTCCCAGTGGCAAAAGCTGCCAGCCGGCTCCAGGAGTCCGCAGGGTTCTGCTGGCATCGGCGTGCCCGCCAGGGTTTGCAGGGAGGGATAAACCTGTGTCTCTGTGGCTGTGAGATGGCGAGGGGACAGCGGCCATGGCAGGTCCCCAGTTGTGCTGGGGCAGGTTGTTTGCCACACATGCTCCGATGGGGCTGGGGGGCAGCAGCTGGGAGGCAGCGGGGGGGTGTCCAGCCACAGGAGCCAGGGTTCAGAGCTGGGGGTGCCCGAGGTACCTAGGTAGACAGATAAATATATATAATTATCTGTATCTGCCTTTGAAACCTTACTGCTGGCAGGACTTGGGTTGATGCAGGAGGACTTTTTGCTTCCATAACTGGTACTCAGCAGTTTGCTGGGTAAAAAGAAGAGGATAATGATAAAATTAATGCTTGTAAAAATAAAAAAGTGACAAGATTAGGTTGTCCTGGGGAAGAGTCAGCAGGGTCTGCTTCAGGGGAGCAGTTCGGCAATACCTTCATGCAGTGTGCACACTTGCAATTGAATATTGAACTTTAAATAATTGGGGGTAAGAGGGGTTTCAGAAACACTTGAGAGCCAGCTTGCAAACCTTACAAGCGAGCTTAATCCTCATTTTATGGACAGAAATGTTTATGAAATTTTTTTCCAGACTTTTTTAGCCTTCAGAAAGTCATTTAATCTTCCAGTGCCTCGGTCAGCGTCCGTGCGATGGAGAAAGCAGCTACCACAGTGGCACAAGCAGATTCCACCAGCTTAAAATAATGCTAAAACTTGTCTTGACAAACTAGTAGAACTATACAAAAACATTTTGTTTCTGCATCAGAAAGTAAGAACCTGTAAGCGAGCCACAGGCGAGCTGCTGCTCCTGCAGAAGAGCTAACAAAGCCCAATTTGAGGCAGCTGTGTAACAGCTGGCCTGGCTTACTGGATGGAAACATCTGGATGGTCTGACAATGTATGGTCCCTCACGGCATGAGACGCTGTGCTGACTGCTGCTGTGTGCAGCATCTTGCTGTCACTGCTCTCGCCTGTTTGAAAGACATGCTCTCTAGTTCATCACATCAAAGTCTGAAGCAGAAAGGCTTGGCTTGCACAAAACGAACACCTCTCCTTTCTTGTCTAGTGCTGCTGTGTCTCATGCCCACAGCTGGAGACGGAGCGGCGTAATTTGAGGTTCCTTTGCTGAAAAGAAAATGTAGTTCCTTGGCTCAGCCTCGAAATGCACTTGCTCGTATGGTGCCAGCTGCAGCTCTGCTCAATGGACAGCTGCTCAGACAGTGGGGTGGCTTGATGCAGTTTTATTTCAATTAAAAGCAGCCCTTCTGCTTCCATGGAGGGAGTAAACGGAGAATGTTTTGTGATTATTAGTCCGTCTGATCCGTACAGCAGCAGTGGCGCTGGGTTGTTTGGCAGCCCCGAAGCTCAGCCTAGAGCACGGCCAGCGATGTGCACGCTGCTGCTGTTTGGGACCGAGTGTGTGAGATAGCGTCTTCTGGAAAATTCAAATTCCTGAATTCCTCCCAGCTGTTTTCCTGTAGTTTCCATTTCTACAGCCCATCCTGGTGTTCCTCATTCGGATCAGCCAGGCACCATTAGCTTCTTCAAAGCTCAGTTTTCTGCTGTTCTGCTGTGCCTGAAATGGTGGATTATGAAGTCCCCGGGTAGGACCCAGCGACGTCTACTTGGTCAGGCTCCGCGGTGCCGGCACTGCTGTCCGGCGGGCACAGCCTCTGCCTTTGCAGGGCCATCAGCGTCCCTGCGTGCCACCTCTTGCTCCCTCAGCTGCCCAGACAGCATGGGTAAGGTGAGGAGATGGCACAGCCGGCAGGCAAGCTCAGACTGCCGTAGGCTTTACTCCTTGGAGCACACGTGAAGTGCTGGGGGGATTTCACCTCCTGCCAGTGGTTTCAGCGAGTGCCAGGGCGACAGAAGCGTGCTGCAGGTGTCTGCGCTTCCAGGGGAGATAACTGCTGCGGCTAAGCTCATGCAGCCATCGAAGGCCAAGCCAGGAGGGGGCTGAACAGCAGCATAATTTCAATTTTTGGCAAGGACTGGATTTCTTTGGAGGCAACTTGCTTTGCAGGTGCCGGTGCTGAGCAGTCCCTCGTGCTCCCCCCTTTCTGGAGGCAAGGCTCATGGGGACATTCCCTCCCTTCCCCAGTCCTGCGTTGTGTCCCGTTTGCTTCCGACGAGTCCCAGTTCGCACCGCTTTCCTTGTGGGATACGGTGTTTTGCAATTCCCACGTGGAAGGAGCATCCCTGGCACGCTGCAGCACCACTCCCCAGCTCTGCCTTGCGGTGACTTGTTTGCATTGCCATGCCCTGAAGCAAAATGAGCGCTTTCAGAGCTTTTAATCCCATTTGTATGAGGTCATAGTCTGTTTTGACATTAATTGCAGTGGATCCGATTAATTAGGCAGCAAGGCATCATTTATTTGAACCGATTAATTTTATATAATTATGCTGGCTGCCGCCCGTACACCGTGCACACTCCCACCACCATGCCATGCGCTCCTGCAGGTGCGGGAATCAGCACTAAAACCTTCACCGTCTCAAGCAGCCGCCTTGATAAAAGCAGCTTAGGGCCGAGGGTGTGGGTTGTCTGATGGCACCGGGTGCCAGCTCGGCAGCTCCGGCCACACCGCGATGCCGCTGCCGAACCCCCGCACTTGCACGGAGGAAGGTCGGCAGTTAGCTTGTTCTTGGATTTCTGGCTCTTTTGTTAGGGGTGCAAGTATGGAAACTGTTTAAAGGCACGGGTAATAATCTGATTGAGTTTATTTCCTGGTTGCTGTAGCGGACTTTTTAATCCTTATGTTGGAAGCATTATTTCATGGATGTTACATTTAAAGTGGACTTGTTTTAATTTTAATGGTAATACTATTTGATTTGGACTACTTCCTTCCCTTCCGTTTTTCTCCTTCCAATAAAATGTCATAAAAATTAATCATAGCTGAAGGCCAATTTTAACATCCAGATTTAGAAAATAGGATTTTAAAACCCTTGTGCTGAAAGGAAAAGTGCGCTCTAACAGGAAGGCTTTGTTTTGTTATGGAGCAAGGAAAAATGTTTTTAAACCTTCATCGATCTGAACAGTTTATAGCAAAATGATTTCAGAATTGTGAAGGTTTTTTGAAGATTTCCAAAAATAGGGGAGGAGCGGACACCTGATAGCAAGGGCAGAATGAAGCTCATCGGTTCTAGCGTCTGACAGATGTTCTCCTGTAACTTTCTACTGTAGGGCTCATCTCAGGGAGTGAATCCAAGCCCATCCTTTGCTGCAGCCAGTCCTGTCTCAAGCAATGCTTTATGCAGAACTTTGAAAGATAAAAGGAAAAGTACCAGAGACCTGAAAAATGTGATAAATTCAGGTGGCGCAACCACGTTCTCAATGGAAAGCTCCAGAGCAGGATCCAGCTGCATCTCTTCTGCAGGTTGGCCACTTCTTGCAAGAAGCTGTGGCTTTATCGCCTTGGTTGTACATCTGCATTGGAGATGGGGTTCAAAAGAGAGGTGACTCCTCATTCAAGAAGCTGTTCTTCTCAGCTGGCTCAGCTGTTGGGGCTTCAGTGCTCTTGCCTCATAACAGATGTCTGGAAGTGGTGCAAGTGGAAGGCGTTGGGCAGAAGAGAAGCACACTCAGTGGAGAGTGGCCCAGCAGCATCTTCTGGGCATGGTCACTCTGTCTCGTTATGGTTCGTGTTATATTGGTTGTGGAAGCCAGATGAGATCAGTGTTTCTGTCATGGCTAACACAACATGCCAGGTATTCTTAAAAATGTCTTTAAACACGGCAAAAGGAAACTTTCTCCTAAGGAGGAGACCCAAGGGTGGCTGAAGGCGAGCCTTTGCAGGCTGGGAAGAGCCCAGTTCTTTATTTCTCAGGGCAACAGAGGTGCTCCAAGTAGAGCAGCACAGCCCTGAAGCTCTTTGCTGGAGCAACGCCTGATTTCAGGAATTTTTTAAAGAGGTATACGGCTTCGAGGAGGACTGTGCTATTGACCTCATGCTGTCCTGGATGTACTGGAGAAGGTCCAGGTCATGAGAAAGCATGAGCAAAGGCACAGATGGAGGAACAGGCAAAAGGAGAAACTACGGCTAACACCAAGTCGCTTAAGCTTGCAGGGTTCTCCCCAAATGCAAGTGTGTGCAGTCCTTTTAGAAGTGCACAAATGCTTTGATAATATAAACACTAAAATAAGAAAAGAATTGCTGTTGGTATGCAGGAGAAGAAACCGTGACCTCCATTTGGAGGGGGACGTAGCCCAGCTGGCTGAAAATGGGACTGAAAAAGACTATGAAGGCTGATTAAAACGTGAAAAACTGAGAATTCATGCTAATAGACAGCAGATCTCTGTCTGGCGCTGGTTCACAGCTAAATTTGATTTCCTTGGGAGACGAAAGGAACTGATTTAAGTTCCTTACCTTGCACTGACATTGATACTTTTCAGCGTTTTAACCAGCGTGTTGCCAGCAAAGCGCTTGGTTCCTGCGGGTCTGCTGTGCCCAGACGGGAACGCCTGCAGCAGGAATCCCTTACTCTTGCTACCATTTAAAAATTTACTACAGGTGTTCTCATATACGGTGTTAAACTCAGCTTTGACCTTGTTCTACCGCACATCTGGGCTGTGTTTTTAGCTTTCCCTGTCAGTGCCGGCAGGTGCAGTGGATCGGAAGGCTCTGCCCTCGCTCTGTGCCGCGGGCAGCGTTGGTGCTGCTGAAGTCCCAGCATCGCGCCTCCGTCCGCCAGCCTCCCGGCAGGCACCAGCTCCTTCCCAGACCACGGCAGCTCCACAGAAGGCTGTCTGGGGACAAGCACTTGGGCAAAGGACATGGCAAAGCACATCATGGTCTTCTTGGCTTGAGGTGATGCTGGTTTGGTATCAAGTTTAGCTACTTGGGTGCTTCCGCAAAGTCGGTTGAAGTTGTGATGTACGTGTAACCCAGGGGTTTGGACTGTGTACCTGCTTCGATTTTATGCTAGAAACAAGTTTTATACAGAGTTTTTAAGAGAGAAGCTGTGTTTCTCGGTGTTGCATGTTTTATTCCGCCTGTGCTGAAGGAATGCCAGAAGCCTTTCTTCTCCAGAGTTACACTCTTCCCCTCCCGTGCAGAGCAAACCCATCTGTCTGCTGCTTCTGCCATATTCCTGGGATTTCAGTGCATTTGCTTCAGGTTCCCTGAGTTGACACAAACTAAAAACCAAGCGATGGATTCACTTGGGTCAGATTTTCCCTACACTTACACTTTTATATCCCATTCTTTCTAAAAAAAGTGCAGTAAGCACCGCTGTTCGTAGGCTTGTTTGCCCTGGGACATCTAAAACCAAAGTCAAGCATGGTGGAACAGACTTCAGCAAAGTCCTTCAGTGACCATCCATGTGCGCGGTGCAGACCTGCGCCCGCGGTCAGCACTCCCTGCTTCCAGGCGGATGCAGGGGATATTCCCTGCGGACGTTGGCACCTCTCATTCCCTTGACCTGCAGCCCAGATGTGGCTGCTGAGGAAAACTGTGAAAATAACACCACGAGGAGCTATCCTCCAGTGCAGCTCGGTGTCGGCGTTGGCCCAGGACGCCTTTTGTCCGGCCTTGAGTTTTGTCTCCTCGGCACCGTCTGTGAAGCTCACGCCTTAATTGCTGTGGCTGAGGTTTTTCAGGGCTGAGACTCTCCCTCTAGGTTAAAGTCGTGTACCAGCAGCTGAAAAAATGGAAGAGCAGCCACAGCCTGGATAAATGGTGTATACCCTTGGGCCAAGACGGGGTGGTTGCTGAAGAAGACCTGGACTCCCAGGTCAGCAGAGGGTCCTGTTGCCTTGTAGGACCACCGGGACTGGGGGCTGGAAGAGCATGCCTCGTGCCGTGCTGCCACGTTCACCCGGAGGATTTCAAACCTGTTGCTATGAAAACCTGGGTTTGCGTGTGCCTGTGGTCTGTCATTAACACAGAAGCGTGTGGGAGGAGCAGAGCTGACGCTGGTCTGGACCTTCGCAAAGAACAAGTAACCACTGGCAAAGCAGCAGTGAATCGGGTGGAAATACGAACACTTGGTGCGTTGCATATCGAACCAAGCTGAATTTATGGAACGCGCAGAAGCTTGGCCAACTGTCCAAAGCCTCTAGACTTGACGTAGTTAGAGAGGCCATCATGAGACAGCATTGTGTTGTTGGAAATACGTGGTGAGGCACTTCATATTGGGAAGTAACGCCTTGTGTCACGAGCTGGGCAGTTTCAGAAGCAGTTTAATCCATGTACAGCCTTGACTTGCCTTTCCTGCCTGCGTTGCCAGAAATTGCTACCTGTAGTAGTTGTCAAGAGAGTGACCTGCTCCTGATTTTGAGGGTTTTTTGGTAGGGGGAAAAAAAATGCTTTTGGTTTAAAAGATAGGCTTGTTTCTGAAAAATAGCGTGGCATTTGGCGGGTTGGTTTGATCTAGGCATTTCACTATTGAAGTTCAAACGAAATTTTAAAAAGCCTGTATTCTGGTTTCCCATCGTTGGGGCAGGGTATCAGTTCTGGCAGTAGAAGCTTGGTAGCTGTAACTGGGGGGGGGGGGGGCTGCAGTATGCAAAAAGATGACTTGCCCTAGATTCAGGACTACAAAAGGCTCTGTAACGCATGAAAAGGAGGAAAGGCAAGGAAAGTTCTGGGAGGGGTTCGGTTCTGAAGGAGAGTTAAGAGTTGTGTTGTACCCTGCAAAGGCAATTAATTCACTGGGTTTGTTGCTTTGTAGTGAGGCTTGAACTGATAATTGGCAATCAGATTTAATGTTCTGTGCTGAAAAATACTGTGGCTTTCCTGGGTAATGAAGTTAAAATACCAATAAAAACTAAAGAAAATATGCTCCCTCCTCTTTTATTGTTCTCTAATGATTTTCTGTTACCGCAGTGCCTAGAAGACCCGGGAGCGTGACTCACTGGCCTTCTGAAAACTGGGATTGCGCAGTCCCCTTTGGAAAGGCTTTTCAACCCAAGGACAGAAATGCTCAGCAGATCGAAAGGATCTCAAATCTGCTTCTTCAAAGCAGTGGAGGCACGTTAAGGGCCGTAGACTGACCGAGATGGACATTCCTGCCCACTGGCAGCAGCTGGTGCGGTGCCACTGGTCCATAGCATTCCCTGATCCACCTCCATCTGGGGAGACCAAGGGCATTTCTGTTTTCTAATGGTCAGGTACTTGCTTGGCTCCTCAGCTGTCACTCATTCCAAAGCTCCTCGTGAGTATGGGGTGGAGGTGACCTCTGATGGAGGTGATGCCCAGCTTTGGATAAGCTCCTTAGCATCGCTGGTGCTTTTATTCTCTAGATTATAGAATTGCTTTGCCTCATAGCTTTGGGTGGAAAAAAGCTTTTGTGAGGGATCACCGTTGGGTCTAGAAGGCTCAGTGAGGATCCTTGCATGCAGATCAGAATGAGGAGGGATCGTGGTGGGTTTTGTGTCTCCTCAAAGCTGATGGTTTGTGCCCCTGGGACCCTGGGCTTCAGGATGAACAACTGGTGAGAGCTGGGATGTGGCAGACCTCGGAGGGGGGTGAGGATGCCGGGGAGCAATGGCAGAGATGAATCAGTAGGGACGAGAAGAGTTATGGGCAGTCTTGAAGGAGAGGACCATACCTGAGCTTTCATACAGCAGAGAAGCTGGTGTAGGGAAGGGTTGGTGGAGGACGGTATGTAACGTACTCCAGACCCCTGGAAAGGATGCACGCAGCCGAGCTGGGCTGAAAACACTGGGTCTGGGTGAGAAAGATGGGTTAGGAGAATTCCGGCTTAGAGAAAGTATAATCTTGACTCTCTCCATCGCTATCGCTGACCCCGTTCTGCCTCACGGTATATATCATGTTACAAGAGTTTTGCGTGCAGGGCTGTGGTTTGTCTTGCAGACAAGACGTCGTGTATAAATTTTTGTCATGTTGAAATGGGAATTGTTCACTCTTTCGCTTCTTGCATTTTTATGAGGAAAAATAATGATGACAAAAACAAGACTTAAAATATGTTGAATGGGTTTTATTTTTCAATAAAGCAAAGCTACTCCCCAAGCTTCTTTCTAGTCTGTTTGAAAATAAATATTCTACTTAATTTTTTTTTGCACCACGTGTTACCAGAGGCGAATTTCTGATGGAGGACAATGGGGCTGATATTCAAGTAGCTGCTGCTCTGAACCGCAACCTCCGATGGCTGAACTTCAGAGCGCCAGAAAACCAGCAGCATTGCTTGCAAAGAATGCTTCTGCAGAGCTGAGTCTTGTTATTACTCTTCTCACACTAATGATCTCCAAAATTGCAAATGATGAGGGAATTCGACTTTAACAATACCGTTAAACAATAATGCAAGGGGATGATTTCATGCACTTTTTTTTTTTTTCCTCTGGTGCTTTAAGACATTGTGCTGCAGGAGAGTGGGTTTTATTGATTAAATCTAAAGCTGGCTGGTCTGGCTTTCTCATGATTAATTGGAAGCCAACTTTGTAACACAGCATGCAGAGAATTCTTTTGGGGTTTTGTTTAGTGATAGATACTTTCTGAAAGGCCTTGCAAGAATGCACTTTTCACTGAAGAGGGCTTGTGCACCTGAACACTTGCATGCTTTTCCCAATTCTGCTGTTAATCAGGAAGACAACACTAGTTCTTCCTACCAACTTGGCTTTGCATAAGGAAAAAAATACACCTTTAGTACATAATTGCATAGGTCAGGTTATATATTTCCACTTCTCTCATTTTCAAGCTGTTTGACCACGGGAAGTGCACGTCCCCTTGGTGTCCAGTGGCTCTTCGTATCTCTAAAGTGTTTCTGAGGGGTGTGCATTATTTAGGGCATTTGCAGAGGGATGCAATTAAATATGCAGACTGTAACAGTTATTTCAGCATCCCAGCATAGTTTTCTTTATTGCGTGTGGTTTGTACATCCAGCCGTAACACTGTGGCACATTTGGGTTTCACAGCTTGAAGGAAGCTTCCTATATTATGGTACCTTAATATTATTTTTTAAAAAATGTATATGTATAAACACACACACCTCTCTTTATTCTTACTTCTGTAGAGCGTGGTACATCCGTCCTTACAAGCCAGATGAGTTTCGGGGTGACTGCAGGCTGCGTTGTTTTGGGGGTTCCCACTGTGCTCCCTCGACATCCCAGCACAACTTTGTTCTGCATTTCCAGAGCGGTTTCTGCCCGTGGCTGTAGAGAAAATCAGTGCTTTTGCATGCATGCCTTTGTTTTTCTTTATTTTGCTGAGAGTACCCAAGGTAGAGCTGTTTCATTCTGGGGAGGCATGCCTTTACTATTGTTTCCCAGGTTATTTTGAGGTACCACTTCCCCTGGGATTTTGCCTCTCTTGGCTGTGTGACCTTTTTGCATCCTATAGTGATTTGCTTGATTAAGAGTGTGGAGTTTAATGGGTTTACATGGTGTTTCTAAAATTAAGGTAATCTGAGGGCTTTAGATTGGGGGAGGAGGGAAATGGTGATTGTTCCAGACTTTTCTGTTGCTGTTGTGTAGCTGTACAGAGAAAAATGAGACTGCTTTTTAAAAGGGGAGCAGGTATGTGCTTGCTGGGCTCCTCAAAAATACTCTCACTCTGCACATGTAGTGGCGGGGAGAATCAGTTCTCCCTGACTTTGAGGATGAGGAGTTTCAGTGAACCAGGGCAATGATTTCTCCCAGACCTCCACGGGAGGGATGGGTGCCGCAGCCGGGGCGCTCCAGCCAAGCCCTACCCTGCCCCAGCTGCTGTACTGGAGCAGGGTGTGTGGCCAGCTGTGTGTCCGCCCGGCACTGCACAGCATCAGCATCCCCTGGGCTGGGGCCACCCAGCTTCCCGGTGCGCCCCGCCAGCTCTGGCATCTCATCTCCCAGACCTGGGGTCTTGCATATCCAAACGACGAGCTGCAACGAGGGGGGCAAGCATGGGGCACCCAAGCTCAGCGAGCCAGAGCTCCTTCGAGCCCTGCGAGCATGTTTGCTCCACGTTTTCCTAAAACGATGCAACTGATACTTGTGCAAAACGTTTCTGGGTGTTTTGAAAATGCTGGGAAGCACTCAGCCATGGGAATGGCCGCAGCAGATGGACCGAGACTCCTGCCCAGCCCACTGCTTTGTCCCCCACGCAGGCAGGGAGCCCGCAGAAGCCGTCCTCACTGCTCAGTGTGTTTCCCGGGAATGTGAAGTGTTGCTTTCAGCCACCTCCGTGTCGGAATGCTGCGCTCGTGTCCAGCCAGCAGCACTTCACTGAAGGTTATTTCTCCTTTTGCATCTGTCTGTGTGGCTGCATCATACTTTGCTGGATGGGTGGCGAACATCTGCTCATTCCACTCTGCAAATCCTCTCCCTTGTTGCGGCCACACCACATAACAGGGAGTAGATGAATTTCATTTGAGCCACAACATGCACCCTTACGTCCAGACCCAAAGCTGCAGGGTCCAAGAGCTGTGGGTGAATACATTAATCGTATCTCAGGGGGCGGTGAGTGGAAAAATCATCGCTTGCTCTTCCGACCGGCACAGCTGTGCCAGCCACGTCCCCAGCCAGACAGCACGGCCCTTCACAGGCTGACCCAGCGGCCGAGCATCCCCCGGCCTCCCGCAGCTGCAGTCCCTGGAACAACGGCCCCTTTGAGTCATCGGGGAGAAATGTCACCTTCAACAGCGCGGGAGCTGGCAGCTGAGCGGGGTGTTCCTGGGGCTGCACCCCAGCAGGCAGCGTGGCCATCCCTCGCCCTGCCACTGAGCTCCCCAGTGCTCCCAGCAGCTCCCACCACCTGGGGATGGACCTCTCAGAATAAATGGCTAAATGCTGGTAAAAGTGCAATGGCAGTAGTCCCTGGGACAAGCTCCTCTCTCTTTGCTCGCACCAGTTGTGTCCAGACCAGACTAAGTGGGGAGTTTCAGGCTCGGTTTCGGGGGGTTGATCTCGAAGCAGTGTGTGCTTGTAGCTGGCCTGGTCACGACAAGCTGTCATCGTTGCGTTTTTTCTAATTAAAAGTTGTGTTTGGGTCAGTCACCCTCACCGGCATTTCTCTTTCTGACTGGGTCTTATTAGGAAGACACGGTTTAATAGGTAGATTGCTTCTAGCCCATGTTTAGTGTTTTGCTGAGTAATCAGTGTGATGTAAGAATAAAACGTGGGTGAGAACAGGGTAGCAGAGCTGAGGTTCTTCCACCGGGACAAGAGGAGGCTCCAGGGACACCTTCTTGCCCAGTGGCAGCGCTGCAGAGGTGGCTTCTGGAAGGGTCTCTGGCTCCAGAGGGATGCAGTGGAGCCTGGAGGGGCTCAGGAGGAGCCCAGTGAAGGGGACAGGGCAGGGGAAAGGGTTTGGTCCTGATTTCGATGCTTTCCAGCATTGGTTTTGTGGAAGTGGCAGGGGAGGGCTGGGACCGCACCAATGGCTCTTGCTGTATCCATGGTGTGAGGAGGAGAAGGAGGAAGGTCTGGCTGCGTGCAGTGGCTGGGGGATGTGCTTTGGTAGCCATAATTTGAGTTTGGTTTTTATTTGGGTTTGTTTTTTTTAAACAGAGGTTTCACATTACTATCACTGCTGACCAAAGCAAGCAGAGCCCTTAGTTTTGTGAATAGAGAAGTTATTTTGATTAACTGTCCGGGAAAATAAACACATTGTATCAGTCTTTTGTATTTCCCCTTCTGAGACTAAACTGAAAGGGTTTTGTTCAGATTGTGAAAAGTTTTCAGGTCTCTTGAGTAACTTTGATTGTTTCACTGAAAACGATAAAACCCATCAATGAGAGAATCGGGGGTGCCATCCTTTTCAAATCCTTATGATTTTCCATATGAAACTCCTAATTGTTCCAAGCCCACTAGTAGTTCTGTTTCTTTCCAGTGTGGGTAGGAGGGTGGCATGCGAGGATGAAGCTTACACCTGGCAAGAATAGAAATCAGTGTATTTATCGGTGTATTTATCACCAATCTGCGTCAGTGCCCAGATGTGGGGAAGGAGGTGGCGTGGGGTGAGCTGAATATTGTGCTGTGGATGCTGTGTTAAAATTGTATTTGCAATAGCAGGGCAAGGCAGCCTGTTTGCTTTGACACAATTAGGGCTGTGCCTTTACAAAATCTGCTCAATATGAGAAATGTTGGGTTTAGCCTTAGTGCTGGGAGCATCCTGTGTGCCACTTGGCCAGAGCCAGGAGGGTTGTTTGGGGTGGGAGGCTGCATCTTACCAGGCTGCTTCCCCAGGGCTCCATTTTCAGTGCTTTTATTTAGTCCTGTTTTGTAAAGCTCAAATAAGAGAGCCAAGTAATAACAGCATTCAAAAGCAGTGCTGATGATTTTATCGAAGTTTTAACCTGAATTATAATGCAGTTTGTCCCTTCAATTAGTTCTACAGTGTTTCAGCTTGATTTAAATAAGTGGTTTAAAAAAAAGCCCAACCCCAAACATTCACTTTTTGCTCATCCTTTGCCCTGCTTTGTTGTGTAGGGGAAGGTACTGGCAGCATCCACAGGAGCATCCTGCTCCTGTGCTCCATGCCTGGGTCAGCGCAGTGGGATGCGGGAGGATAACGAAGATGGGCGGAGGGAGCTTGTTCTCTCCATTTACTAGGACTTGTAAATGGGAGCCTTTGATTCATCTGACACTGCCATTAGTCCTTCCTTAGGTAGGTAGTTGCTGGTTTTTACTTGTCACTGCGTTTTGGGTATGTTGAAAAATACAACTGCATGCGGAGAGCTGGTCCCAGGCCATCCCGCAGCATTTTCAGGGTCCTTTTGGACATGACGTCATTGCAATGACAAAACACCCGGAATTGCGGTCAATGCAGACCTGCCTGTGTGCTGGCGAAATTAAATAGTAACAGCTTGGGAGTCTGAGAAACGCTTTGGGGGGTTCCCAGATCCCGTCTGTGAGGCTGCATTGGGGCTTGCTGGAGTAAAGCAAGATGCAAATGTAAAATCCAGCGGTTGCTCCATAGGAGGCAGGAATGGGATGCTCTTGTGCTGGAAGAAGAGTGTGTGTGCATGGGAAATAACTCGGGAATAGGTGTTGGTGCACAGAGCGGGCCCTGAGGGGTGGGAGAGGGGAGGCAAGAGCCCTGGGGCACGTCCAAAGCAAAGAGACCTTCAGTGATTATTACTTCTGATAGGGATTCTTTATGGCCTGGAGTTTAACGAGCCACTCTTTCAACTAGCAATTCATGGGAGGAGTTTATTCTGCTTTGCTATTTCAGAGATGCTTTTGACGCCACAGTTTTTGTTCTCAGAACAGTAACGCACTTGATAACCTTTGGTCATGCTTTTCGGAGCCTCCTGGTTCTTGTCTTAGGCTGGATTTGGCTTGGCTGTGTTATTTATGGCTTCAGTAACTGTGATCGGGTTTCTTCAGCGTAAAGAAAACCCCATCGTGGCCAGAGCAGCCCTGGTTGCTGGTGGGTGCGGTAACACACAGAACAAGGTGTTTGGCCCCTAATTAATCTTTTGTGACATTCCTTATTTTAGGAAGTGGAAATAGCTGGGGAAAATGCCACTGGTGATGAGCTGCTGTGCCCTGGGCTAGCTGGGAGGACTTGTGAAGTTTCTAAACCAAAATTCCTGTTTCTGGGTAGGGATGTTGATTTAATAACTGTCAAAGGGCTTTTAATGCAGCAACTATTTTTTCATTAATAAGAGGTCGCTACATATAATTTTTGCCTCTTGGCAAAAATCATGTTATAAAGATGTACTTGCTCTAGGTTTAAAGTGTTAATTTATGTGGTGTACTGAATTGGATTTAAAGGTCCCTGAAGACCTTTGAATCTCAGTAGCTAATGAGGCTTGCAGAAGAGAGCTTGAGAGAGGAAAAACTTACTGGCAGTAATACTGGTGAAAGAGCTCCAGGATTGAGCAAGTTTTGCAGAGAATAATTAGAAATGATCGCATTGGCATTTGGGTGTTTGATTATTTCCAGCTATAGATCTCCCCTGACACTGCCTCTGTCCTTGCCCCTGCAGCCCCCCGTGCCCTGGAGGCATGCTTCTCCCTGCTAAAACCCTTCAGGCAGAGTTTTCCCAAGTCTTAGACTGCTTCCAGAGGGACACAGCTCCTTGTGTTTTCCCTTGGGATGAGCTGAGCATCCATGAGCTGCCATCTCATGTATCCCTTGGCTCTCCCCCTCAGCTCAGCAGAGCTCTCCCTGATGGAAAGGATTTGGCATCCGATCCCTCCGCTCGGCTAAGCCATCCTTGCCAAAGGTCCTTAAACTTGTCCTTCTTCTTCCAGCTGGCCTTGCTGAACTTCTTTCACCCCGAAGAAAAGCTGCACGTTGGAGAAGAAGGTAGACGTGTCCGTCGAAATAAGAGGAGTAAAGGCAGCGAAGGGCCAGATGGTGAGTCCCACTGTGCTTCTCATTTTCACACACAGAAGACTGACTTTTTTTTTTCAGGTCGCGGTTATGGCCGCAGTACAAGAGTTCTGTATGTGGGGGAGGAAAAAAACTGGCACCTGTGGCTTTTGATAGTTTCTGTCTGATTTTGATTGCCTTCCAGATGAGGAATTCCAGTAGTTCTGATTTCTGCAACTGTAGGTCTAGTGATTTTGTGCAAATTAATGCTGCTTAGTAATTTCATCCTTGACTCCTCAGACAGTGAGGCTCTGTGCTCATTTAAGGCTATAATTTGTGCTTGTATACCTGTATTTGTTGGTCTGTACACTGTCTTTGCTTAAAATCATCAAGTAGCTCTTCATAGTGGAACAAATGGCTGTGAACTTCTGCGTCGCGGAGCGGTAACTGCTCTAATGGGGCTCTGCAGCGCGGCGGAGTCCCAGGAGGGTTGAAAGCCCATGTGAAAGGGAGTCAAAGTTGTACAGAGCTTGTATTAAGAGAGCAGAAAGGTACCAAAAAATTCAAAATCATTTATCGGTGATTTGATAAATATGAAAACAAGGATGTGCGATGCAAACCCCAAGGGCGTCGGGGCTTCCTGGGTGACAGCCCTGGACCTCCCTGGCGTGACGGTGCTGCCTGCCCTCCTGGTCTGCAGGGCACCAGCTGCTGCTTCCCTGTGCCATCACCGTCCCCAGCACCCTCCACATGTCCTGCTTCGTTAGGCTTAGGTGCCAAAGCCCTGCTCTTGTACAGGTCTCTACATTAGACCTGGTTTAGGCTGGTTTCGGAGGTGGTGTGTGACGGTGTGCCTGCCCCGCGTGAGGCACAGCGGTGGGAAGCTGGGTGCCAGAGGGGCTCACACAAGCGGGG